>NC_079199.1:94401844-94756344 GCF_029499605.1 Hyla sarda
GCGGGTGCGGGAGGTCTCAGCAGCGGGCCCCCTGCGATCAGACATCTTATCCCCTATCCTTGGCATAGGAGATAAAATGTTTTTGCCCGTAATACCCCTTTAATGAATAAGGAATTGGTGCAAGTCAATGAGGAACTGGGTCGAGTCATGTCCTGCCTAGCACAAGGGCCGTATTTAAAGGATTAGCCATCTTTAGGGGATAAAACCATGTTTTTGACGGAGAGGTTAAAAACCCACCCGCTCCTGCTCCTTTTATTGGGTCCTGCGGGATCCCAATCCCAATGCAGAGCTATTCTCTGGACTGTCTTCTACCAGACGTCTCCATGGAATTGTTAGGGGACATTCACATAATGGAATTTCTGTGCGGAATCCAGAAGAAAAATCTACAACAGAATTTTAAAATCTAAAAGAATGAGCATGTTTCTTTTAGCGGAATCCGCAAGGACATGCACTGCCCCCCCCCCCCCCCCCCCCCGTGCTTATTCCTAACCCGCTCGTGTATTTTCCACTATAGGACTGTAACTTCCATTAAGCCGGGCCTCGAACCTTAGGAAAGTTCAGTCATTACTTCACCGCCAATTGATTTTAAGAGCTTAATGGCCGTGCTCATGTCAGAGCCAGGAATATAGCCTCTCTCTGTTATTACAGGCCATCGCCTCGGCTGTATACATCTTGTATATTGCCATCTTCACATTGGTACTATGCAATTAGAATTAGAATAGGGAACATTGTCTCTCCAGTCTACTGGGCCCAGGCATCGATGTTCATCTCGGAGTTATTAAGCACCATGGTAAATGGCTTCTCTTTCATGGTGGACCTGTCAGCGTGGTAGAATAATTTTAGTTTTTAAGACCAGTGAAGTTAGCGGGCACGACTACCAGATTACCGAGGCACAGGCATATTGCAACGCATTAGAATGTGATGGATTTCGATGACTCTTTTGTTTGCTCAGCTTTTCCGAGAAAGGAGGCCCCGCTCTACTAGAGACTAACAGGCAGATCCTAGAACTACTGCGGGTAGTTTGCATGGGTCATATTGCAGATGGGTATTATTTCCATAGTTGTGGAATGAGCCAAGTGCAATATTTTCTTTTATACTTCATTAGGATATGATGCAAATAACCGTTCCCAGGTGGACATCTGTTATCACAATGGTCTCCTTCAGCAGCAGCATTGCAGCAAATTTCAAGGTCCCCCTGTTCAGCGTTCCAGGCTGTATAACCAGAATCCATGTGCCATTTATACCGTGCCGTGTTCAGTCTGTGCAAAAAACGGCAAAAGTGCTTATGAGAGAATACAGACTGCCTTTAAAAAGTGAAGAACGGAGGATTTATCACTCAAATTGACGTGATTGGGTTTTCCCAATTGCCTACAGTGTTGGCACATCGCATGGCTTGGCTTCTCCTCCACTATGCCATACTCTTACTGGACTCTCTTGACACGACCACAGATGAAGTTAAACAATACGTTATGTGGGGACGTGCTGGAAATTGTAGTTCTGCTACAGCCAAAGAGCTACAGGTTGGATAACACTGATGTAGAGCGAGCTCTGATATAACAAGGAACACACTGGAGACTGTACTGAGCCGATGGTTTGCTTAGTACTGTAGTACTTGGTGCTATAAAACAAACACTTTGCGGGGAGTAATAGGCAAAACTGCATCACTAAAAAAATACACATATAAAGGCTACTTTTATTCTTAAAGCCTAGTCTATTTGTAAATTTTTTTTTTTAAGGCTGATCTGTAGTAGATTGTTTATTACAAAAATTTTGTTAAAGGGGTACTCTGTCCCTAGACATCTTATCCCCTATCCAAAGGATAGGGCATAAGATGTCTGATCGCGTGGGTCCTGTCGCAAGGGACCCCTGCGATCTCGCCTGCTGCATGCCAGACATCCAGTGCATGGAATGAACTGCGCTCCATGTTTGATGACTGGCAATGCAGGGCGGAGGCTCGTGCCGTCAAGGTCACGCCCCCTTAATGCAAGTCTATGGGAGCGGTCGTAACATCCTTCCAGTCAGTCTCAGCCACATCAGCAAATCATCTAACTTGGAGACCCGTTGTCCCAAATAATTCAGCTGGGCGGTGAAGTCAGTAACCACCTTCTGTAGCTCATCGTGGAACAATTGTTTGATATTTCGGAACATAGTAGCTGGGGACATATGAGCCAGGCCCGCACAGTCTTCTTCATCAGACGCCATGTCTAAGCGCTGAGGGGAGGTGGCCACAGCCATATTGGGCCTTGGGGAGGCTCTAAAAATAGACTGTGATAAACTCTGGGAAATACGCTTATTCCTCTTCCAGGTGGATCGGGACATATCCAGGTATTGATAGGGTAAGACCCACAGCAAAAGGAGCCTATAAGGTGCTGAAGGAAGCTAGTAAAATAGAGACTTGCGCGGAGCTCAAATGACCAGCGTCCTACCTCGTGAGCCGCGCGCGTGTGCCCCCACACCCAACGCTCTACATGAACGTGGGGTGCAGCAGGAAGATCACAGGGGTCCCCAGCGGAGAGACCCCCGCGATCAGACCTCTTATCCCCTATCCTTGATGTCTAGGGGCGGGGTACCCCTTAAAGGACATCTGCAGCCTAAATACACTTATCCCCTACAAGATAGGGGATAAGTGTTTGATCGCAGGGGGGGGGGGGGGGGGGGTTCAGAACACTGAGACCCCCTGCGATCTTCTGCATGGGGCCCCGTCTCTACGCATCGGACTGTTCACATGTTGTTTACTTTTATGGTCTTTCTTGTACTAGCTGTAAAAAATAAGCGTACAGTATTTTTTTGTGCTGTTTTGTGGTCATAAAAAATCCTCAAAAAGTACCATAAACCTTTAAACCTTGAAGATTTAAGGCTCATTTTGTTTGTAAAACAATTAGCAAAACAGAATATACTAGACAAGATATATATAAAACTGGGCACTCCAAAAATCTGACGTGTACAACATTTTTGTATGTTTTCTCATAAAGGGGCATGGGGGGAAGGGGTGTTCACTAATTGTGCCAAATGTTGGTGTACATTTTTGGCCTATAAATAAGCCACTTTAAATAAATAAAAGTAGACTAGATAGTCTAAAGATGCAATAGATTTTCAAATCTGGTGCATTTTTCACTACCTACTCTCTTGTGTGTGAACAGAGCCTAATAAAACTAAACTAGGAACTACTAGCCGCCAATGCTGGTTTTACTCAGTACCAGCTTGTACGGGCCATTCCGTAAGCACCATCATATTAACATGAGTGATTTGGAGTAGCAGTAGATGAGGATAGCTCCCGGTTTGCTCTGTAGACTCCATACCGGACTATTTCTTGCCCCATTTGAGATGATCTGGACTTCAGAACTGTACGGTGCTGTACTAATGAATTGTGTAGAAATGCAGTCGGTTACTGGTGGAGGTGGTCACCTCTGCTGCCAGCCATCTCCTGCATGTTAAAAATGTCACCAAGAAACAGTGAGCAGTGGGGACTGGGGAAGGAGAGTATCCATTATTTCTTATTTTTTATCCACTTACTTGTACAGTGGATACAATGTTGCCATTTTGTTCTCTGGTTATCATCTATTATTACCAAAAGGGAGCGTGGACATTGTTTGCCAGCACCGGTATGACCCTATGTCACATGCTGATTCCCGACACTTCTGGCCTCTTTGCAGTGCAGTTTGTACTTCCACGTATAGGTTATAACACACCCCGGGTGCAGAGTCTTTGACGTCATCCATCCATCTTGGAGATTACATTAGCCTAGTCCATAGTGAATATTAGATACCATCGTCTTAATACTAATATTTTACTGAGAGTCTTTACGGAAGTGAACGGCTGAAGATCACCCACTGCTGGTTCCAGATCCCTGAAGGGTGAACTACTGTCCTAGCACTAGTCTTTAGAAATCCCCACCAGCCAGTTGATGGTATTCCTTCTGTCAGATCACATTCCTTGCCTCCTGATGTGATTTTTCCGTGTATTGTGCGCAGTTTCCAGCTGTCATGTGGTTGCTCTCCCTCTGAGCATTAACTCATCGACATCGCTGCTCAAGGCTTTGGGACCTTGTATCCCTCTGCCGCCCCCTGCTGCTCCAGTGTTTCCACCAAACCTACTCTCAGCCCTCCAAAATTGTAGTATTATGGATGGGCACTGAAGGGTGAAGAGGGGGAGGGTTAGACGGACCCTGCGGCCTGAGGGATTATCTCCAAATTCATGTATAAAAGAAACGTTAGTATGCAGACAGCTTCCCCTGTGCAACTCGCAGGATTTAGGACACGGCGCAACTCTGATTCTGCACAGGTTAAAGACTTTTTCACATTCTTTTTTTTTTTTTCTTTTTTGGGCCCCCCATCGAGAACCAGGTCCCTGAGTGCAGTTGCACCCTCCACATGAGGTATAGTTATGTTTTCTTAGTACGGGGACCTACTAGCTAAGTCTTGGTACTAGTGAATGGTATCTTGAGATAGTGTTAGTATAGGGCCCTGCCACGCAAAAAATTTCCGCCCTACCTATTCACAGTGTTGCATTTAATAGAGGAATTTGGGGTTACGGACAGCATTTTTGAAGGCATTCCGTGTTATTTATCTCTAATCCGGTAAACTACCAAAGAGCTAGAGATCCCTTGTGAAAAAATGTCTGAAAAAGCTATTATAGTCCAACACGAATATAGTACATTGTACCATGTCACATACGTATCTAAAGCAAGAAGTACATTAGTCCGAGGGGTCAATTTACAGCCATTCCGCAACAGATGCGACCAGATTGATTCCTAGACAAGTGTTGTACAATAAAATAAAGTCTACGCATGGTGTAGTGCATAAATAACTGGTATTTCGAGAGAAAGCACGAGGATGCCAATTGTATAGCCTCAAAAGATACCCACGAAGACCCTAGGTGTTCAGACTGCAGTGCTCCAGCTGTTGCAAATCTACAACTCCCAGCATGCCCTGACAGCCAACGGCTGTCAGGGCATGCTGAGAGTTGTAGTTTTGTAACAGCTGGAAAACTGCAGGTTGGACGCCAGACAATCTTAAAGGGATGTCCCGGCGTGTTTCCTCCCATAAAAGTGGTCCTGTCAAGGCTATTGTTTATCTGTCAGTACCATGTTTTCGCACAAACGGCGAGCCCCTTATCCTTTTGATGTTCTATTTATCAATTATCCACTACAATTTTTATTTTTTTTGTCCCATTGCTCCCTGATGACCCTATTTTTAATTGGCAGGATGGGAAACTCGTCAGGACATCTGTTTATGATTGTTTTGTGAAGATGAGTTGTTCTTATCTGTCTGGAAACAGTGCTCTCTGCTGACATCTCTGCTTGTCTCAGGAACTGCACAGAGCAGAATAGGATTGCTATGGGGATTTGCTTCTACTCTGGACAGCTCCTGAGACACGTGTCATCAGAAAGCACTTAGACAGAAAAGAACAACTCAAGTTCAGTAGCTCATAAGTACTGAAAGGATTAAGATTTCTTAATAGAAGTAATTTATAAATCTGTTTAACTTTCTGGAGCCAGTTGAGATATATATATATATATATATATATATATATATATATATATATATATATATATATAAAATCTCAACTGGCTCCAGAAAGTTAAACAGATTTATAAATTACTTCTATTAAGAAATCTTAATCCTTTCAGTACTTATGAGCTACTGAACTTGAGTTGTTCTTTTCTGTCTAAGTGCTTTCTGATGACACGTGTCTCAGGAGCTGTCCAGAGTAGAAGCAAATCCCCATAGCAATCCTATTCTGCTCTGTGCAGTTCCTGAGACAAGCAGAGATGTCAGCAGAGAGCACTGTTTCCAGACAGATAAGAACAACTCCTCTTCATTAGCTGATAATTATTGGAAGGATTTAGATTTTTTAATAGAAGTCCTTTACAAATCTGTTTAACTTTCTGGAGCCAGTTGGTCTAAAAAAAGAGAGGTTTTTCCTGGAATACCCTTTTAAAGTCGATGGGAGCTGCACTGCAGTAACCTGGTGCTGCTACTACAAACAATGTACAAAGCATACATTGTATATTTTGGCACCTCTGCTGTGTCGATCACCTGATTGGCAGATGTGCCAGATGCTGGCATCACTTCCGAACAACTGTTGCCTGGTTGGCACTCTGTGGTTGCAAAGTATAGTGGCAGGTAATGCATGGCACTGCGGGCCTTGTTGCTGGGCTTTGTGTGCCCAGGGACTTGGTTAGGGAGACCTGCTTGACAAGAAGAGTAGGGGGGCAAAAAAACTGCTGCAGCGAGATGACCAAATAAGTTTTGACTTGAACTGCTTTTGCTCTGAATTCGCAAGAAATTCAGATTCATACAAGTGTGGATTTTTAAATCCGATACAGGAGCAAGGACTCCTCTCAGACGAGAGTCCCTGCACTTGTGCAGGACTTGGGCTTTAACGTAAGATTCTTGGCCCAGCAAATGTATGAAGCCACCCAAAGGTAAGCAGTGATGCTACATGCATCGCTGCTTGGTACATTTGCTGTGTTTCAGATGGTTTGCTCATCTCTACAGCCAAGGTTACCACAGACAAACCAAAAGCCCAAACGCTGGGAGCAGAGCCACCAGCCTGATCCTGTGTTGCAGTAAGAAAAATAATGTCTTAACATTAAGAACTGGGAATGTGATAAATATGGTAACCACCAAGCTGTTAACTCCAGTGGGGTGTAAAAGTTCACGTTCTGCTCACATGTCTGCCCCTTATCTCTGCTGTGCCATTCCTTTGTGGGGCAGTCACTGCCAGACGCCCACACCTTGCGAACAGGTTACCTCCTACACCTCCCAGGTCATAGCTTCCCTGGAAGTGAACCCTCAATGCTCGATTAATCTCAAACACACGGACTTGTAGTTAAAAATTGAATTTGTTGACCATTTTATTTTGCTTCATTTGTAGACGTCTTGGCCATTGTATGGCGCTGAAGCAGTTCTAATCTCCGATCATTGTTGAATTTCTAGTTAATCTCCCACTAGAATGTTTATTTACTGGAAGTGTAATGCTTTTCAATTGTTGGACCTTTCTTCTTTCACATCTAATCTTCACACTGCCAGGCTCTGTAAAAAAAAAAAAAGAAAAAGAGAAGAAAAGTAGATGTAGACAAGTTCTGATGTCAGTGCAGCCGTATAGATATTCTAGGAAGAACCGTTTTTAGATGGGCCTACCTGTTCCCGTTGATCGGCGCTGTTTGTCCGATAATCACCCAAAGTAATAGTTGAAGAAAGGCTGTTGCTGCATCGAGAAGATCCAGTGTACAAAAATAGATATGACCTCACTGGACCTACCGAAGGGATCTGTTAAGCAGTGGCATTCCTCAACGAGTATGGTATCTATTTAACAAATACCATTTTATAGGATCCCTTTGGATGGAGTAGCATAGTCTTTTCTTCTATGCCATCTTTTGAATGGACAAATGGATCCTCAGTTGGCCTCAGACTGACGTTGGATACCTAGGGACACATTTAACTAAGAGCATTCCCAATGTGATGCACAAACGCAGTGTGAACCCAACCTATACTTTGTGTATACTGCCAAATCTTGCCTCCGATGAGAGTACCTAATATCACTGATGCGGTCCAACCTTAGTACCAAGGGCCAAAAACAGGTACAGAGTTTAAGGACGTGGGACAGGTGCCAGGGGTTCCTGCCTGGTACCAAATTCTGTTTTTCACCTGGTAGCCGGTTCTTTTTCCAAAACTAAAGTACTGAGGTGTGTTCAGTTTTTGTATTGGCACTTTTTCCTGTTTTAGGGCTCGTTCTCATGGGCAGATTTTGTTGCGAAATCCCAGCGTGTTTCCCTCTGTGAGTTTGAATGGGGGCGGGCTCTATGAGCCCGCCCCCATTCAAACTCGCAGTGGGAAACACGCTGCGAGTTCACAATAAAATCTACCTGTGTGAACGAGCCTTTATGGTACTTTCACACATGCTTACTTACCTATTGAAGTCATAGAGTAGGAAAGTATGCAGCAAAATAAGCCTGTGTAAACGTGCCCTTATACTGGTTGCTTCTTTGATGTGTTGACTACACGGCTGCTGAGGGTCAGACCTGTAGCTTTTATAAGCAGTCTAAACTAGTAGACGTGGAGGAAGCAGGTGGCGCTCTAGGATGTAGCATAATGAGCCAACATCTTGTCATGATCAGATTAGGAATTTATGAATTTGCTTTCCCGTGAAGAGCAAGAAGCAAGCCCCTGACTGGAGGTCAGAATAATCTCCTCTAATCAAATCGATTCTCACTGGCTTGTCATTTCCAATAAAGCGGCGCAGAAGACGTCCATTACAAAAGCAGGCCTCCTCCCGCTACAGGCATGTGGTTAAAGTCTCTTACTTAGAGTATCCATCCAGAAGAAGAAAGCCCCCGTGCACCCACCCTGCCTTAGATATATTGATGCTTAGAAAGTAGCGGCTGTCTCTCCGGGATAGGTTTCTGTAGGCTTCTTTCATCGCCTTTGAATAGGGAACTGTTGATCACAATGAAAGGCAAAAGTACATGGAGGAGAGAGATTATAAGCATTTGGCTAAAGAAATCTTAACAATCCATAAAATTTTTTAAACATGAACGTAAGGCTTCGTAGACTTTGGTGAGATAGACTAGTCCTTTGCAATTCACGAGACAACCCGCTTCCACCACTTCATGTTGACCCTTGGTTAGTCAGGTGGCACGCTACTGAAAGAATGCTCTATCGGGCCAGGTATTTCTGAGGCATAAGCATTCCTATGGGTTGTAAGCTCAATAAATAAAGATCAGAAACGCTGCCCGAGGCAAGGTTTTCTGTGCAGAGGCTTATGTCGTCCTCCCTCCCGCTGTCCTTATCAGTCAGGCTCTACAAACAACGCCCAGGCTTTCCTTACATGCTTGGAGTACGTTTGTATGTATGCTTTGTGATGGCTTCTTAACCGGGCCAGCAGCCAAAGACTTCAGAGATCTCCTCCCAGTCTTCATTGCTGATAACACGTCAAGGGATAACTAGCCTGACACACATCATATTTACCCAGTGGGCCATGTTTATTTCAAAGCGTAAAAAGAGCATGTTTTATTGACCTACATATAATGAACAATGGTACCACTGTAAGCATAAATAATAACACCACATATGATTTGGCAAAAACTAAAACTGCCTGTATATAATTCTTTCATATTGTTGGATCCTGACAGTTTTGGTGGTATCTGCACATAGTCCAAAAAGTGAGTCACGTTGGATTTCACCATACCGCATCCTTTTTTATGTCGCAACCCTTGCAAGCCCTGTGTAAAAGCATGCATGTTTAACCTAGTTTTAAAGGTTAAGGAAATCATTGAACATATTTTTCTTATAGCACGGCATATACTCTTATAAAACAGATTCATAATTGTTTGACGTTCCACTATTTGACCTCTACAGCTTGCAGGTACTAGAATACATTGCAAGCTGCTCAATGCTATTCTGATTTCATTCCATCTGATGGCTCAGTCTGCGGCCCATTCTCTCTTCTCCCCCGAATGCAAAGATGAATCTCAGATGAAATCCAATAAAGTCAAATCAGATTAGTCTTGAAGCAGTAAACATAATACAGCATATTGGCTATGCAGCTCTTTAGGGCCTGGCAAATAGTCAGCGATCAGGACACGGAAGTGAAGTTTAAACAAGGCTTCTCCTGTTTATTTCAAAGCAAAGTAAAAAATACAACATTTACACTTGGCAAAAAATAAATCCTGGTTGCCCAGCAGAGACTATTCAGAATACAGTACTTACCTGTCTATAAAGGTGGCTTACTACCAGTCTCCCAACATGACAGTTAGCAAATGTGTTACTCACACATGTTATTACATCCCAGTGAAGAGTGGTCTTTAGCACCTGTACTGATCTGGGCTAGCCTGAAAACTGCCCAGGAAGGTCAAGAAAGGCCCCTCTACAATATCTGTCTTATATCTAATAAAACTCCATGCCAAATAACTAGAATTGTGATGTCTTTATAAAGCTAAAACTTAAAGGAGTACTCCAGGATATGAAATCTTATCCTCTATCCTAAGGATAGGGGATAAGTTTCAGATCGCGGGGCGTCCGACCGCAGGGCCCCTTGCTCTTTGCTGATCTAGCGCGTTTCGACCACCACATGACACGGCGGCCGACACGCCCCCTCAATACATTTCTATGTATCAAATGCAGTGCTCCGGCTCTCCCATAGAGATGTATTGAGGGGGCGTGTCAGCTGCCGCATCATGCGGTGGTCGGACACACCCTCTTGCCGCTGACTGCCAGGGCCCCGTAGGGGAGATCGCAAAGGGGCCCCAACGGTCGGACCCCCTGCAATCTGAAACTTATCCCCTATCCTTTTAAATGAAATTTTAACTCTTTGTATTTTTTTTATATCACTTAGTTGTCCCTGGTTGAGACATGCACTTTCTGAAAACTGGTATCCACATACGACGGGTACCTTGGTAAAATATATTCATCCCTGATGACTTTTCCTTTTACTGTTTAACACTGATGATACAGTAGTGAAATCGATCTTCTGTCCCCCCCTACTCACACTATAAGACAGTCATATGAGATTCATCTTTTCCTTGTGCTGTCTGCTTTTATAAGCCGAAGGTAGGGATAACCCTATTACTGGGCTGCATCTTATAGGACATACTAGAGTTTGCATGCAGAAGAGACATGCAGTGAGTCAGGGAAGTTGTGTAACTCTGTAGCTATTCACTGTATGGACTCATCTACTATATTACTGCTCTACTTGCTCCTTTTTGGTAGGGAAGAAATGTTATCTGCAACACTCTATACAAATATGCTGAGAAATGAGGAAGGCGGCCACCCAGGAGGGACTGCCTTTTTGTCTGCACACTTGAGCATGTACTTTATTGGTTGTCAGACTTTGGATCTAATGACCCAGAGCCCAAGATGTATGGATGCAACTGAGCAGGGGGTGACACACATCACATTTGCTAGAATACTAATGGTTGTCGGGGTATAAAGAGCCCGACATGGTGTGTTAGCATTATATGGACCTAAAATAACACTGCTTCTGTAAAGACACATAAGAGGGGATATACATTAAAGGGGTACTCCACTGGAAAACATTTCTTTAAAAAAATTGGTGCTAGAAATGTTAACAGATTTGTAAATTACTTCTATTTAAAAATCTTCACCCTTTCAGTACTTATCAGCTGTTGTATGTTCCAGAGGAAGTTCTTTTCTTTTTCAATGTCCTTTCTATCTGACCACAGGGCTCTCTGCTGACACCTCTGTCCATTTTAGGAACTGTCCAGAGTAGGAGCAAAGCCCCATAGCAAACCTAGCCTGCTCTGGACAGTTCCTAAAATGGACAGAGGTGTCAACAGAGAGCACTGTGGTCAGACAGAAAGGACATTTAAAAAGAAAAGAACTTCCTATGGAGCATACAGTAGCTTATAAGTACTGAAAGGATTAAGATTTTTTTAATAGAAGTAATTTACAAATCTGTTTAACTTTCTGGAGCCATTTGATATATATAAAAAAGTTTTTTCCTGGAATACCCCTTTAACATAAAACGTTCTCGTGTTACCTGCTACTTCTGATCCGAGTGATCTCCTGATTTTCTCTCTGTTCAATCTTCTGCCTCTGGTCCTGTAACATTCTGCGCTGTATAGGTCTGTCCCGGATTACCAAACTTTTAGGATAACCAAATGCCAGATTAAAGCAAATTCACTGTTGTTTAATAAAAAAAATAATAGGCTATACAAAGTATTTAATTACTAATAATTTTATTCCAGGTACCTAAATCACAAAAAAATGTATATACACTGATCCCTCAACTTACAATGGCCTCAACATACAATAGTTTCAACATACAATGTTTTTTTCCTGGACCATTGTAACTTGAAACCAGACTCGACATACAATGCTACGGACAGTCCAGATCTGTGAGACATTTCACAACTGGAGGAACTGACCAATCAGAATGGGCATTTTACTGGTAAAACCCCTGTATTACTGAAGTGCATGCACTGACCGGCTGTCTGGTAGCGCCCCCTACAGTACAGGGAGGTACTAGAAGTTCTGGACTACTCTTCACCTGTGCCAGGGTTAGCTGCTCCTTTGGACACCAAGTAAGGGCGGCTCCATTTGGGACACTGGGTGTACTGTATAGGACCCTGAAGAAGCTCCTGTCCTCTATATAAACCATTGTTTCCCAACCAGGGTGCCTCCAGCTGTTGCAAAACTACAACTCCCAGCATGCCTGGACAGCCGTAGGCTGTCCGGGCATGCTGGGAGTTGTAGTTTTGCAACAGCTGGAGGCACCCTGGTTGGGAAACACTGACATAGACAGTGATTACAGCTCCCAGCAGATCTTTCTTACTTTAATATGTAAGGACTCACTTTATCTGTATTAGTTATCTACTTATTTTTCTTTAAAGGGGTACTCCGGTGAAAACCTTTTTTCTTTTAAATCAACTGGTGGCAGAAAGTTAAACATATTTGTAAATTAAAACTTAAAATTAGGTGCAGCTCACAACAGAAGGACCGAGGTAATCAAAGCTAAAGCCGGACCCCACCAGCAACACAAATAAATTACAAATAGAATATATAGCTTATACCTCTAGGACCTCACCAATGGTGCATAATGATATGGGTAAAAATGAAATATGGCAGCGTTAGTCAAAAATTATTTTTATATTTTATATTTTTGATATCCCACTAGGGCCCAGTGGGATTATCACTAGATAGTGCCAGTTTAATGTTTCACTTTGTCATTGTTTTATTTATTTATATTTTATTATGCTAAATTGAAATTAAAATTAAAAAATTATTTTTGACTAACGCTGCCATATTTCATTTTTACCCATATCATTATGCACCATTGGTGAGGTCCTAGAGGTATAAGCTATATATTTGTAAATTACTTCTATTAAAAAATCTTAATCCTTCCAGTACTTATTAGCTGCTTAATGCTACAGAGGAGATTCCTTTCTTTTTGGAACACTAATGACATCACGAGCACAGTGCTCTCTGCTGACATCTCTGTCCATTGCAGATGGCAATGCTGACATCTCTGTCCACTGCATAGCAGATGTATGCTAAGGGCAGCATGGTGGCTCAGTGGTTAGCACTGCTGCCTTGCAGTGCTGGGGACTTGGGTTCAAATCCCACTAAGGACAACAATAAATAAAGCGTTATTATTATTATAATAACATCAGCAGAGAGAACTGTGCTCGTGATGTCATCAGAGAGCATTCCAAAAAGAAAAGACTTTCCTCTGTAGGATTCAGCAGCTAATAAGTACAGGAAGGATTAAGATTTTTTAATAGAAGTAATTTACAAATATGTTTAACTTTCTGCCACCAGTTGATTTAAAAGAAAAAAGGTTTTCACCGGAGTACCCCTTTTAATCCTTGCTTTTTCCTATTTTTGGATGACATTTTGGTGGCTTCAGAACCAATTACCAGGTTTCCATAGAGTTATGGTCTCAACATACAATGGTTTCAACATACAATGGTCTTCCTGAAACCAATTAATATTGTAACTTGAGGGACCACGGTATTTGATATCTCCATGAGCACCATTACCGCCCCTTAGTGTCCAGTCTACTGTGTCCTCTCTAAGTTTCTTATCCGTCGCCTCCAGCATGTAGTGCGGGCACATTGCATCCTCTGGTGCACACGGAATTGTCTTCCTGATGCTACATGGAACGTGTTTACTTACAGAAGTGTCCAATTCTTTATGTGTAAACCAGTTTGTCTACCATTAACCTGTTCCTAGATAGCACTAGACACGCTCACTCCTGGTTAGTAAGTGAACCCTGTGCAGCATGAAATGATGTAGTGTCTTTCCTTAGTATTACACATCAGTTATTTCTGTCATTAGCTTAATGTATTTATGGAACCAAGTTACATATGCATTTAACCATTAAAGGATTTTTTTCTTTATCCTTTGAGCCCATGATTCCAGGTTATAATACTGTGTAATTCACTTCTGTTGACTCAGTGCGCAACTTTGTTACTTTTTCACGTACGAGACCCACGAGAAGTGTAATTCTTTTTATTTTGCAATGAATCTTTTCCGGCATTCCATGTGGCCAGAGACAATATGTAATAAGTCACATGATCTTTTGGGGGGCATGGCTGTGCTGCAATGGGTGGGTACGTAGCATTACTTCACTAAATCTCTCCAACCCTGCTATCTGTACACACACTGCAGCATAGCCGCACCCACTGGAGACCATGTGACTTATGACATAAAAGTGATCTCCTGACCTACGATGGCCCCGACATACGCTCATTTCAACACACGATGGCCTCTCAGAGGCCATCGCATGTTGAAGGCAGCATCAACATACGATGCTTTTGTATGTCGGGGCCATCGCATAAACGGCTATCCGGCAGCGCAGACTGCTTCAGCTACCACCGGATAGCCGTTTAATGTGCCCCGTGTGCTCCGGTGAGTGTCATTCACCTGTCACCGCCGCTCCGGACCATCCTCTTCAGGCTCCGCTGCATGGCTGTCGCTCTCCTTCGTCGTCATCACTTTGCCGGGTACGCCGTCCCATCATCCAATAGGAGCGGCGTGCACAGCGACGTAATGACCGCGATGGAGAACGACGATCCTGGCCAGCGGTGACGGTCTAGAGCGGCGAGGACACCCCGGGGACGTGATGACAGCGACGATCCAGGGCAGTGGTGACGGTCCAGAGCGGCGGGGACACGTGAGTATAACTTTCTATATTACTATTGCACGGATCCCTCAACATATGATGCATTCAAGTAACGATGGTTCATTTGGAACGAATTACCATCGTATGTTGAGGGATCACTGTATTATCTCTGGCTGCATAGAATGCTGGGAAAGGTCAGAGACAACAGTGAAATAAAGACTTGCTCTACAGCACCTCCGGGTGTGCGTAAAAACGGAACAAAGCGTACAAGAACAATAATCATGGAATACCCCTTTAATTATGTTTGTCCGAATATGGTGCATTTGCATAGAAATATGGATGGATATGCCATAACAGGCATTTGCATAAGACAGCTCTGAGCACATTTGTTAGGTCCCTGGCTGATTCAATGGTGTTGTCAGCTTGGGCAATCATGGGAACATTCATGAGTACAAGGAAGGCACCCACCCTGTACATTACACAATCACGTTTGATCAGGTTTCTCAATGGGTTAAATAGGTTTTCCCATCTTTTAAAGTTATAGTCTATCCACAGGATAGGAGATACGTAGATCATCACAGGGGGATCAAACTGCTTAGGTGTCCATAATGTCAAACCATGAACCTTAGGACCCCCAAACAGTATCTAAGGACCCCAAACAGTATGCTCGTCTGTTTCCCATAGAGAATGAATAGAGTGGTGGTGCATGCATGACAGGATGACAGGCGCTTGTAGGTTAAAAAGATGGGAGAACCCCTTTAAGTGTCAGAATCAGAGTATTCTTCACCCTCAGTAGTCCTGACAGACCTGCTGCTGTGTCCTACAATTTCCTCCAACCACTGATCACCCAGTCCATATCTCTGTAGTTTCCTACAGGGGCCCATAGACCTTCAGTAGCTGTTGGCGGAATGTTTGTTCCGCACACAACTATCCTACCCCATTCACTCCATACACGTAAACGTTCGGCTTGGTTGAGCATTCACATGTTCTCAGTGGGTAGAAGGGAAAACAAAAGGGTTGGGTAGTTGAAATCTATTGTCCTTTCTCTGTTAAGAGTCTCGATGTCAAATTTGGTTTGATCGTCAAACTTTTCACTATGTTTATGGGGGCCTTAAAGGGGTACTCTGCCCCTAAACATTTGAACCCCTATCCAAAGGATAGGGGATAAGATGTCTGATAGCAGAGGTCCCGCCGCTGGGGACCCCCCATGATCTTGGCTGTTGTACCCCAGACATTCGGTGCACCGAGCGAACTTTGCTCTGTGCCTGATGACTGGCGATGCGGGGCAGAGGCTTGTGACATCACGGTCACGCCCCGCTCGTGACGTCACGGCCATGCCCCCTCAATGCAAGTGTATGGGAGGGGGCGTGACGGCCGTCACGCCCCCTCCCATAGACTTGCATTGAGGGGGCGCGGTCATGACGTCACGAGCCTCCGGCACTGCACCCGATGCTCTAAACGAATGATGGGTGCAGCAGGGAGATCGCGGGGGTCCCCAGCGGTGGGAACCCCCTGCCATCAGACATCTTATCCCCATCCTTTGGCTAGGGGATAAGATGTCTAGTGGCGGAGTACCCCTTTCTCAAGATGTGCTGTTATGTCTTGGTATGAGAATAGTTTTAAAGTCATTGTTCATATTTCAACATTGAGACATTTAAGATCTCATTGGCTTGACACCTCCATCGATCCGTCGAATAAAGTGGTCCCCGATACTCTACCACAGCTGCTCAGGTCTCCTATCTCTCTGAACCAGTTGATCTATTGAAATGAATGTGAATGCACTTGTAGAGACTTTCTCTTGGATTTCCAGCAAGAACTCTCTGGTATGCCTCAATGTCAGGCCAAAGGATGTATAAAAGGGAGCTTTTACTTCAACCACTTGTAGGCTGTAGAGCAATGGAAAATGTCTGGCTGGTCTGCAAGTCACCCTGCAAGAATGTTCCTGAACATCTTGTCATAGTTTTGCAGATGCAAGGAAATTTTGTACCTGTAGGCGAGGAGAAGACTTTCCTGAGAGATGACAGAGACTGTCCCTTACTGTCCCAGCTATCCCTAAGTAAGGGACTATGTATCTCTATGAGCTGCTGGGTCGTAGCTGATCCAGATGAACTATGCAGTGGGTGTCTCGTAGCCCTGTAACTTGGGCTAATATGTTGACCCTATTAGCAATTTAAAGAAAAAGTTAAAATAACTAGCTGATGGGTGGGGATGGACTGCTAGGACCCCCACTGATCATTAGAACAGAGTTCCTTTGTCCAGTGAAAGAACTGGTAGTCCAGCATTTGCGCCATCGATTCTTCGATTCAACAGTTTACTCCCATTCTTATAAATGGCGTGAGTCTCAGTTGTAGGACCCCCATAGGTCAGGTGTTGTTCCCTAACTTGTCGATGGGGGTGATGTGTAATCCCAGGATAACCACTTTTTATAGAATAAATCGATGCGGGCTAAAACAGTGCGGGCAGTTTGATGGGATCTATAAGTGAAGCGGCTGTAGCACTGTTCCATTGCAGTTGGTCCTGCGGAGGCCTCAGTCTATCCTATAAATCTATGCATTTATGCAGAATAGCTCTGATGCTCGTGTCTTCTTGTATGTTTATACAAGTAGCAAGGTCAGAGTTAAGTATGCCAAATATCCTGCACACCGCTAATATTTACACTGAGAGCAATAATCCCGCAGCAAATATAGAGGAGATGAAAGCTGGAAATTACAATCATTTATATGCAATTGTATAAACAATTTTGCTGCCCCGGGCAGGCGTGACTTTGAATTTTTGATGCCTTTATGCCATATATTACTGCTCTGATGACCCATTTAGGCTTCTTAATGGCCCGACTGGGATTTGAACATTTAGTTCCCTGAAAAATATTCACTGCAAGTCCCCTGTATGGATATTTCAAGGAGGCTTAGCAGGGATGTGGAATTCCTATCGCCTGACGCACGGGAAATGGGGTTCTGGGTGCCAAGAAGGTGAATTTTGCAGGGCCAGACCTGAAAGCCCCTGACAAGCACAGCGGCGCTCAGAGGGGTGTATGGAGCGGGCTCCGGACTCGTGCCCGCTCTATACTCTGCAGCCCACGGCTGTTTTCAGTAGCTAGGGGCTGCCACTAATAGCCAGCATGCAGCAATCACCACGGCTGGCTATTAACCCTTTAGATCACAGCTGTCAAAGCTGACAGCAGTGTCTAAAGGGATATGTGAATGCTCCCTGGTGGGCACCCCCCCCTAGCAGCACGATCGGGGCAGGGGGGGGGGGGGGGTTGTCGATCCACTGTGAAGGGAGCCTGGTGTCCGTCACTCTGTCATTGATAGAGCCTGGCAGGACCAGGCTTTATCAATGGATCGCAGAGCACACAGATCAATGGAGTTCAATAGAACTCTATTGATCTGTATGAGGAATCTAATGATTCCTCTTAAAAGTCTCCTAAGAGAAAAAATAGAAACACATTAACCCCTTCCATATTAAAAGTTCAAATCACCCCCTTTTCCTATATAAAAACATAATAAAAATAAACATATTTGGTATCGCTGTGTTCATAATTGTATGAACTATTTTTAAAAATATATACATTATGTATCCTGTATGGTAAATGACGTTAATGTAACACAGACTTGAAATATTTATAATATCCCAAAAGAAAGTTAAAAGCGATTAAAAAGTCAGATCAATACCAAAATGGTAAAAAAAAATCTGCGTCAAATCTGCACAGAATACTGTACGTGTGAATAGACCGTTAAGTTTACTTTGCTTATCGATAATCTCTGATCTTTTAGAAACAGGAAATAACAATAGCATTATCTTTGAGGGGAGAATATATTTTTGCAGGAAATGGAAGAAAAATCGTTGGGACAGGCTATTTTATGTGGTCTAAAAGGAAAAAATACCAGACTACGGTGATTTATGTGTTACCCTTAAGGGTGTATACCCCTTTTGAAAGTCTGTTTCTTAACAGACTCAGTAGTAGCCACTCACCTTGTGTGCAATGCAATGCACTTATCATTCCAATTTAGCAGAGCTTGTGGATGAGGGGTGCTTCTCAGACTGTAGGACACAGGAGGCAAAACACTGATATTCTGTAGTGGAACCACCCGGAAGCAGATGCAAAACGGACGTATGAAGCAGGCTCTGAACTCCCAAGGAAATTTAGAAGTTGTTCTTAGTAAAAAAAAGAAACTCTAGTTAAATATTTATTGAACTTTGGGGTTTATTCCCCCTTCATCAGATTGACATGCCAATCTGATGAAGAGAGAATAAACTCCAAAATATGTTATTGGGGCATAGTAGGGCTAGTGGAACACTAGAGAGTGTAAGAATGTGCCCTAATTTATCACAGAGCCTGTTTGATAAATTTGGCACGTCTTTAGACTGTCAAGATCAACTATTAGTTGGCTTACTTTATGCCAAAATTGTGACTTAATGTTTGGTGCTGAAAGACATGCCCTGTTACCATTTGACAGGTACGCTTTTAAAGGGTTTACCTCCAAGATAAATAGGTCTAAACTAGTGCATTATATATGTTTTTTGCCCTGTTGCCCTTGGTTATGATTGTCTATGAGTATCCGCTGAGATGGTCACACATGCTCAGTACAACTGCGTATTGCTCGTTCGTCTCTATTGTGTATGCAACCAAGGGGGATTGTGGGATTGTTGCCTGGCAACAGCAGGATCACAGTTCAGAGAGTAAAGCAGGAAGATCTATAGGGTAGAAGAATAGTACCGGGATGTAGGTTATTTTAACTAAAACAAGAGAAAACAAAATCATATTGTTCTCCTGTATGTATGTGGCACACATCTGATTTTGCCATTTTGGCCTCCAACATTGCTTTGTGAGAAAATCCCTTTAAGCCATACCCTCCTTTTTATAGCGCGGTACTGAAGGGTCCAAAATACATTTTAAATGGGTACTCCGCTGCTCACCATTTGGAACAAACTGTTCTGAATGCTGGAGCCAGAGCTCGTGTCATCATAGCCCCGCCCCTCATGGTGTCATGCCCCGCCCCCTCAATGCAAGTCTATGGGAGAGGGCGTCACAGCCGTCACGCCCCCTCCCATAGACTTGCATTGAGGGAGCAGGGCTATGACATCACGAGCTCCCTAAGCAACGGAGTACCCCTTTAAATGTAGTATTTTGCTCAGAAATTTGGTTCCTTGTGCAACTAAAATGATGTGAGTCACTTCTTTGGGCCTTTCTGTCACTTTCCTTCGACAGGAGGGTTATATTTAAACTTTTTGACCAATCACGTTACCCGAGACTTGCCCAAGACTCACGTGATCAGACAGATCGCTGGAATTCCCTTGTGCCCGGGGCCCTTTAGACTTGCACGGGAGTTTCAGGAATCCATCTGATCAGGTTAGTCTTGGGGTGATAAGATTGCCCGTGAAGTTTATATGTATCCCGCTGCTGTAGCAAAGTAATAGTAACGCTTTAAAGGGGTACTCTGCTGCTAGACATTTTATCCCCAATCTCCCACAGCACCCAGCATTCTAAACAAACAGGTTCCGGTGGCGGCAGTTGTGACGTCACTGCCACGCCACTCTCGTAACGCCACGTCCCCTCCATTCATGTCTATGGAAGGGGGCCTAGGCTAGGTCTTCTCCCATTATATCCTATGTATATTCAGTAGTTGCTCTACTTGGAGCCGACCACCCTTCTAGAAGACCACGTTCCCTGCCCGATACTGACTTCTCTATATAAAAAAAATATTTTTGTCTAGTGAACGAGTAAATGATTCCCACCAGCGCTCAATGCATGTTCAGTTATAGAAGGGAGCAGAGCATGCCCAAGACTAGCTGCTTCCAATAAGAAGTCTTCAGTACTAGTCAGGAGATGGGTTGTGACGGCTCTTAGTCCATCAATAAGTCATGTCTACCGTGTAATGGAGATCATTGTGATTCTGCATAGCTCCCTGCTCCGCGCACTCTTGAAATTGGAGCCATTTTTAGAGTTTGTTCCACTTCTCATGTTTACTCATTACGAGAGGCTTTGTTGGTGCTGTTCGCGCCGGGCACTTGCATCCTTTCCATTACATGTGCAGACACACGATAATCCCAGGGGTTTACCCCCCACAAGCCGCTCGTTCTGCATTAATTGAGGGAATGTGATTCATTTGCAGTCACAGTGACCTTGTCAGTCACAATATGTCCTCCCTTCATGCGGTTCTTGTCTCCTAACATGTTACAGGGGGCTACCAACACTTCTGAGCTTAAAGGAACACTCCCCAGATTGTAATGTGCGGTTATCCACACTCGTATATGAAAATATTTCTAGAGGCTCTAGGAAATGGAGATAAAGTGATCATGGTTCGTTACCTCGATTTTTCTGGTCAGTAATCAAATTGTAGAAAAAACACTACAGTCCAAGACAACTACAGTCCAAGCCAGAAATGTTCATAAGGCAAAGTTTTTAATGTTTTTCTGGATCTGGGCTTTTGGCAAATTTCCTTATGGACTGGGAATGGGACGCTGGCCTAATGCCATGTTCAGAGCGTCATTAGCTCCTAGTTAAAGGGGTACTCCACTGCCCCAGCGTCCGCAACATTTTGTTCTGAACACTGGATGCGGGCTGCAGAGGTCGTGATGTCATGGCCTCGCCCCCTCATCACGTTACGCCCCCTTAATGCAAGTCTATGGGAGGGGACGTGGTGGCTGCCATGCCCCCTCCCATAGACTTACATTGAGGGGGCGTGTGCACATAAAAAAATTTGGTGCGCGTTTCAAGCCTCTGGGCTCTTAGGTAAAGGCGTACTCCACTGACCCAGCGCCCAGAACATTTCGTGCGGACTGCGGTGGTCATGACATCACATCCACACCCCTTGTGACGTGACATCACATCCCCTCAATGCAAGTCTATGCAATGCATCCTCAATGTAAGAAAATGTTCTGAACACTGGGGGAGTGGAGTACCCCTTGGTACTCCACTAGAAAACATTTATTTTTTATTTTTTTTTAAATCAACTGGTGACAGATTTGTAAATTACTTCTATTACAAAATATCAATCCTTCCAGTACTTATCGGCTGCTTTATGTTCCACAGGAAGTTTTTTTTTTCTTTTTGAATTTCCTTTCTGTCTGACCACAGTGCTCTCTGCTGACACCTCTGTCCATGCCAGGAACTGTCCAGAGCAGGAAAGGTTTGCTATGGGGATTTGCTCCTACTCTGGACATTCCCTAAAATGGACAGAGGTGTCAGCAGAGAGCACTGTGGTCAGACAGAAAGGAAATTCAAAAAGAATAGGACTTCCTCTGTAGTATACAGCAGCTGATAAGTACTGGAAGGATTAAGATTTTTAAACAGAAGTAATTTACAAATTTGTTTAACTTTCTGGCACTAGTTGATTTAAAATAAAAATCAGTTTTCCAGTGGAGTACCCCTTTTAAAGCTATGGACCTAGTACATTATGGATATTCTTACAGAGATGAACAGGATACAGAACCCCCCCCCCCCGGTCACCACACATTCACATGGTGTATAACATGGTCACTTACATCATGACATAGAAAATAAAATCCTTCTGTAAGATACATAACTAGTGATGGAGCATGTTGGGTAATGGCCAAAGACCTTTCTGTCATATAATCATAGGTCAGAAAGTCGTGTGCTCATGATTATTATTAGAAAAGAATACATGACTGTAAGTAGTCTAAGGTAAGTATATCATTATCTATGTGTCCTATAAAAACTAACCTGCTATTTAGTGATACCTATGAAACTGCATGTTCTATAAATAAAACATTTTATTAAATTGTTCTTGAAACTATTGTGACACTTGACCCTACACCTGAAAGGTTATACTTAAAGGGGTACTCCGCTGCTCAGCGTTTGGAACAAACTGTTCCGAATGCTGGAGCCGGCGCTGATAGCTCGTGACGTCATAGCCCCACCCCCTCAATGCAAGTCTAAGGGAGGGGGCGTGATGGCTGTGAACTCTGCTACGAGACTAATTACGAGCAGCCACAGCCGTCACCCCCCCCCCCTCCATAGATCTCCCATAGACGTTAAAGGGGTACTCTGGAATTTTTTTTTTTTTTTTTTTTTTATCAACTGGTGCCAGAAAGTTAAACAGATTTGTAAATTACTTCTATTAAAAAATCTTAATCCTTCCAGTACTTATCAGCTGCTGTATACTTCAGAGGAAATTCTTTTCATTTGGGATTTCTTTTCTGTCACGACCACAGTGCTCTCTGCTGACACCTCTGTCCATGTCAGGAATTGTCCAGAGCAGCATAGGTTTGCTACGGGGATTTTCTCCTGCTCTGGACCTTTCCTGACATGGACAGAGGTGTCAGCAGAGAGCACCGAGTTCCAAAGAGAAGAGAATTTCCTCTGTAGTATACAGCCGCTAATAAGTACTGGAAGGATTAAGATTTTTTAAATAGAAGTAATTTACAAATCTGTTTAACTTTCTGGCATCAGTTGATTTAAAAGAAAGAAAAAAAAAAAGTTTTCCACCGGAGTACCCCTTAAATAGAGGGGGCGTAATGTTCACGGCCTGCGTTTTGAACATAAATTAGGGGTGGGGGGGTCTTGGGGCGCATTACCCCTTTGACATAAAATGACTGATGACCTTTGTGTAACTAACCTATTAAATGCATAACCTGTGTCCTATTTGATTTTGTAGGAATTTAGGAAAGTTTAAATGGGTACTCATGACTCATGACTCATGACTGGGAGCTCGTGACGTCATAGCCCTGCCCCTCATGATGTCACGCCCCCTCCCATAAACTTGCATTGAGGGGGTGGGGCTATGACGTCTTGAGCTCCCGGCTACAGCGTACGGAACATTCGACATTGCATATGATTAAAGGGGTACTCCGCTGTAGCTGGGAGCTTGTCACGTCATAGCCCCACCCCCTCATGACGTCATGCCCTGCCCCCTCAATGCATTGCATTGAGGGGGCAGGGCATGACGTCATGAGGGGGTGGGGCTATGACGTGACAAGCTCCCGGCTACAGCGTTCGAAACATTCGGCATTGCGTATGATTAAAGGGGTACTCCGAACGCTGTAGCCGGGAGCTTGTGACATCATAGCCCTACCCTCTCATGACGTCATGCCTTGCCCCCTCAATGCAAGTCTATGGGAGGGGGCGTGAACGCCCCCTCCCATAGACTTGCATTGAGGGGGCAGGGCATGACGTCATGAGGGGGTGGGGCTATGACGTCACAAGCTCCCGGCTACAGCGCTCGGAACAGTTTGTTCCAAACACTGAGCAGCAGAGTACCCCTTTAAACTTTCCTAAATTCCTACGAAATCAAATAGGCAACAGGTTATGCATTTAATAGGTTAGTTACACACTATTCGTAATATTTAATACGGTAAATACAGGAATAGCGTTCGGCACAGCACTGCTTATTGTGGCTTTTGGCAAGTTCATGTACACCTGTGTTGGAGGTAGCAACTGCAGTGAATCCGACCTGGGGTGCTCAATTTATTTGAAAACAGTCCATATGAATGCAGCAATAAAAGAAGGTAAATGGCACTCACCAGTGTCGTGGTATAACAAACTTGTTTATTCCATAAAGTGCAGCATAATGACAGACAAGGCAAGGGAGGACTTGGACGCCGTCCACGTAGCGGTGATAGCTATTTCGTGTGCGAGGCACACTTCCTCAGACCACTCCTCAGAGTGGTCTGAGGAAGTGTGCCTCGCACACGAAATAGCTATCACCGCTACGTGGACGGCGTCCAAGTCCTCCCTTGCCTTGTCTGTCATTATGCTGCACTTTATGGAATAAACAAGTTTGTTATACCACGACACTGGTGAGTGCCATTTACCTTCTTTTATTGCTGCATTAGTAATATTTAATATATTCTCTTAGAAGCTGTAGCCGGTGCGTTTCTACTGACATCTTCACCCTGAGAACTTCATCTTCTTATTGGTAGTTATTTATTTGTTTCCTCATGATTGTATATACATCTATTTTTTCTCTATTATCTTATTATGTAGACAAGTAATGTGAAGACAACAGCTTCATTTTCTTTTTTTTTTTCTCTGCACAGTTTAACATGATATAAAAGCAAAACAGAATAAATGAGCTGACAACACAATAGAGGTAGAAAGAATAGGACAACATGTAATTACAGCAAATTATCCTCCGCGGCAGCCGCGCACCTGAGAACCACATTGGAAAAGTTCATCACAATCCATAACCACGTTCTAACGTTAACACAGATGTATTATCCTGCTGTCACTCGTGTCCAAGTTAGAACCGTTCGCAAGCTTAGAGCAGTAGTCTAGAATGTGATCCTTTTTATCCTCTTGTGACCCCTTTTAAAGGGTACCCCACTGGAAAACAATGTATTTTTAAATCAACTGGTGCCAGAAAGTTAAACAGATTTGTAAATCACTTCTATTAAAAAAATCTTAATCCTTCCGGTACTTATCAGCTGCTGTACCCTCCACAGGAAGTTCTTTTCTGTTTGAGTTTCTTTTCTGTCTGACCACAGTGCTCTCTGCTGACACCTCTGTCCATGTCAGGAACTGTCCAGAGCAGGAGAGGTTTTCAATGGGGATTTGCTCCTGCTCTGGACAGTTCCTGACATGGACAGAGGTGTCGGCAGAGAGCACTGTCGTCAGGCAGAAAGGAAATTCAAAAAGAAAAGAACTTCCTGTGGATCGTAACAGCAGCTGATAAGTACTGGAAGGATTAAGATTGTTAAATAGAAGTCATTTGCAAATCTGTTGAACTTTCTGGCACCAGTTGATAAAAATAAAATAAAAAATTCTTTCCACCGGAGTACCCCTTTAAAGAGGCAAATGCCAGATTTGCAAAATTGGGCTTAGTCCTTAAAGGGGTATTCCACTGGAAAACATTTTTTTTTAAATCGACTGGTGCCAGAAAGTTAAACAGATTTGTAAATTATTTCTGTTTAAAAATCTTTATCCGTCCAGTACTTATCAGCTGCTGTACGCTCCACAGGAAGTTCTTTTCTGTTTGAGTTTCTTTTCTGTCTGACCACAGTGCTCTCTGCTGACACCTCTGTCCATGTCAGGAACTGTCCAGAGCAGGAGAGGTGTGCTATGGGGATTTGCTCCTGCTCTGGCCAGTTCATGACATGGACAGAGGTGTCAGCAGAGAGCACTGTGGTCAGACTGGACAGAACAACACTACTTCTGTATTATACAGCAGCTGATAAGTACTGGAAGGATTAAGATTTTTAAAGTAATTTACAAATCTGTTTTAACTTTTTGGCACCAGTTTGGTGGAAAACAGTTTGTTTTTTAAATCGAGTACCCCCTTTTAAGTGATAATACCTTAAAAGCGATTCTGAGTTAGTTTTTTCGTGACATATTGTGCTTTATATTAGTCTTAAATTTTTGTTAATACATGCAGCATTTTTTGTGGAAAAATTTTGGGCATTTTTTACATAATTTTTTTTTTAAGCTGTTCACCGTATGGTAAAAATCATGTTATCTTTATTCTGTGGGTCGCTACGATCATGGCGATATAGCATTTAAATAGCTTTTTATTTTCTTTTTTTCAACAAAATCCTTTTTTCTTCCTTCTTGTCTTGCCATGTTTTGACAGCCATAACTTTTTCATCCAACGCCATTGTGTGAGAGCTTGTTTTTTGCAGCGGGATAAGCTGTACTGTTTATTGGTACCATTTTTGCAAAACATGCCACATGTTTGGACCAAAATTAGTGATCTAACACTTGCAGATAGGGGATAGGTTTTGTTATACTTGACTACTCCTTTAATGTTAAGTTTGCTATATTTAAAGGGGTACTCCGCTGCTCAGCATTTGGAACAAACTGTTCAAAATGCTGAAGCCGGCGCTGGGAGCTTGTGATGTCATTGCCCCACCCCCTTACGACATCACACCCTGCCCCCTCAATGCAAGTCTATGAGAGGGGGTGTGACGGCTGTCATGCCCCCTCTTATAGACTTGCATTGAGGCCGTGACATCATGAGGGAGCGGGACTATTATGTCACAAGCTCCCGACGCCAGCTCCAGCATTCTGAACAGTTTGTTCCAAATGCTGCGCAGCGGAGTACCCCTTTAATCACTATAGTTAACTCCTTATTGGACTAAAGGCCATCTTGTCACACCCCCATTGATCAACCGTTATGACCAGTAGGTGCCTGTTATTCGGATCAGTGGCCATCTATGGAATGTCATCCATTGACCATGCATGAAGCTCCATCAGAGCAGAAACTCCTTTTACGTATAGGGGACCAGTATGGACCGGTTTTGTCGTCCTGCAAGAAGCCCTAAAGGGAACCTGTCATATCAGTGATGCTGTGCAAAATGTAGCCATCACTTTAAAGAGCAGAAAGAGTTAAACCGGTTAATGTTTAGTATTGTGGAAAAAGATTCAGTATAACTTGTAAAGGATCCATTGAAATATTTGCTCATTCTGGACTTAGGAGTCCAGTGGGCGGTCCCAAATTGTGATTGACAATCCAGTGGGCGGTCCCAATTTGTGATTGACAATCCAGTGGACGCTACAAATCTGTGTTTGACAGTCCAGTTGGTGGTCCCAATCTGTGATTGTGGATAGTTGGCTTGAGAAGAAGCTGGCTCAGCGGCGCTGATCGACCACACAGGTGAATGGATAAAAAAGGATTTATTGACCAGAATACAACACGTTTGCATGCGCAGCGAAACGCGTTGCATTCTGGTCAGTAAATCCTTTTTTTTTTTTTTTTTTTTTAAATCCATTCACCTGTCTGGTCGATCAGCGCCGCTGAGCCGGGTTCTTCTGAAGCCAACTATCCATTGCCGTATACTTTCCGCAGGGCAGACGACCTATCCTATATACCATTACCATTGTTGTGTATGTGGCTACACAACCGCCCAAAGTGAGCAGCTAATTTATACACTAATCGCACTCTCAGGGTTAAACAATACTACTCTATGGAGCGCTTACTTCCCAATCTGTGATTGACAGTCCAGTGGGTGGTCCCAATCTGTGATTGACAGTCCAGTGGGTGGTCCCAATCTGTGATTGACAGTCCAGTGGGTGGTCCCAATCTGTGATTGACAGTCCAGTGGGCGGTCCCAATCTGTGATTGACAGTCCAGTGGGCGGTCCCAATCTGTGATTGACAGTCCAGTGGGCGGTCCCAATCTGTGATTGACAGTCCAGTGGGTGGTCCCAATTTGTGATTGACAGTCCAGTGGGTGGTCCCAATTTGTGATTGACAGTCCAGTGGGTGGTCCCAATCTGTGATTGACAGTCCAGTGGGTGGTCCCAATCTGTGATTGACAGTCCAGTGGGCGGTCCCAATCAGGGATTGACAGCTACTGCCCTCCTATTCCTCGAATAAGCAAAAAGGTTTCGATCAAAAATTTACAAGGTAAAACCACACATCAATCTGCTCAGCGTGTTCTGCTCTAGAACATGTCAGAAGATTAAGTGCCTTTTTCTTTTCTTTTTTTGGAGACCGGTCACATGCTTATAGCCAAATCTCTTTTAATCTTTTAAGCTTGGTCAAAGATGAAGCATGGGGCAGGGTCTTGATCCACCTGGGCCTACCAGGGCCATATGCAGGATTTCCCAAAGGCGGAAGGCTTTATTGTTGCAGTAATACAGTAACAGTGCCCCTTTTGGTATCCGCACACAGTCATACTTCTCTCAAAACAGTTACAGTTCTCCCTTAGTGCAGGTTTCTCCCATCCTGTGGCAGCATCATGGTGTATGTGGGCATGATGGCATCAGTGCATTTCACCTACCTGCATCAAGTCTTGAGGACGCTGCTGGCTCCATACTCTGCTATAATACAACTGTATGGTTGTACTGAGGACGCCCATGCAGTTGAAAGAGGTTTCATTAGGGAGATTAAAACTGTGCCCCCCCCCCTCCCTTACATACGTCCCTTGATCCTACATCTCTTACCTTTATATACATGAGATGTCTCTTGTAGCCTGTGATGGTGTCACGTACAATAGTATCTTTGTGCTTTCCCTTTTTGAGGGGTCCATCTGCTTCAGAGCATGTATATGGTTTCGATATTGTCTCTCTTGTTGCATTAAAGGGGTATTCCGCCCCTAGACATCTCCCTTATCCAAAGGATAGTGGATAAGATGTCTGATTGCCGGGGTCCCGCCTCTGGAGAACCCCGCGATCTCCCTGCTGCAGCAGCGTTCGTTGTGTCGGGTGCAGCGCCGTAGGCTCGTGATTATGTTTATATTAGTGGGCTTAACCAATGAGTAAATAACCAGACGAGGGTGCTGCCAATGCTCATAGGATAACCACAAAGATTGCAAACAAGGAAAAGCAAAAGCATACAGGGGCGCACACCAATAATTTAATAGCAATAATTAATACAAAAAAAAAACAGTGTATGTAACACACATTTAAAAACACTTAAAATAAGGGAGCCAGATGATGTATGGTCTCCCAAAGCCACGGAGGAGAACCCCCCCCCCCCCCCCAAGGGACACCCGCAATTCCTATTGGATTATAATGAACACTACCCCTGCACTAATAAACAGGTATAGGGTATTATTGCACTATTCCCTACGATGAAGAAAGAGTAGGACTAAGAAATATTTCCATGATAAACAATAACCTACACAATATTAGCTAGCAGCAGTATACAGAACCACAATATCAGCATAAATACCAACCAGTATTCGGTCAAGAAAAAGAAGAAAGGTGAGCAATACATCACATAGGTACAGGAGCGGGTGTCCCCCCAGAAACAGGTCCCCACATGTTCCGTCACAAACGGTGACTTCCTCAGGGGCGCTGTTTGTGATGGAACGTGTGGGGACCTGTTTCTGGGGGGACACCCGCTCCTGTACCTATGTGATGTATTGCTAACCTTTCTCCTTTTTCTTGACCGAATACTGGTTGGTATTTTTGCTGATATTGTGGTTCTGTATACTGCTGCTATCTAATATTGTGTAGGTTATTGTTTATCATGGAAATATTAGTCCTACCGCTCACAAAGGATGCGGTCTATCGCTAAGCCCTTCTCCAACAGGAGAGAGGCCCCCAACAAACTTTACCCTTCACCTCCAGGCCAAAAGGCACCTGCAAGGATCCAGGTTCGATGCCCCTTTTCGCCGAAGCTACTAAGGGACCGCAAATGCTCCTGGCTTCAACCTAGGCGTTAACCAGGGTATCGGTCACGGAGCCGTATACTGATGGCATCTTGACCAAAGCCAAGATGCCCAGTGGTTGCAGGGAGGTGAGGAACCAAAAGGCCACACACACCTCCCCTAGACCGCCAAGAGGGACACCCAGAAGGGCTACCGCATCCTGCCAATCCTGTGTACAAAGAAAAACACGAACGTGGCACAGTGACATACAACAATAATAAATAAGCCTATACCTGTTAATTTGTACAGGGGTACATGGTAGAAAGGAAGTGTTCATTATCATCTAATAGGAATTGCAGGTGTCCCTGGGGGTCTCCTCCGTGGCTTTGGGAGACCATTCATCATCTGGCTCCCTTATTTTTAGTATGATTTGAATAAAGTACTTTCTTGCTATTAAATTTATTGGTGTGCGCCGCCCCTGTATGCTTTTTCTTTTTCTTGTTTGCAATCTTGGAGGCATGTGACGCCACGGCCACACCCCACTTGTGATGTCATGGTCACGCCCCCTCAATGCAAGTCTATGGAGGCTCGTGACGCCACGGTCATACCCTGCTCGTGAAGTCACAGCCAACCCCCTCAATGCAAGTCTATGGGAGGGGGGCGTGACAGCCGTCACGCCCCCCTCCCATAGACTTGCATTGAGGGGGTTGGCTGTGACTTCACGAGCAGGGTATGACCGTGGCGTCACGAGCCTCCACCCCGCATTGTCAGTCATACGGCAACGTTCACTCTGGGCATTGGATGTCTGGGGTGCCGCAGCTGAGATTGCGGGGGTCCCCTGCGATCAGACATCTTATCCCCTATCCTTTGGATCTAGGGGCGGAGTACCCCTTTAAGTTTCATAGTTCTAGGCAAGTTGCTGCCAAGCGTTCAGGTAGTAATTTCTGTAGAACTACATGACACTTTGGGGACTTTGTTTAATCTCCGTTTTTTCTTTGACCTTTCTTTGAGCAAGCCATCAGAGCAGCAAATGTGCTGCATGTGCATAATCCCTCCATCACAAAGAACCTGTAATGATGACGGAGGACCTTGGTATGTCCAGCACGTTGAAGGTAAAAGTAAATGGAAGCCTAATTCTGAGGAATAGAAGCGTCTCCTACATAGGGTCAGGCTTTGAAGTCGGGTTGCTGTAGCCTGATGGGGATCGGGTGTTTTACATATAAAAGAGCATCAACCTCCCGGCTGAATTGTCAAGGACCAAGTAATGAAGAATTAAAAGAGAAACGTCTCTATTCTGCAATACAAATATCTTGCACGTATATAAAGTATGTGCATATTAATGTATATAGATAAAGTAGATATCTGTAAAAGTCCTTAATATGGCGATATGTCCATAGATAAACACATGAAGGAAAGTGTAATGACCTGTATATAAAAAGGTTAAAGGGGCACTCCAGAGGGGAAAGACTATTTTGAATCAAACGGTGGCAGAAAGTTATACAGATTTGTAAATTACTTCCATATAAACATCTTACAGGGGTACTCCACCTCTAGACATCTTTTACGCTGCCCAAAGGATAGGGGAGAAGATGTTTGACCGCAGGGGGTCCGGCCCTGGGACCCCTGCAATATCTGGAGCGGCACCCCGGAAATCTGAACATTTATGTGGTCATGATGTCATGCCACGCCCCCCTCCATTCATGTCTGTGGGAGGGGGCGTGACGAGTGACAACAGCCTTTCACGCCCCTCCCATAGACATGAATGGAGCGGGTGTGTCGTGATGTCACCACCACCACCGGCCGAACACGGCATAAATGTTCAGAACGCCGGGGTGGTGGCCCGGAGATCGCAGTGGGTGCCAGTGGCCGGACCCCCAATGATCAGACATCTTATCCCCTATCCAGAGGATAAGATGTCTAGAGGTGGTGTACCCCTTTAATCCTTCCAGTACTTATCAGCTGCTGTGTGCTCCAGAAGAAGTTGTGTATTTCTTCCCAGTCCTAACCACAGTGTTCTCTACTGATACCTCTGTCCATGACAGGAACTGTCCCCATAGTAAACCTATCCTGCACTGGACAGTTCCTGACACTAACAGAGGTGGCAGCAGAGAGCACTGTGGTCAGACTGGAAAGAACTTCATAACTTCTTGTGGCGCATACAGCAGCTAATAAGTAATGGAAGGATTAAGATTATTATATAGAGCAATTTACAAATCTGTATAACTTATTCCACCGGATTACCTCTTTTGTTTAAAAAAAAAAAAAAAATTTTTTACTGTTTAGTGGTCCTTATAATGTGTGTGCGAGTCTGTTGCCTCAGGCTGTCCCTTTTCAGGAGTCAAAAAATCTTGAAGGGGTATTCCAGGGAAAAAACTTTTTTTTTTAATTTTTTTTTTTTTATATCAACTGGCTCCAGAAAGGTAAACAGATTTGTAAATTTCTTCTATTAAAATGTCTTAATCCTTCCAATAATTATCAGCTGCTGAAGTTGAGTTGTTCTTGTTTGTCTGGCAACACTGCTCTCGGCTGACATCTCTGCTTGTCTCGGGAACTGCACAGAGTAGAATAGGTTTGCTATGGGGATTTGCTTCTACTCTGGACAGTTCCCAAGACGGGTGTCATCAGAGAGCACTTAGTCAGAAAAGAACAACTCAACTTCAGCAGCTCATAAGTACTGAAAGGATTTCCTGGATAACCCCTTTAAGTCCTATAGACTTTGGTTCCAGTCTTCCTTTAGACTGGAACTGAACGAATGGAGAAATTGCAGGGAAAAAGTACTTCCATAATATAATAGTGTTATTCTGAGAAATGCTGCCGTTAGTTGTGTACTAGTTATACAACACCAAAGGGTTACTAGGAGGGAACCCCTCATTTTTTTTATGTCCCCTCATTCTTATAGAGCTCCCTATTTTAATGGTGCTGATTCTTTTGATGACTTTTCCCCCCTCCACTATGAAAGTTTGTACCCAGTATTACAACCTTGCCATGAGCTGCGGTAGATACTGTGGTCCCCTACCTTGTTATTGCATGCATGGTGTACGTAGACATTGTAGATAAACCTGTTTGCTCAGATCTCTCTATGGACAGGTGTATAGGAGTTGTATCTTTAGACGTGGGCTGAGAAGACATTGACTAAGGAAGTTTAGATATAGAATATTATTCCTTGGGTTAAGGTAATTTAGTCTTTTTTTTCAGTTCTTAAAGGAACCTTTCATATTAAAGAGAGTCTGATCTGCCTGCGGTGTTTAATAGAGCAGGTCATGCTGAACAGATTACTGTGTGTGTGTGTGTGTGTGTATATATGTGTCTAGCACCTATATTTCTTTCACAAATACCTTATATCTGTTGCTCATTTGGTTTGTCATCCTGTGTTCTAGAGGGGGCGCGTCTACACTCTGTATGACTCATCCTTCTCCCTGAGTACTGGGTCTCTTCATCCAATCACTGCAGGCTGCCCTGTAACCCCCTCCTCTCTGTTTTCATGCTGCAGTCTAATAGGACAGGAGTGAGCACAGAGGAGTGCTAGTCCCACCCTCACTTCTAGATGATGCTGCAGCCGAACAGGACCATATTCTGGATGTTTTTGGGACCCCCTTAGTGTTTTTTGGTTTATGAGCCATGATATCTATGGAAAGGAAATAGTATTTTCTTTATGAAGTATATTAGAAAGGTTAATGTTTTGACAAGATGTACAACATATAAAAAGTTGACAGTTCCCATTTAAATGAGACTGAACTCCAATACCACACATAACCTGAGGACAAGGGTGGTGCTGTTTTATAAAGCAGTCAACTCTGTTTTCTAATCTTGGATAATCCCTTTAAAGGTGGAAAACTAATTTTCTTTTAAATCAACTGGTGCCAGAAAGTTAAACAGATTCGTAAATCACTTTTATAAAAAAAATCTTAATCCTTCCAGTACTTATCAGCTGCTGTATGCTCCACAGGAAGGTTCTTTTCTTTCTGAATTTTTTTTCTGTCTGACCACAGTGCTCTCTGCTGTCACCTCTGTCCATGTCAGGAACTGTCCAGAGCAGAAGCAAATCCTCATAGCAAACCTCTCTTGGAATGGACAGTTCCTGACATGGACAGAGGTGTCAGCAGAGAGCACTGTGGTCAGGCAGAAAAGATATTCAAAAAGAAAAGAACTTCCTGGGAGCATACAGCAGCTGAAAGGTACTGGAAGGATTAAGATTTTTATATAGAAGTAATTTACAAATCTGTTTAACTTTATGGCACCAGATGATTTAAAAAAATAAACATACCGTATTTTTCGACGTATAAGACACACTTTTTCTTCCCCAAAACTGGGGGGAAAAAGTCGGTGCGTCTTATACGGCGAATACACCTCTATCGCGGCGATCCCTGCGGCCATCAACGGCCGGGACCCGCGGCTAATACAGGACATCACCGATCGCGGTGATGCCCTGTATTAACCCTTCAGACGCGGCGATCAAAGCTGACCGCCGCGTCTGAAGGGAAAGTGACACTAACCCGGCTGTTCAATCGGGCTGTTCGGGACCGCCGCGGTGAAATCACCGTGGCGGTCCCGAACAGCCCGACTGAATAGCCGGGTTAGTGCTTACAGGACACCGGGAGGGACCTCACCTGCCTCCTCGGTGTCTTCTCCGTTCAGGGATCCCCTGTATGGCCGGCGGTCTCCTTCCTCGTCATCACGTACGTGCGTCGGCGTGCGTAACGACGTAATGACGGCGACGGAGAGCGAGGATACCCGGCCGGCAGCAGAGACGTTCCGGAGCGACGGGGACACGGCGACAGCGATGGAGCGACATCCAGGGCAGCGGTGACGGGTCCGGAGCGGCGGGGACACGTGAGTATTACCTCCTATGCAGTGGTCTTCAATCTGCGGACCTCCAGATGTTGCTAAACTACAACTCCCAGCATGCCCGGACAGCTGGGAGTTGTAGTTTTGCAACATCTGGAGGTCCGCAGGTTGAAGACCACTATTGGGTTCAAAATTTTTAATTTTTTTAGATTTTGCACCTAAAAATTGGGTGCGTCTTATACGCCGGTGCGTCCTATAGGACGAAAAATACGGTATGTATGTATATACATATATATATATATATATTTCCCCCCCCCCCCCCCCACTGGAGTACCCCTTTAAGCCAGCATGTGAAACACAGGTCTTAGTAAGTCCACCCTTCTACCTACCCCGTCAGTTCCTGGAGCTCAGCCAAGCATTTATGGATGGATTTGTTGACTACCTACCTTGCGATTGTTTCCATAAACAACCAACATGCAGCTCTAGGCCCTCGTACTGGCTGTAAGGTAGAATAAAGAGTTATGTTGAGAACGTAAAGGGCGCATCTCAATTTGGAGAGGGTCTGTGGCTGTAAATCTGACAGAAATCTCAGTCACAGGCTTTCAAAAATTTTAGTATTCCCCCCCCCCCCCCGAACCACCGTGAACTGTGATTTGTACTTGCAAATAAGCATTAAATTGAAGCTGTCAGCTCCATGTAGAGCCGTCATTCCCTTTACAGGAAGGCATCGCTCCTGCTCATAGACTTGTGCTGAGTGTTTGCCGCTCTCCCTCCTATAAGAGGGTTAAAACATCTTGTCTTTGATTTGTTGCTTACGTCTCCCGAAAAAAAAAAAAGAGGACTTTGTGCGCTGGGAATTTGTAATACTGCCGTTTCAGCTTATTATTAAACTTGAGCGACTCTTTAATCTTTCCGTCAATGTGTTTTTATTTAATTAATGAAGCCACCGTTCTAATAAACAAAACAGGATGTCTCCGGAACGGTTAGTGCGACTATCCGAAAACGACTCCGCATGCTCGGCAGCAGTCGCCTTTATTCACTTTGTAGTCAGAAGAGCTGCATAAAAAAAGAATAACATTAATAAAAAGTGACATATTTGCTTAAAGGGGTATTCCGCCCCTAGACATCTTATCCCCTATCCAAAGGATAGGGGATAAGATGTCAGATCGCCGCGGTCCCGCTGCTGGGGACCCCCGGGATCCCCGCTGCGGCACCGCGCTATCATTACAGCACAGAGCGAGTTCGCTCTGCACGTAATGATGGGCGGTACAGGGGCCGGAGCATCGTTACGTCATGGCTCCGCCCCTCGTAATGTAACGGCCCGCCCCTTTCAATACAAGTCTAATGGTAATGGTCGTCACGCCCCCTCCCATAGACTTGCATTAAGGGGACGGGCCGTGATGTCATGAGGGGCGGCGCCATGACGTCACGCTGCTCCATCCCCCGTATCGCCCGTCATTACGCACAGAGCGAACTTGCTCTGTGCTGTAATGATAGCGCGGTGCCGCAGCGGGGATCCCAGGGCTCCCCAGCAGCGGGACCGCGGCGATCTGACATCTTATCCCCTATCCTTTGATAGGGGATAAGATGTCTAGGGGCGGAATACCCCTTTAAAGTGTAGCTGTTGTTTTAGGTGACTTTGTTGGCCATTATATAACTTAAAGGGGTATTCCAGGCCAAAACATTCTTTATATATCAACTGGCTCCGGAAAGTTAAACAGATTTGTAAATTACTTCTATTAAAAAATCCTAATCCTTCCAATAGTTATTAGCTTCTGAAGTTGAGTTGTTGTTTTCTGTCTAACTGCTCTCTGATGACTCACGTCCCGGGAGCTGTGTAGTTCCTATGGGGATATTCTCCCATCATGCACAGCTCCCGGGACGTGACATCATCATTGAGCAGTTAGACAGAAAACTTCAGAAGCTAATAACTATTGGAAGGATGAAGATTTTTTAATAGAAGTAATTTACAAATCTGTTTAACTTTCCGGAGCCAGTTGAGATATATATATATATATATATATATATATATAAAGGTTTTGCCTGGAATACCCCTTTAAAGGGGTACTCAAGCGAAAAACATCTTATCCCCTATCCAAAGGATAGAGGATAAGATGTCTGGTCGCGGGGGTACCGCCGCTGGGGACTCTGGGGATCTCCAGGTCATTAGCGGCGGCATCCGGAACACAGAACCTTGGAGCTTCCGTGTTCATAACGTCACACCACACCTCCTCCAATCATGTCTATGGGATGGGGCTTGGCGGCTACATACTAGCCGTCACGCCTCCTCCCATAGACATGAGTGTAGGGGGCATGGCGGTTCTGGTCGCCTGTCATCCGTCACAGAGCGGAGTTCGCTCCATTCACGAATGACCAGAGTGCCAACGCAGGAGTTTGCGGGGTCCCAAATGGCGCAACACCCGCGATCATACATCTTATCCCTTCTCCTTTGGATAGGGGATAAGATGTTCTTCGCCCGAGTACCCCTTTTAAAAATCGAAATGTTCATCTGATTTCTGCTCTGCAGGCTTTATCTCTAATTTTCATTTGTCCCTAAGCGAGTGCATATGGTTATGATGTCTCCCATATGCTACACAGATGCGAAAGGAGATTCTTCTCTTGTATGTCATTATAGTATGTCCTAAGAAGCAACAGCAGCATGAAGGACATTATAGAGCAGAAGTGAACAGTCAAAGGTGAAAAAAAAAAAAAAAGTCCTGGGGAAAGATCTGTTGCTTGGATTGTGTAGTCTCTTTGCAACCTCTCTCTGTGTTGGTCTTTCTGCCTCTGTGATTTGGCTTCCCATCTCATCTCCTTTCTCACCCCTCCTCTCATCATAGACTTGTATGGGCAGCCTGTATTCTCAACTCTCAGCGAGCTGCTAGCCTTTGGCTGTCCAGGCATGTTGGGAGTTTTGGTTTTGCAACAGCTGGAGGCACCCTGGTTAGGAAACACTGCAAAATCCATCTTGTAAACACAAAACAAATTTGAGCTTTTAATTTTTCAGAGTGAAGTAAAATTTTGCAGGGGTAGAAGAGGAAAGAAGCATTATAGGAGGAGAAAGAAGCACTTTTTATATTTTCTGATCCCTGTGAGCTTGTTACTCCAGACCTTCTCAACCCGGGTGCCTCTAGCTGTTGCAAAACTACAACTCCCAGCATGCCCAGACAGCTAAAGGCTGTCTGGGCATGCTTGGAATTGTAGTTTTGCAACAGCTGGAGGCACCCTGGTTGGGAAACACTGTGCTAGTCAGTCTTGTAGACACAAAAGAGAATTGAGCTTTTTTTTTTTTTTTTTTTTCTCTCCCAAGAATACATTAAAATTTAGCAAGGTTAGGAGAGGAAAGAAGCTTTATAGGAGGAGAAATAAGCACATTTCTCTGATAAGATATATTGCAACGTTTTTATATTCATTTGTACCATTATGCAAAGTTTGTTCAAACGACGGTAACCATAAGGACGTTTATTTTGTGCAATGCACCTTCTATTACAATTCAACTTATTCTCAGGTTTGGAGCGGGTCGCAGAGCATTGCACTAGACAGGACTTTGTCCGTTTTAGTAAATGCCGTTTTTTCTTGGAAAATTTTGAACTTTACCGTTGCAGTTTTATTCCCCCCCCAGTAAGTGAAGTAAAACATGACAATGTGGTGTCACAGTCGTTCCACTTGTTAATAAGGTGTGATACTGAACGGTGTAACGCAGTTAGCGCTGAATGGACAAAATCCAACGTGTGGAGAAACTCCTCACAGACAAGGAATATTAACACCCAGCTTTACCCAGTTCATTCATAGACATCCAAGAGCAATAACATGAATGGTAGTGATCTTAAAACAGATCCTATGGAATGGTTATTGCAAGTATTTACTGAAACAAATACGAAAAGCTACAGCGCCTCTCCAGGACACGTTCACGTGAGGTATTTCATTTTTAGTGGAGATTCGCACATGGACCAGCTTCTTGCGGTGTAGCAGACATTCTGCTGTGTGAATGGGACAACAAAATCCCATTGATGTGTATTGGCCATAAAGTCATGCAGAATCTTTGTGCAGAATTCCATGCAGAAATTCTGGCGTGTGAACATAGCCTTTCTTTACTAAGAGAGTAGTGGATGCATGGAATAGCCTTCCTGTAAAAGTGGTAGCTGCAAATGCAGTGAACGAGTTTAAGCATTTATGGCATAAGGCTATCCTTCATATAAGATAGGGATAGGTATAAGGCTATCCTTCATATAAGATAAGGATAGGCATAAGGTTATCCTTCATATAAGATAGGGATAGGCATAAGGCTATCCTTCATATAAGATAGGGATAGGCATAAGGCTATCCTTCATATAAGATAGGGATAGGAATAAGGCTATCCTTCATATAAGATAGGGATAGGAATAAGGCTATCCTTCATATAAGATAGGGATCGGTATAAGGCTATCCTTCATATAAGATAAGGATAGGCATAAGGTTATCCTTCATATAAGATAGACATAGGCATAAGGTTATCCTTCATATAAGATAGGGATAGGAATAAGGCTATCCTTCATATAAGATAGAGATAGGTATAAGGCTATCCTTCATATAAGATAGGGATAGGTATAAGGTTATCCTTCATATAAGATAGACATAGGCATAATGTTATCCTTCATATAAGATAGGGATAGGTATAAGGCTATCCTTCATATAAGATAGGGATAGGTATAAGGCTATCCTTCATATAAGATAAGGATAGGCATAAGGTTATCCTTCATATAAGATAGGGATAGGAATAAGGCTATCCTTCATATAAGATAGGGATAGGCATAAGGTTATCCTTCATATAAGATAGGGATAGGCATAAGGTTATCCTTCATATAAGATAGGGATAGGCATAAGGCTATCCTTCATATAAGATAGGGATAGGCATGAGGCTATCCTCCATATAAGATAAGCATAGGCATAAGGCTATCCTTCATATAAGATATGGATAGGCATTAGGCTATCCTCCATATAAGATAGGGATAGGCATGAGGCTATCCTTCATATAAGATAGAGATAGGCGTAAGACTATCCGTCATATAAGATAGGGATAGGCATGAGGCTATCTTTCATATAAGAAATGCATAAGGCTATCCTTCACATAAGATAGGGATAGGCATGAGGCTATCCTTCATATAATAAATGCATAAGGCTATCCTTCATATAAGATAGGGATAGGCATGAGGCCATCCTTCATATACAATAGGGCCAGGAACTTATCATAATCATTAGAATATTGGGCAGATAACATGGACCGAATGATTCTTATCTACCCGCACATTCTAAGTTTGTGTTTAAATGTGTTACCTGCCGGGTAGGATGCAGGCCCGGATCCCAAGTGCGACTTATACTTCCTCACCAGACTCAGGATTAATGTATATAATTGGTGTGGAGGGTGTTTTAATGTAAAGGGCTAACGAAAACCTAGCCGCCAGGATGAAATTCTCAGCCGACCTGGCGCCTGGGTTTTGTCTAGTCCTGTCATAAGGATATATTGGGACACTGCTATCTCCGCATTTGCCTCATAGTAAAAGCAAGTTCACCAGACGTCTAAAATACCCGTCTTCCAGTCCTGTACGTTCATGAGATGCCCTCAGCTCTCTTTCTTTCTTCAGCTTGTTTTGTTTTTTTCTTCTTCTTCCTTAGACTTGAAGTATGTCGTAAAATCAGAGGCTGTGTGGTTGTTCTGCTCCATCTCTCACAATAAGTACATTGCGTTCCAGTGTATTTGTCAGGCCGGAGTATTCGAGTGGAGCTGTGATCCTTCCGCTTTGTGTGTCTTATCACAGCGTTCCCAAAAAAAGCAGCTAAACACTTCAAAAGCTCTGTGTGTACCAGATATATATATTTTTTTTATTTTTTTTATTTCTTCAGACCCCCAGAGAGAAAAAGAGAGAGAATTGCAGCCAGACAGGCTATGAAATGGAATATTAAGGAGAATTCGCACCTAGAAATCCAGACAGGGTTATTACCGTCACCCCATTGATGCAGTCACCGGCCCTTCATGCATTATTAATGCCTTGAAGCCTGGGAAGGGTATCGTTGTATTTATACTGCCGCCATCTATGTGGCTGTGTGAATGACTAATAACCGTATGCTGCGGGAAAGCCCAAAATGTGTTCCGGGGGCTCTCCGGTAGAATCCAGACTAAAGACACAGCTCATTTCCTATTGCACGTCCATGGAAAGCGTTTACCCTGGTGACAAGTCCTTCCTGAGAGTGTCGCGGGGGTCAGGAGAGATGATGGGGCACTCGAGCAGCTCATGCTAATGGAAACGTTTTACGATAAAAAATAAATTATACAGCTCGCATTTCGGAAAAAGCTTAAAGTGACGAATGAGAAACAAGGCTTTGAAGCAGTGGTCTCGAAACTGTGGCCCTCCATCCGTTGCAAAACTAGAACTCCCAGCTTGCCCGGACAGCCAACGGCTGTCCGGGCATGCTGGGAGTTGTAGTTTTGCAATAGCTGGAGGGCTACTGTTTTAAAGGTAACCTGGTATCCCTTTTATGCTGTCCGAACCACAAGTAATCAGGGTGGTCCCCGGTGTCATTCCCCCCCCCCTCACTAGTTTTGCTTGACCAATCTCTCCCTCTATACCAAAACAGGTAGAGATCTATTAATGAAGACTGGTGAGGCAGCTAGGAGCCCTCAGGGACCACCTCGCTTTGTGATATTGGCAGCAGGAAAAATGACGGGTTTTCTTTAAAGGGGTACACCACCAGAAAACATCCTTTCCCCTAGGATAGGGGATAAGATGTCAAATCGGGGTGGGGGTGGGTCCCGCTGCTGGGGATCTCCGTTGCGGCACCCCAGCCATCTGATGCACAGAGCGAACTCTGTTCCATGCCTACATGGGAGGAGGCGTGACAGCTACGTACTACCCGTCACGCCCCCTCCTATAGACATGAATGGTGGAGGGCGTGGTGTGACATCACGAACACGGAAGCTCCATGCCACCGTTGCCGGCCTGGAGATCGTGGGATTCCCCAGCGGCGGGACCCTGTGATCAGACATCTTATCCCTGATCATTTGAATTCTTTGGGATTTGAAAATGGGATTTTCATGCACCGTGTACGCGACGGAAACATCTGCCGTGGATATTCCGATTCCGGTCCCCAGCAGAAAGTATTGACATGTCAATTCTTTCCGCAGCATCTGCTCGGAAATGCATTGCCGTCTATGGAGACGCTGCATTGACCAAGTGGTCTTAGCGCCGGCATGTTCTGTGCGGACATTTACCGCCGTGAGAACATACCCTAAGGGTGCGATCACACGCTATTACTAGCAGCGGGTTTCCCACTGCGGGAATCCTGCTACGAGTTACGCTACCATTGATTTAAATCGGTCCACAGAGAGTCCACAATAGTGTCAGATTTGCGGACTGTCCATGGACCTGTTCAAATGGATGGTAGCGTAACTCGCAGTGGGTTTCCCGCAACGGGAAACCTGCTGCTAGTTACTTGCGTGTGAACGCACCCAAAGTCGCATGCTTTACAGTAAGTGATTGGGGGTGACCATTGGGTGTATTATTGTCTACTTGTTAACCAAAGAGACCTATTTCACAGTTTCTCGCTGAAATAAAATAAAAAATAAAAAAAATCATAAATAAATAAATCAATTAATCAATAAATCATAAATAAGTTAATATATAAATAAGAAAATGTTGGAACAATATGTACCCAAGAAACAAAGCTGGATTGAAATAAAAAAATAAAAAAAAAACAGATTCCGATGGAGCTGTGACATACATGGATAATATGGCGCCATGGACTTTTATGGAATCTCTTATCCGAGCTTTAAAAATGAATAAAAAGAAGGGGGCACCATAACAAGGACTTGTTTTCATAATTCCAATTAAAATATTGTATTATGTTTTGCTAAATCTAACAAATTTGCTTTAAAGGGGTTTAGATGTCTGATCACTGGGGGTCCGGCCGCTGGGATTCCCCGTGATCTCTGGGCCGACACCGCCGCATTCTGAACACGCAAGCCTGGGCTTCCGTGTTTGTGACATCACGCCACACCCCCTCCATTCATGCCTATGGGAGGGGGCGTGACGATAGTACACAGCTGTCACGTCTCCTCCCATAGACATGAATGGAGAGGACGTGACGGCTGTGGTCGTCCCTTATTCTTAGTGGCCAGACCTCCACAATCAGACGTCTTATGATAAAGGAGTACTCTGTCCCTAGACATCTTAAGTCAAGGGATGACTCTTTTAAAGCAACTTTAATTTCTGCAGCCCTAAAGAGAGTAAATAGTCCTGATTTTTGTAGTTTGCTGGTAGACTGGTGAATAAATGGGTGTTTGCTTTGTTTTCTTGCCTTTTAATTACACCATTGTGTTGCTCATACACAACCAACCAAACACGCTGACATTTAAGACCATCCGCCTCGCATCATCAACCAGATAATCACCAGAGCTCTAATGGGCCCATGAAAGTTCTGCCTTGCTTCATTTGTTAGCAGGTACTTATCTTGTTACTGTCTATGCCTTGTACTGGGATTTAAGGGATTGGCGGTTTCCTTTTTCTTTTTTTTCGTTTAACCAGTTGATTGTGGCTACGACTGAGGTTCTACAAGGGCTACACTGGGTGAAATTTAGGCCATCTTAGTAGAGTTTTATTTTTATACTTTTTTTTATTTATTTTTTGTTTGCTTTTGTTTGACACAGCCCCTCCGTGCATTAGTGTCGGTGATACACGAGCACTGTACTCGGGTGTGTCTGGTGCTTATATAGAGAATGCAGGGTGGGGACATGTTGACCCCATTATGTGCACAAGGAGATTCTGAGCACGGTTCCGGAGATCAGACACTTATCCCAATCCTGTGGATATCAGATAAGTTTTCAAATGCTGCATAACCCTTTTAAAGAGGTTATCCAGAAATAGAAAAACAGAGCTCATGGCCTGTGGATTCACACAAGTATTAGCCCCATTGTCACTGTCACAAAGGTCAGGGATAAGTGCAGCCCTGAAGTTTCTTACACCCTCTGTCCCTGCATTTTGGGGTGTCCACCTCCTTTATAGGGAGGCCTAAGCCACAGCTCCGGTCCTTACAATCATACTATTTTGGATGTTACTTTGTCTTCGCTACACGCTGCACCTTAGGTGCAGGGTGTAGCGAAGACAGTGACAACCAACATAGTATGATAGTCAGGAAAAAGGTCAGGGCGTAAAAGGGTTAACAAAGTACAAACTGAGAAAGCACAAGCAAACCTATGTTGGAACTGGGTCAAACAAGCCAAGTTGGTAACAGAGAGAGTAGTGTGGTACAAAATCAGAATGCAATAATCAGGAAACAGGCCCAGAATATACTCCAGATATACAGGTGATGGCAAAACAGAGACAAGGGAAAGATCCTTTATTGCAGCTAAGGAAATGGAGACAGAGTGCAACTTGCCAGCTCAGGAGGGTGTAGACGCTAAGGCCAGACACGATTGACCAGTCGTTCACGCCTCCTCATTGGCCTTGCCAGGTGGGGCCAGAGCTGATGTCAGAGCAAGAGACGGACACACACCTGTTACGGGCAGTTTGCAGAATCAATAAAAGTAGCTCCTTATTTTGGCAGCCAGGAATCCACATGAAAACTTTCCATTGCCTATAAATAGTTATGCGAAAGCTGCTAAATCTGCACCAAAATTCATGTCCAAACCAACACATTTTAACCTGGGCCTAACATTTCTGCTATATGTTTAAGTGATTATTTTAAAGGGCTACTCCGTCCCTAGACATCTTATCCCCCTGATCTCCCTGCTGCACCCGCCATTCGTTTAGAGCGTTGGGTGCAGCACTGGAGGCTCGTGATGTCACAGCCACGCACCACTCATGACGTCATGACCACGCCCCTTCAATACAAGTTTATGGGAGGGGGCGTGACTGCCATCACACCCCATCCCATACACTTTCATTGAGGGAGCGTGACCGTGATGTCACGAGCCTCCGCCCCGCATCACCAGTTATCTGTCACGGAGCGACGTTCACTCCGTGAACCGGATGTCTGGGGTGCCGCAGCCGAGATCACGGGGGTCACCAGGGGTGGGACTCCTGCGATTAGTCATCTTATCCCCTATCCTTTGGATAGGGGATAAGATGTCCAGGGGTGGAGTACCCCTTTAATGTAGTGAATAAAAAGGAATATTTTCCCAGTCCTCTTGACATGGTGATTCATTATAATATGTAGAGTGCCCATACCTTTCCAGGTCCATTAAGGGTGTCCAGCAGCGGGCATGCTTTGTGCCGCCGTCATAGAATGAGTTAGTAATATGGGGTCCTCCATTCATTAAGTAATGGGGTGATTTATTATTATTTAGTTTTTTTAGCCTCATGTATATTTTATAAGCCTACGCCTGCTGTTACTATAAGGTTTACGGCTTTGCAGCGTTCAGAATTTGTGGTAGGTTTCCCGTAATTAATCAGACTCCTTTCGATTACATTGCCCCGGCTCCCAGGAGCGCCAGGCAGTATTTATCTGCTCAGAAATTTCACCGGGCCTCTGCTTATTTCACCACGCCACGTCTTATAATTGATATTTCCGCTTGATTCTTTTTAATGTCCTACACTATTATGTAGTGAGGAGCTACATGAATTATTATGGAATAAAGGTTTCAGCATAATTTTTCTGTCGCCGCGCTCGTAGAATGTAACTTACCTTTAAATACAAGTGAATACTACTAATTTAAAGGGGCTGTCCTAATGTACACCCTCAAGTCTATAGGCCTACATCAGGCCGAAGGAGTGTTCTTATCTGGCTGTTGTATGTCCCTGTACTGCAAGCATGTGTGTAGACCAGGCTATTCCATATAACAGTATCTAGTAGAAGTAGTAGTGTTTAGTTTATTTTTTTTATAATCTTTTTTTTTTTTCTTTTCAATGGCAGCCTATGGATGACTAACACCTTTCTGTGGCCAAGTGCCCGCAGGATCATTCAAATGTGCACCCGTGCGTACTTTTTTGGCCGTGTGGCCAAAAATCAATCAGCTGGTGCTGGAAAGTTAAACAGATTTGTAAATTACTTCTATTAAAAAAAAATCTTACTCCTTCCAGTACTTATCAGTTGCTATATGCTCCACAGGAAGTTCTTTTTCTTTTTGAATTTCTATCCTGTCTGACCACAGTGCTCTCTGCTGACATCTCTGTCCATTTTAGGAACTGTCCAGAGTAGGAGCAAATCCACATAGCAAACCAATCCTGCTCTGGACAGTTCCTGGCATGGACGGAGGTGTCAGCAGAGAGCACTGTGGTCAGACAGAAAAGAAATTCAAAAAGAAAAGAACTTCCTGTGGATCATAACAGCAGCTGATAAGTACTGGAAGGATTAAGATTTTTTTTAATAGAAGTAATTTACAAATCTGTTTAACTTTCTGGCACCAGTTGATTTAAAAATGTTTTTTTCCAGTGGAGTACCCCTTTAAGGAAATCTGTCATTAGGATCACCTGCACTAACCTGTCATACAGGCTTGTAGTGCGGTTGATACTGATCAAAATGATACTTACCGCGTCCTAAACCGCCACTCCGTTTCATCATAATTCATCTTTTTCAGTATATGCAAATTAGTTGCTTGGGGCATGGGCAGAGCTACGAACTCTGCGTCGGGCACTGTGATGTCATCTTCGCCGTGAGCCGATCTCAGCCGAACGTCGCTTCCGGGTGTACCCAGGAAGTGGCGCATGTGCAGTACAGGCCGGGCAAGTAGGGAGAGGGGGATTATGAACACGGAGGAGCCGGGCGCAGCCTACCCGGCGAAGTTGACATCACAGCAGATTTCACCCTATGGCATCTGATGAAGAGATCTGTGTGATTTCAAAACGCGTTTTTCTTTATTCTTTAAACTTCATGCTTTTGCGCGGGTCCTTCAGTGTTCCCGTACACAGCATATTCTTCACCGGTTCATTCACCCTTTGGTAGCTATCGGAAACCCATCAAGGTGCAAACAATTGCGCTACTGATAGACATAATCTAAACAGAGCTCGAGAGGAAGCCTAGAGAGAATGTAATGGAAAATGTTCTCAGGGTCTCTAGGGCACCTCAGACATCTTACACTGGTGTCCTGAGATATCAAAATGTTACATCAGGGAATTCAACAAATGTATCGTGTCAGTAATTCTTCAAGTATTATATACATTAGTTCTAAAATAATATTGAAACCCAGATGATAAAAATATATTAAAAACTCATATTCTACTATTAAAGGGATACTCCGCTGCCCCAGCGTTTGGATCATTTTGTTTCGAACACTTGGAGCGGGCGTCGTGACGTCACGGCCATGCCCTTCTTGTGGTCACACCACACCCACTCAATGCAAGTCTATGGGAGGGGGCCGCCACGCCCCCTCCCATAGACTTGCATTGAGGGGGTGTGGTGTGACGTCATGAGGGGGCGTGGCTGTGAGGTCACGACCCCCCACTGCCCACATCCAGCATTCTAAATGAATGCCGGGTGCTGCACAAAGATCGCGGGGGTCCCAGCTGTGGGACCCCCGCGATCAGACATCTTATCCCCTATAAGATGCCTAGGGGCGGAGTACACCTTTAAGAACAGAATAAAACAAGATCTCCCATGCGAGGCCCCGGCTCTGCTTCTCTAATGCACTTCTCACACCCAGCAGCGTTCACGAGTCTCCGCTTCTACCATAGAAATGCTTATGTGATGGGTGCGAAATGTCATTACAGAGCCGGGGCCACAACAGGAGATCGCTCGTCCAAGTGATCAGACCCACGCGATCAATCAGACATAGGGGATACGTTTTTTTCCGCTGAACATCTTAAACCCTTTCCGCATTGTTACAGTCATGGCCGTAAATGTTGGCACCCCTGAAATTTTTCAAGAAAATGAAGTATTTCTCACAGAAAAGGATTGCAGTAACACATATTTTGCTATACACATGTTTATTCCCTTTGTGTGTATTGGAACTAAACCAAAAAAGGAGGAAAAAAAGCAAATTGGACATAATGTCACCAAACTCCAAAAATGGACTGAACAAAATTATTGGCACCTTTCAAAATTTTTGAAAAATAAGATTGTTACAAGCATGTGATGCTCCTTTAAACTCACCTGGGGCAACTAACAGGTGTGGGCAATATAAAAATCACACCTGAAAGCAAATAAAAAGGAGAGAAGTTCACTTAGTCTTTGCATTGTGTGTGTCACACTAAGCATGGACAACAGAAAGAGGAGAAGAGAACTGTCTGAGGACTTGCGAACCAAAATTGTGGAAAAATATCAACAATCTCAAGGTTACAAGTCCATCTCCAGAGATCTAGATTTGCCTTTGTCCACAGTGCGCAACATTATCGAGAAGTTTGCAACCCCTGGCACTGTAGCTAATCTCCCTGGGCGTGGACGGAAGAGAAAAAATGATGAAAGGTGTCAACGCAGGATAGTCCGGATGGTGGATAAGCAGCCCCAAACAAGTAGCAAAGATTTTCAACCCTGCAGTCTCAGGGAGCATCAGTGTCAGCGCAAACTATCCATCGACATTTAAATGAAAGGAAGCGCTATGGCAGGAGACCCAGGAGGACCCCACTATGGAGGAGACCCAAGAGGACCCCACTGCTGACACACAGACCTAAAAAAACAAGACTACATTTTGCCAAAATGAACTTGAGTAACCAAAATCCTTCTGGGAAAACGTCTTGTGGACCGATGAGACCTAGATAGAGCTTTTTGGTAAAGCACATCATTCTACTGTTTACCGAAAACGGAATGAGTCCTACAAAGAAAAGAACACAGAACCTACAGTGAAATATGGTGAAGGTTCAATTATGTTTTGGGGTTGTTTTGCTGCCTCTGGCACTGGGGGCCTTGAATGTGTACAAGGCATCATGAAATCTGAGTATTACCAATGGATTTTGGGTCGCACTGTACAGTCCAGTGTCAGAAAGCTGGGTTTGGGTCTGAGATCTTGGGTCTTCCAGCAGGACAATGATCCCAAGCATACGTCAAAAAGCCCCCAGAAATGGATGGCAACAAAGTGCTGGAGAGTTCTGAAGTGGCAGCAATGAGTCCAGATCTAAATCCCATTGATCACCTGTGGAGAGATCTTAAAATTGCTGCTGGGAAAAGACGCCGTCCAATAAGAGAGACCTGGAGCAGTTTGTAAAGGAAGAGTGGTCCAACATTCCGGCTGAGAGGTGTAAGAAGCTTATTGATGGTTATAGGAAGAGACTGATTTCAGTTATTTTTTCCAAAGGGTGAGCAACCAAATATTAAGTTAAGGGTGCCAATAATTTTGTCTAATTTTGTCCAATTAGTTTTTTTTCCTCCCTTTTTTGGTTTAGTTCCAATACACACAAAGGGAATAAACATGTGTATAGCAAAACATGTGTTACTGCAATCCTTTTTGGCGAGAAATACTTCATTTTCTTGAAGAATCTCAGGGGTGCCAACATTTACGGCCATGACTGTACATGTACTTACAGCCAGGATAAGGAGACAAACAAATTAAGGGAATGTATCACTATGGTATTTTTTTCTTTGTTTATTGATTTAGAAGCAGATTTTGATTAACTTGCTCTTTTTTTCGTAATCTATTTGTTAGTTATTTTTTATATTTAAAAAAAAAATTTAACATCATTTTTGGGTCTGCAATTTCTTTTTAGCTTTCTGCACAGCATAAGAAACAATTTACTGGAGGGGACCTTTTTGACTTTTATGCGAGTTTTCTAGGCATTCTCTGTGACCTAATGTTTTTTATAATCTATTTTTTACTTTTCCTAATTGTTTTGTACTTTTATTATGATGTCCGTGTATACTGGGAGTTGTAGTTTTGCAACAACTGGAGGCGCACTGGTTGATAAAATTTTTTTTAGACATCACCATAATGGCTTCTATGCCAGTGTCTCCTCTTTTAGACAATCGACGTACATCTGCACACGGAAAGGCTATGACGCCCATATAATACCGCTTTAAAACTATGCAAGGGGGGAGTGTAGAAAATCAAAAAACAAATAGTAAAATGTGTTGCACGTCAAGGTACAGTATGGACGCCATATTTGCAGATACTGAATACTGGATGTAAACTTGGTGTCCTGTATCCATTCTACTTATATTTTTTTTCACATTTTCTTTTTTTTTTGTTGTTTATATTATTTTAATACTTTTTTTTTTTTTTGCTTGAGCCTTTGAACACGCTGTACATCCAGGCATCTCTCCACTCCTATCCCTCTTCTCCTCCCGAGCCTTAATCTGTTTACTTCATCACAACTCCCATGTGGACCCGACAAGGGGAAAAACAACACCGCTCTCTTGTTCTAAAGAACGCCAGGGGGATTTGCGTCTTCAGAAAGTGATTGTTTCTCCATCCACAGCGAGGGGAGAAATCCGCGCCCGCTCTCTGCTGCCTGCGGTGGAGCCGGGTGACCGGGGATTGATAGTTTTATACGGTACCTTTTTGGTACTGCTACGTTTGGAGAAAGTGAATAGGCATGATAGGAGTCAGTGTGTGTGCGTGTTGACAAGATGTTGAATGTTTGGCAAGTTTTTGCTAGGTATGATTTCCTAGGGATTTCCTAGGGTCGGCCAGGATTTTTATTTTATTGGACATTTATTTGTTTTTTAATTGCAGGGGTAAATACACTTGTAGGGGTACGGTCACACGTAGTGTATTTCACGCCAGTCACTAGAGCGAGCTCGCTGCTGCGGCCATGTATCCCGTTTTGTCTGCTCGTAGCAGATCTGCACAGGGATTTTCAGCCGCAGCAGGGAGATCATTCTAGCGCATCCGCTGCCTGAAATAGGGTATGGATGCCATACGCGTGACCCTACTCTCAGGGTGGTGCGCTCGCATATGCCTATTTTCTGCAGCTGCTATAGACTACTTGAATGGGTAGCCATGTCTGCTGTGGGAAATCTGCAGCAAAACATAAGGATGTACCCTAGGGTACGTTCACACGGACAGGATCTTATGCATATTTTCTGCTGGTGATTTTGCTACCCATTGGGGTACGAGTGAATAGGTATGATAAAGTAGGAGTTGGTTTGTGTGTTGACAAGATCTTGAATGTTGGGCAAGTTTTCGCTAGGTATGATTTCTTAGGGTCAAACAAGATTTTTATTTATTATTGGATATTTATTCGTTTTTTAGTTAGGGGGGATGCACTTGTTGTTTAGGGTAGTGTATCTGTAGGGTAGTGTATTTCACGACAGTCACTAGAGTGCGCTCCCTGTGCGGCCGGGTAACCCTGTGTGTCTGCTCGTAGTGCACAGGGCCTTTCAGCCGCAGCAGGGAGCTTGCTCTAGTGACTGGCATCGGCGCATCCACAGCGTGAAATATGCTGCGGATGCGCTACGTGTGACCCCACTCTTAGGGTGTGTTCACACATGCTTATTTTCTGCAGCTGATTTTGCTACCCATTGACTAGAATGAGTAGCAATATCTGCTGCAGCAAGAAAAAATTGACATGTGACCTAACCCTAAGGGGACCTTCACACGTACAGCACCTGCTGCATATTTTCTTCTGCGTTTTTTTTTTTTTTTTACTACCCATTGACTTCAGTGTGGGGCAAAATCAGCTGCAGCAAGATATGCAGCAGGTCCTGTACGTGTGAACGAAGCCTAAGAGTGTAGTCTTCTGCACAAATTTGAAGCTGCAGGTTTCAAAGTGAACTAAACGACTAACCACTGCATTAAATCGGAAGCTTCAAATCTACAGCTACCAGTAGTGGTAGCAAAATCCGCTGCGGACCCTCAGGGTTAGTTCACACGTCCTTAGGATTTAGCCACCTATTGAAGTCAATGGGCAGCAAAAATAGTGACATGTGAACTGCCCGTAAGGATACGTTTATATTTTGCTGCATATTTTCTGCTGATAAATTTCCTACCCTACCAAGTCAAAGGGTAGGAAGATGAGCAGCAGAAAAAACAAAATACACATATGTGAACGTACCCTCTGGCAGTAAAGCTGAGAAGTGACTGGTGGCCGCCGCGCTGGGACCTGATACCTGATCATTATAATTGTTGTGTAATCATCATATATTTTCCTTCTATTACAGGCACCAGGAGAAGGGACGCAGCTGCCAGACACCGCACAACCTTCTGAACTCTCCCCCTGTGCAGATGTGAAGAGGCAGCGGACTATGCTCTGACCAAGAAGGTAAGATATAAGGCTTAAGGGGTCATTGCCTGTGTTGTGGAATATGCATGTTGTGCTGCTCTGGATCAGTGGTCCCTAACCCAGTCCTTAAAGAGCTACTCCATTGGAAAACATTTTTTTCCAAAATCAACTGGTGCCAGAAAGTTAAACAGATTTGTTAATTAATTCTATTAAAAAATCTTTATCCTTCCAGTACTTTTTAGCAGCTGTATACTACAGAGAAAATTCTTATCTTTTTGAATTTCTTTTTTGTCTTGTTCACAGTGCTCTCTGCTGACACCTGATGCCCGTATCAGGAACTGTCCAGAGCAGGAGAAAATCCCCATAGCAAACCTATGCTGCTCTGGACAGTTCCTGATACGGACAGAGGTGTCAGCAGAGAGCACTGTGGACAATACAAAAAAGAAATTAAAACGGAAAAGAATTTCCTCTGTAGCATACAGCTGCTAAAAAGTACTGGAAGGGTAAATATTTTTTTAATAGAAGTAATTTACAAATCTGTTTAACTTTCTGGCACCAGTTGATTTAAAAGAAAAAGGTTTTCACCGGAGTACCCCTTTAACTTTCTGGTACCAGTTCATTTAAAAAAAGAATTGTTTTCCACCGGAGTACCTTTATAAATGCTAAATCAGTGTTTCCCAACCAGGGTGCCTCTAACTGTTGCAAAACTACAACTCCCAGCATGCCCGGACAGCCAAAGGCTGTCCGGGCATGCTGGGAGTTGTAGTTTTGCATCAGCTGGAGGTACCCTGTTTGGGAAACACTGCCCTAAGGAGAGTGACGTTTACAGCATCCCTTGTCTGGCATATTTGGCTGTCTAGGCATGCTGGGAGTTGTAGTTTTTCTTCCTAGTAATACATGTCATCACTGCTTGACACTTTTCTGGTCAGATGGTACAAACGATCTGCGCTAAATTTCAGGAGAAACCCTCCCCCTTAGTCATGCGCATCGGGGGATGGGGTGGTTATAAGTATGTAGCGTCAGCACTCAGACTTACAATTAACCCTCTATGCGCTGAAGATTCTAAAACCTACACCAATTACTACAACACCATTATAATAAATACTTTATAACAACACATCTCATTTTAACCTCTCGCTTCCAGCGTTTTGAGTTCTGCGATCCAATAGGACTCAAGACGTAGAAAATTTCTTCCATTTTCTTCCTTGCTCCCTTTAACCGCTACCAGCTAGAGGGTTAATTGTAAGTCTAAGTGCTGACGCTACATTCTGATAGCACCTCACCCTATCCACCTGTGCGCATGACTAAGTGGGGTTTCACCTAAAAGGTAGCGCAGCAGGTTGGAGCAGGTCATATGTACCATCTGGCAAGAGATGTAAATCTTGGAATTTAAATGAAGTCGTGTCAAGTATCATCACGAAAAACTAAAGTTTTGGAATAAAGGATTGAGGAGAATCGGATCTACGGATGTCGGTGAGTAATGTCTGTATGGACTTTGTTATATTTATACACATCTCACTTGCCTAAGCAACTGTGCAGCACCAGGTACACCATCATATAAGGGAGTTGTAGTTTTCAAACAGCTGGAGGCACCCTGTTTGGGAAACACTGCCCTAAGGCGAGTGCGGGCTACAGCGCCCCTTATCTGAGATATTTGGCTGTCCCTCCATGCTGGGAGTTGTAGTTTTCCAACAGCTGGAGGCACCCTGTCTGGGAAACACTGCCCTAAGGCGAGTGCGGGCTACAGCGCCTCTTATCTGAGATATTTGGCTGTCCGTCCATGCTGGGAGTTGTAGTTTTGCATCAGCTGGAGGCACCCTGTTTGGGAAACACTGCCCTAAGGCGAGTGCGGGCTACAGCGCCCCTTATCTGAGATATTTGGCTGTCCGTCCATGCTGGGAGTTGTAGTTTTGCATCAACTGGAGGCACCTTAAGGCGAGTGGGGTCTACAGCGCCCCTTATCTGAGATATTTGGCTGTCCGTCCATGCTGGGAGTTGTAGTTTTGCATCAGCTGGAGGCACCCTAAGACGAGTGCGGTCTACAGCGCCCCTTGTCTGGGATACTTTTTGCAGCGGGGGAAAGATGTCTAGGGGCAGAGTACCCTTTTATTTTTTTTTTCTTCTACCATTTTATTGAGATCTAACGTCCTTTCATTCTGATTTTCTTGGATTATTAGTAGGGTCCCCAATAGTAACTGTATCAGGGCTGTGGTCTGTATTTCAGATTGTTCGGAGGACACGGACGCTGACCATGGTTCTAATGCTGGGCGACTGGTGATCTTCGGATGACGAGAAAGACTTTGGGAATACAATGTTTCTTTCATGAGACTGCACTCTGTGGGCAGAAGCTGAAGATGCGGCCATGGACGGGATCCTGGCGTTGGATAATGCTCATTCTCTTTGCCTGGGGCACATTACTCTTTTACATTGGTGGACATTTGGTGAGAGATAATGATAATCCGGACCATTCCAGTAGAGAACTGTCTAAGATATTGGCCAAACTTGAACGGTTAAAGCAGCAGAATGAAGACTTGAGGAGGATGGCAGAATCCCTCAGGTAAGATGGACATGTTCTTCTTATGGGGGATCTGGTTTTATCGTAGTTACTAGTTATCAATGGAGCTTCCTACTGCACGCAGCGTGCAACAGATGCTTCCTTGTATGGGGGGTTGCAGGATGGATTTCTTTACTTAGATTTGTAGGTATATGATAGATTTTATATATACACGCAAAGTGCGTTTCAGCTGCAACAGGCGCACGGACCTGACGTGGTGAATTAGTAAAGGGAACAAGGATGTCCAGCGCCCGGCTCAGGAACGGTTCTATATTATAAAGCCATAAGAGACATCACAGGAACACGGTAAATTGTGACGCGTTTCGGCTTTACTTGAAAGCCTTAGTTATACAAAGATGATATTTATTTGTACTCTTTATACTAGGTTTTTGTACCAGACATCGGCTTATTTATTTTAACCCCTTAAGGACACATGACGTTCTCATACGTCTCCATGTCCGAGTCCTTAAGGACACATGACGTATGAGAACGTCATGTGTTTTGCCGGCCCCCCGCAACCATCTGGAGCGGAGCCGGCGCCCGATGCCTGCTGAAATCGATCAGCAGGCATCGGGGCATATCGCCCAGGGGGGTCATGATGACCCCCCATGTCGGCGATCGCGGCGCATCGCTCGTCAATTCAGACGAGCGATGCGCTGCGATTCCGTTCCCCGCCGCTCGCCGGGCGGGGATCGGAGCCGGATGTCTGCTGATTTCTATCAGCAGACATCCTGGCAGTGTGCCGGAGGAGGTCCGGAGGACCTCCTTTACCGGCGATCGCTGCAGGACGCCGGTAACTACTAACCGGCGTTCTGCAGCGGTTCCAGGTCATCAGGGTCACGTGTGACCCTGTGACCTGGATATAGATGGTGACTGGTGGTGTAGTATACACCACCAATCACCATCCATGCTGTACTGGGGGCTGGCATTGTGGCCACCCCCTCAGTACAGTTGTGATTGGGTGGCCAAAGTGGCCACACCAATCACAATGTAATGGGAGGGGATCTGGTGGGCTAGGAGCACGTTGCTCCGTTCTGCCCACCATTCCACAGAGATCTGGTGTGCAGGACGGAGCCCCGTGCTGCCCACCATCCCCTCAGTAAAAAAAAAGTGCCCCTTGCCCCCTTTCTGTGGCCCCTTGGCACAGAAATCCCCAGGGATAGCTTTAGATTAGGTAGGGACAGGTTAGGGTTAAAAAAAAAAAAATAGTTTTTAATTTTTTTTTTTTGGCGTACCTCAGTGGGTGTCCGTGGGTCCGTAGCACCTTTAGCTGCGTGACCCCGGCCCTGCTGGGTCGCTGCGGTCTGCCGTCAGCCTTTTTTTTTTGGCGCAGATCTTTTTTTTTTTTTTTTTCACTAAGCGTGTGTGCGGACCCTCTTAGTTATAAAAGAGCGGTCCGCCACCGTTTGTTAAAGCCCACCCGCCGCTGATCAGTCCCGTAGTACTGATCAGCGTTTTTTTTTTGTGGTGCCGGCGCTTTTTTTCGGGTTTTCTAGCGTGTTTTTGCCCCCATAGGCGGTCCGTGCCACCAGTAGCAGGCGTGTACTGTGTGGCCGGACCGTACCTGTGTGTGCGGCGTGCCTCACCGCTGTCAGTGATTTATCACTGATCAGCTTTTTTTTTGTGGTAAAGGCACCTTTTACGGTTAACGCGGATTTTTTTTTGCACCCATAGGCGGTCCGTGCCACCAGTAGCAGGCGTGTACTGTGTGGACGGACCGTACCTGTGTGTGCAGCCTGTCCCACCGCTGTCGGTGATTTATCACTGATCAGCGTTTTTTTTTTTGGTTCAGGCGGGTGCATTTTTTTCGGGGTAAAGCGTTTTTTTATTTATTTTTTCGGGTTTTTTGTGTGGGGGTCTGTGAACAAGCCACCAGCCACTGTCCTGGGCTGAGTGGCTGGACCCCCCACTGACTTCTGTGCCCCCTGCCGCCACAAGCGCTAATCAGTGCGCACACCACTGATTAGATAAACGCTTATTTTTTTGGTGCAGGGTTTTTTTTTGCGCTAGAAGTCCCCCTTTTTTTTAAAAGTCCCCTTTTTATTTTATATTTTTTTCTGTTAGGGCGGGTTAGTTTAGTTAGGTTAGGCTAGGGCGGGTTAGGGCGGGTTAGGGAGGTAGTATCGCACCACACCACACGCAGCACACACACCAATAAAGTTTTCCCCCCCACACACACACATACCCGTATCCCCATTAGAGTAGGGAAATGGCCCGCAGAGTGTTTTCGGCGGAGGAGGCATATGACCTAATTGCCTCCGACTCTGAAAGCATCTCAGAGGACGATGAAGACCCCACCTTCCTTATTTCATCGTCCTCCTCATCATCTAGTTCAGATGATGAGCCACCAAGGCGGCGAACTCGCCGCCATGCGGTGCCGCAAACCTCCTCTGTCCTTGAGCCTGTGCCCCATGCTAGTATGAGTCCCCCTGGCGCTCATACTAGTGAAGCCCCCCTGCCAAGGTCACTGGTACCTCGTGGGCTGAGCCAGCGGACCACGAGCCCGTGATTCCTGAGTTTGTTGGCGACTCAGGAATCAAAATTAACATCGCCGGGTTCACTGAAAAGGACTTTTTCGGTCATTTTTTCAGTGACGACTTTGTTAATTTGATGGTTACACAGACGAATCTGTACGCCCAACAGTTCGTCGCCGCTAACCCGGGCTCACTTTTAGCTAGACCCGGCGGCTGGACTCCAGTCGATGCAGCCGAAATGAGGACCTTTTGGGGCCTTGCGCTGCATATGGGTATAGTTAAAAAACCCTGTGTCAGGCAATATTGGAGTGGGGACGTCTTTTACCAGACACCCCTCTACAGTATGGCCATGACACGTTCCCGGTTCAAGGCCATTCGGAGATGTTTGCATTATGCTGATAATGCGGCATGTCCCCCCCGAACTGATCCCGCGTATGACCGCCTGTATAAAATCAGGCCGGTCATCAATCACTTCGGGGCCAGATTTTGGGAGGCCTATGTCCCGGGGCGGGAGGTCTCTATTGATGAGTCGCTCATCAGCTTCAAGGGGAGACTCAGCTTCCGGCAATACATCCCGACCAAGCGAGCGCGGTATGGCGTGAAGATGTATAAACTTTGCGAGAGTACCTCCGGGTACACTTGCAAGTTTATGGTGTATGAGGGACGAGATTCCCGCATTGAACCCCCAGATTGTTCCCCCACTCTGGGTGTTAGCGGGAAAATCGTTTGGGGCCTTTTGCACCCATTGCTAGATAAAGGTTACCACCTTTACGTGGATAACTTTTATACTAGTATCCCTCTCTTTTCATCCCTCGCCGCCAGATCCACGGTCGCTTGTGGGACAGTCCGGAAGAATCAAAGAGGCCTTCCGCCCCATCATTCCCTACATGCTCCTATCCCCCGGGGTGAGTCCCGTGCCTTTTCCCATGAGAACCTGTTGTTGGTCCGGTATAAGGACAAGAGGGATGTCCTTATGCTCACCACAATTCATGGGAATGGCAGCACCCCTGTCCCTGTGCGAGGTACCGCGGGACCGGTCCTCAAGCCCGATTGTATTCTGGACTACAATCGGTATATGGGGGGAGTTGATCTTTCTGATCAAGTCCTCAAGCCATATAATGCCATGCGGAAAACACGCGTATGGTATAAAAAGGTTGCGGTCTACATGGTACAGGTTGCCATGTACAACTCTTTTATACTGTACCAGAACGCTGGCAACACAGGGACATACCTGGAGTACCAAGAGGTAGTTCTAAAGGCCCTCATCTATGGTGATCGCCAAAGAGCGGGTCAGAGCACCTCTGGAACTTTAGGTCCCCGGATCGTCCCCGGCCAACACTTTCCATGTGTGATCCCCAACACTGGAAGGTCGGGACGAACCCAGAAAAGATGCAGAGTGTGTCACAGGAAGGGGAGACGGAGGGACACCACCATTCAGTGTGACACTTGCCCCGATCATCCGGGCCTCTGCATAGGCTGCTTCAGGGAGTATCACACTTCCATGGAGTACTAAATTTTCCATCCTTTGCCCTAAATTTCATTCCCCAGAATTCGGCTCCAATGTACCAGTCCAGGGTACATTATCTTCCAAATTTTATACCAAAATACCCTACCCCCAAAAAATCAAACCCAAAACCTCTTTCCCAATGCCCCTCATAATATCTTTGTCCCCCAAAAATGGGTCATGGGACACAGAGTCAACAGCATTGGAGGTTTGCAGTTGCCTCAAATGCGCAACGCTCTCTCTCTCCACCTGAGCGGGTTGCGCATTTGAGGTAACAGAATAGGGACGGCCCCACATATCCCCTTCCCAGAATGATGATTCAGAGTATAGGGTTTGGGGCGGGCATCATTTTTACTTTTGGCTGTACTCTGGGTCATCATTCTGGGAAAATAATTGGCATATCAGTTCTAAAATTGCAATTTTTTCCCCCCCATAGTACACTTCATCCATTCCTGGAAAATAAATGAAGGGAACACCCGTCTGTTCCAAATCTCCACTTCACCCTATACACCTTCCTTAGGGTGTGCACTGTTTGTAATAATCTCACATGTGGGTGTTCCTTTCTTGTATTTTCCTCTGAATGTATGTAACTGTTAGGTCCGTAACAAACATCCGCCTCAAATGCAAAGAGTTCTCGCTGAGCTCTGTCGTATTTCCAGGCGACAATTCGGAGTCACATGTTAGTTGTTCCCAGAAAAATGAAGCAGAGTATAGGTTGAAAATTGCAATATTCAAAAGCTACCCTTCATCCATTCCTGGAAAATAAATTTAGGAAACACCTGTGCATTAAAAATGTCCTCTTTACCCCTATACCCATTCCTCAGGGTGGGTACTTTCTGTAATGGTGTCACATGTGGGTGTTTCATTTTTGTATTTTCCTCGGAATGTATGTAACCGTCAGCTACTGATATGCCAAAGGTCACAAATACAAAGTGACCTCTATGACTTCTGAGCCTTGTTGTGCGCCCGTCCAGCACGTTACCCCATATGTGGATGTATTTTTATAGTCAGGGGGAAAAGCCCTCCAAAATGTGTAACCCAATTCCTCATATTACCCCTTGTGAAAATGTTAATAATTGGGTAACCCCAGCATTTTACTGTAAAAAAATCTAATTTTTCAATTTATGGCCCACTTTTCAAAAAACCTGTGAGGTGTAAGTACTCACTGTAACACTGTTACGTTCCCCAAGGGGTCTAGTTTCCAAAATGTATGCCATGTTTTTTTTTTTTTTTTTTACTGTCCTGGCACCATAGGGGCTTCCGAAATGCGGCATGTCCCCAGAGCAAAATTTGTAACTCCTCTTCTGAGACCTGTAGTGCGCCAACAGAGCACTTTTCACCCCCATATGGGGTGTTTTCTGAATTGGGAGAAATTGGGCTTCAAATTTTGGGGGGTATTTTCTGCTTTAACCCTTTGTAAAAATGTAAAATTTTTGGGAAACCAAGCATTTTTGGTAAAATTTATTCTTTTTTTTTTGCATATGCCAAAGTCGTGAAACCCCTGTGGGGTATTAAGGTTCACTTTACCCCTTGTTACGTTCCCCAAGGGGTCTAGTTTCCAAAATGGTATGCCATGTGTTTTTTTTTTGCTGTCCTGGCACCATAGGGGCTTCCTAAATGAGGCATGCCCCCAGAGCAAAATTTGCTTCAAAAAAGCCAAATGTGACTCCTTCTCTTCTGGGACCTGTAGTGCGCCAGCAGAGCACTTTTCACCCCCATATGGGGTGTTTTCTGAATCGGGAGAAATTGGGCTTCAAATTTTGGTGGGTATTTTCTGCTTTAACCCTTTGTAAAAATGTAAAATTTTTGGGAAACCAAGCATTTTTGGTAAAATTTATTCTTTTTTTTTTGCATATGCCAAAGTCGTGAAACCCCTGTGGGGTATTAAGGTTCACTTTACCCCTTGTTACGTTCCCCAAGGGGTCTAGTTTCCAAAATGGTATGCCATGTGTTTTTTTTTTTGCTGTCCTGGCACCATAGGGGCTTCCTAAATGAGGCATGCCCCCAGAGCAAAATTTGCTTCAAAAAAGCCAAATGTGACTCCTTCTCTTCTGGGACCTGTAGTGCGCCAGCAGAGCACTTTTCACCCCCATATGGGGTGTTTTCTGAATCGGGAGAAATTGGGCTTCAAATTTTGGGGGGTATTTTCTGCTTTAACCCTTTGTAAAAATGTAAAATTTTTGGGAAATCAAGCATTTTTGGTAAAATGTATTCTTTTTTTTTTGCATATGCCAAAGTCGTGAAACCCTTGTGGGGTATTAAGGTTCACTTTACCCCTTGTTACGTTCCCCAAGGGGTCTAGTTTCCAAAATGGTATGCCATGTGGTTTTTTTTTGCTGTCCTGGCACCATAGGGGCTTCCTAAAAGAGGCATGCTCCCAGAGCAAAATTTGCTTCAAAAAAGCCAAATGTGACTCCTTCTCTTCTGGGACCTGTAGTGCGCCAGCAGAGCACTTTTCACCCCCATATGGGGTGTTTTCTGAATCGGGAGAAATTGGGCTTCAAATTTTGGTGGGTATTTTCTGCTTTAACCCTTTGTAAAAATGTAAAATTTTTGGGAAACCAAGCATTTTTGGTAAAATTTATTCTTTTTTTTTTGCATATGCCAAAGTCGTGAAACCCCTGTGGGGTATTAAGGTTCACTTTACCCCTTGTTACGTTCCCCAAGGGGTCTAGTTTCCAAAATGGTATGCCATATGTTTTTTTTTTGCTGTCCTGGCACCATAGGGGCTTCCTAAATGAGGCATGCCCCCAGAGCAAAATTTGCTTCAAAAAAGCCAAATGTGACTCCTTCTCTTCTGGGACCTGTAGTGCGCCAGCAGAGCACTTTTCACCCCCATATGGGGTGTTTTCTGAATCGGGAGAAATTGGGCTTCAAATTTTGGGGGGTATTTTCTGCTTTAACCCTTTGTAAAAATGTAAAATTTTTGGGAAATCAAGCATTTTTGGTAAAATTTATTCTTTTTTTTTTGCATATGCCAAAGTCGTGAAACCCCTGTGGGGTATTAAGGTTCACTTTACCCCTTGTTACGTTCCCCAAGGGGTCTAGTTTCCAAAATGGTATGCCATGTGTTTTTTTTTTGCTGTCCTGGCACCATAGGGGCTTCCTAAATGAGGCATGCCCCCAGAGCAAAATTTGCTTCAAAAAAGCCAAATGTGACTCCTTCTCTTCTGGGACCTGTAGTGCGCCAGCAGAGCACTTTTCACCCCCATATGGGGTGTTTTCTGAATCGGGAGAAATTGGGCTTCAAATTTTGGGGGGTATTTTCTGCTTTAACCCTTTGTAAAAATGTAAAATTTTTGGGAAATCAAGCATTTTTGGTAAAATTTATTCTTTTTTTTTGCATATGCCAAAGTCGTGAAACCCCTGTGGGGTATTAAGGTTCACTTTACCCCTTGTTACGTTCCCCAAGGGGTCTAGTTTCCAAAATGGTATGCCATGTGTTTTTTTTTTGCTGTCCTGGCACCATAGGGGCTTCCTAAATGAGGCATGCCCCCAGAGCAAAATTTGCTTCAAAAAAGCCAAATGTGACTCCTTCTCTTCTGGGACCTGTAGTGCGCCAGCAGAGCACTTTTCACCCCCATATGGGGTGTTTTCTGAATCGGGAGAAATTGGGCTTCAAATTTTGGGGGGTATTTTCCGCTTTAACCCTTTGTAAAAATGTAAAATTTTTGGGAAATCAAGCATTTTTGGTAAAATGTATTCTTTTTTTTTTGCATATGCCAAAGTCGTGAAACCCCTGTGGGGTATTAAGGTTCACTTTACCCCTTGTTACGTTCCCCAAGGGGTCTAGTTTCCAAAATGGTATGCCATGTGTTTTTTTTTTGCTGTCCTGGCACCATAGGGGCTTCCTAAAAGAGGCATGCCCCCAGAGCAAAATTTGCTTAAAAAAAGTGAAATGTGACTCCTTCTCTTCTGGGACCTGTAGTGCGCCAACAGAGCACTTTTCACCCCCATATGGGGTGTTTTCTGAATCGGGAGAAATTGGGCTTCAAATTTTGGGGGGTATTTTCGGATTTAACCCTTTGTAAAAATGTCAAATTTTTGGGAAACCAAGCATTTTAGATTTTTTTTTTTTTTTTTTTTTACATTTGCAAAAGTTGTGAAACCCCTGTGGGGTATTAAGGCTCACTTAATTCCTTGTTACGTTCCTCAAGGGGTCTAGTTTCCAAAATGGTATGGCATGTGGGCGGTTTTAGCTGTTCTGGCACCATAGGGGCTTCCTAAATGCAACATGCCCCCCAAAAACCATTTCAGAAAAATATACTCTCCAAAATCCCCTTGTCGCTCCTTCGCTTCTGAGCCTTCTACTGCGCCCGCCGAACAATTAACATAGACATATGAGGTATGTGCTTACTCGAGAGGAATTGGGCTACAAACACAAGTAAAAATTTTCTCCTTTTACCCCTTGCAAACATAAAAAAATTGGGTCTACAAGAACATGCGAGTGTAAAAAATGAAGATTTTGAATTTTCTCCTTCACTTTGCTGCTATTCCTGTGAAACACCTAAAGGGTTAACACACTTACTGAATGTCATTTTGAATACTTTGGGGGGTGCAGTTTTTATAATGGGGTCATTTATGGTGTATTTCTAATATGAAGACCCTTCAAATCCACTTCAAACCTGAACTGGTCCCTGAAAAATATTGAGTTTGAAAATTTTGTGAAAATTTGGAAAATTGCTGCTGAACTTTGAAGCCCTCTGGTGTCTTCCAAAAGTAAAAACTCGTCAATTTTATGATGCAAACATAAAGTAGACATATTGTATATGTGAATAAAAAATAAATTTATTTTGAATATCCATTTTCCTTACAAGCAGAGAGCTTCAAAGTTAGAAAAATGCTAAATTTTCAATTTTTTCGTCAAATTTTGGGATTTTTCACCAAGAAATGATGCAAGTTACCATAAAATTTTACCACTATGTTAAAGTAGAATATGTCACGAAAAAACAGTCTCGGAATCAGAATGATAACTAAAAGCATTCCAGAGTTATTAATGTTTAAAGTGACAGTGGTCAGAATTGCAAAAAACGCTCCGGTCCTTAAGGTATAAAATGGCCTAGTCCTTAAGGGGTTAAATATTTATTATTATTGTTGTTATTGGTAATATTAATTATTATTATTAATAATAATAAAACAACCAACAAGAACAATAATAATAATAAATATTACCAACCCAACAATAATAATAAATATTACCAACAATAATAATAAATATTACCTATAATAATAATAAATATTACCTATAATAATAAATATTACAAATAATAATAATAATTACCAATAATAATAATAAATATTACCAACCCAACAATAATAATAAATATTACCAACAATAATAATAAATATTACCACCAACAATAATAATAAATATTACCAATAATAATACCGGTAATAAATATTACCAATAATAATAAATATGACCAATAATAATAATAAATATTACCAACAATAATAATAAATATTACCAATAATAATAAATATTACCAATAATAATAATAAAAATTACCAATAATAATAATAATTGGTAATATTTATTATTATTATTATTCTACAACATATAAACAAACCACAATACACCTTACATCAGTGTTTCCCAAACAGGGTGCCTCCAGGTGTTGCAAAACTACAACTCCCAGCATTCTGGGAGTTGTAATTTTGCAACATCTGGAGGCACCCTGGTTGGGAAACACTGCCTTACATATACAAAATGCACAAAAACCTAAAACCAAACACACCCCCATCCCACCCAAACCCTTCCCTCTTAACCCATTCCACCCAACCCTCTTATTATCAGACATTGGCTTATACTGCTACAGGCTGCTAGTTTCCCTCTACCATAAAGGGGTACTCCGGTGGAAAACAAATGTTTTGAAATCATGTGGTGCCAGAAAGTTCTACAGATTTGTAAATTACTTCTGTATAACAAGCTTAATCCTTCCAGTACTGATCAGCTGTTGTATGCTCCAGAGGAAGTTGTGTAGTTCTTCCCAGTCTGACCACAGTGCTCTCTGCTGCCACCACTGTCCATGTCAGGAACTGTGCAGAGCAGGAACAATTCCCTATAGCAAACCTATCCTGCTCTGGACAGTTCCTGACACAGACAGAGGTGTCCGCAGAGAGCACTGGGGTCAGATTGGAAAGAACTACACAACTTCCTCTGTATTATACAGCAGCTAAGTATTGGAAGGATGAAGATTATTAAATAGAAGTAATTTACAAATCTGTTTAACTTTCTGGCACCATTTTATTTAAAAATATTTTTCACCAGACTACCCCTTTAAGTGTATGTGTGTTATTATTTTTATTATTATTATTATTATATACACATAACATTTTTTATATTTTGGAAGAATGTAACCATTATTAAACAGTAGACAGCAGCTTTAACCCATGATATGACATTGCCTTTCTTTTTATATGGCACAATCGTCCATTTGAAGCTTTTTTTCCTACGTTATAGTACAGTTGTATTACACTCAATAAAGGGGTTGTCCATTGCAGGGACTAAAGGCCCTATTAGTGACTGATCGAGCATGTCGTAAACAAGCGCTGATCTCGAAGACTGGATCATTGGTGCGACCGCACGTAAATGGGCACTGTCATTTAAACAAATTTTTGCTATTGCACTCCTTATGGTAAAAAAATATTTCTAATGTACTTTGCTTAAAATTTTTACGTTTTCTATGTTTTATTTGTGTTTAAAAAAAGCTGCCACTAGGTGTCCCCCTACTTGTCCAGAACACATCCCCCCCCCCCCCCATCTCTTGCACAGACTTTGGACTCCTGCTGACCTGACAGAAATCCAAAATCAGGAAATGAAATCTGGAGTGCTGATGGGTGTGTGTGCAGCCTTAGCCAATCATAGCTCATCTCACATTGGACTGCTCTGGGCTGTGTGTAGCAGAGTGAGGGAGGAAGTTCTCCCCTGTATGGCTTCAGATGATGTCACGCCTGCTGGGGAACGCCCCTTCCCAGTCTGTGAATCTGGCTGAGACTGAGCAGAAAATACAGAGCAACATCAAGGTAAAAAACTTAAAAATTATAAAAATAAAGGCAGGGGGTGGTTTATCATGATGGGGGCGGTGAACTGGGAGGATTATAAAATGTAACCAGATCATGACAGGTACTCTTAAGTGTATTTTGCACTAGTGCGTGCCAAAAACACACACACTATTATGCTATGAACAAATAAACAGAAAAGAAAAATTAATAAACAAACAAGATCAACGGCTTTGATTGTTTGGGGTCTGGGTGCTGAGACCCCTACCAATCGCTAGTTAAAGCAGGAGCAGAGCTTCTCTCAGTCTCTTTTCTTGCTGCAGTAGATGGATTCTATAGAAAGTCTATGCAGGAAATAGACACATTAGAAGAGAAGTGCTTAGGCGGAGCGCCTCTCCTTGCTTATGGGTGGGGTTCTCCGCACCCGATCAATCAAAACTATTGACGTGTCTGTTTCATTTTATTTTATTTTTTTGTTATTTATTTATTTTTAGTTTTTTTATAGACAGTCATTTGAACAGATTTTGCATAGATGAATAGTACAATCGGATACAATAAACTTTCCTATATACTTTATTGGACAAAAATGCTTCTTTCTCCTGTTATCAAAACTCTTTCCCTCCCCTTTCCCTTCCTTGCTGCTGAAATCTTCTTCTCTGTAAATCAGCTCATCTTTGTCCTGTCTCTGCAAGACCAGCAATACAAGTCTATGCAGGGGGGAAAAAAGAGGGAGCTCGGCCCACCAGCTCTCGGAGAACTGCAAATTATAGATGAAGCATGCAGAGCAGAAATCTGCTGCAAAATACCATATACAAGTTATAAAATGGCCAGAAATAGTCTTGCTCCTCATGTATACATGTACGCATTAAAGAGTATCTCTCATGATCTTGTTAAATGTTATAATCCTCCCAGTTCACTGTCCCCATCATGATAAACCATCCCTTGCCTTTATTTTTTATTATTTTTTAGTTTTCTACCTTGATATTGCTCTGTATTTTCTGCTCAGTCTCAGTCAGGTTCACAGACTGGGAAGGGGCGTTCCCAAACAGGCGTGACATCATCTGAAGCCATACAGGGGAGAACTTCCTCCCTCCCTCTTTTACACACAGCCCAGAGCAGTTCTGTGTGAGATGAGCTATGATTGGCTAAGGCTGCACACATCCCCTCAGCACTCCAGACTGCATTTTCTGAGTTTAGACTTCTTTTTTTATAAACACAAATAAAACATAGAAAACTTACATTTTTATTAAACAAAGTACATTTGAAAGATTTTTTATTTACCATAAGGAGTGCAATAGCAAAAATTAGTTTTAATGATAGTGCCCATTTAAATAATTGTAATAAGGCAGTAGGGAAGTGCTGCTGCTGAAGCCAGGTGCCTTAAAGCCTGAGGCAAGTATTATCTAAAGTTTTTAGAAGATTGGAGGCAGTCGGAGATTTATCTTTTTAGAGACACATACACACAAAACGTCTTTTTTTATAAAGGCATACACTTAAGCAGTGTTTCCCAACCAGCTGTTGCAAAACTACAACTCCCAGCATGCCCAGACAGCCTTCGGCTGTCTGGGCATGCTGGGAGTTGTAGTTTTGAAACAGCTGGAGGCACCCTGGTTGGGAAACACTTGCTCTAAAGGTAGCCTAACGCATAACACGACCACAATGTATCATTCCACTATCCACAGTCCCTGTGCACAATGAACTTAAGTAAAATATTCATAAAAATGATCTCTTTACAGATTTCATTGTTTTTTTTTTGTTTTTTTTTTATACAATCTATGAGCTTTTTACATTTCCCTCTCCCAAAGTCAAACGTATACCGCACGAAATAAAATCAGCGAGACAGTAGAGGATTCCACGCCATCGACTTTACATGTGTTGTTGCCCAAAGCAAAATTCACTGAGTCATGTGCAATATGTCCACTGAGATAAAATGGGTCATTGCCTGGATACAGCGCGGCTTGTGGTATAGAGAGAACGTGCGCTTTGTTTAGTCGTCTGTGCATCCAGGCTTTTTATTTTCTATTCTTCCTGTGGTTGGTGTCTCGGTGGGTAGTGGGTTATATTGCGGTCTTTAAATGTCTGTACATATTTTGGCATGGGCAGTGTAGAGCGCTATATATATATATATATATATATATATATATATATATATATATATATATATATATATATGTATATGTATGTATGTTGAGATATATATATATAGATATAGATATATAATATAAATATATTTATATATATATATATATAGTAAATTTGAGTAGCCGTATTAGTCCAGTGGCTGTCTGGGCATGCTGGGAGTTGTAGTTTTGCAACAGCTGGTTGGGAGACACTGCTTAAGAGTATGCCTTTATAAAAAAGACGTTTTGTGTGTATGTGTCTCTAAAAAGATGAAAAATCTCCGTCTGCCTCCAATCTTCTTGATAAAGGGAGGAATCCCGAAAGCTTGTCTCTACAAAATGCTGTTAGTCCAATAAAAAAGGTATTACCAGATACTGCAACATTTTATGATTTGCATCAATATACATATATATATATATATATCTATATCAATACCGGTGTGTGTGTGTGTGTATATATATATGTGTGTGTGTGTGCATATATATATATATATATATATATATATATATATATATAAATAAATATTGAGACGTGTGTATATATATATATATATATATATATATATATATATATATATATATATTGATATCACTGATCGGTTTAACCGTTATTTTAGTTTGGAGGTCTCCCAGATTTTATTTTAATATAGACTGACGGACAGGGTTCCCTGTTCGTCAGTCTATATCTATATATATATATATATATATATATATATATATATATATATATATATATATATATATATTGATATATATATATATATATATATATATATATATATATATATATATATATATATTGATATATATAGATATATATATATATATATAGATATATATATATATATATATATATATATATATATATATATATATATATATATAGATATTGATATAGATATATATATATATATATATATATTGAGATATAGATATATATATATATATATATATATATATCAATATATATATTGATATATATATATATTGATATATATATATATATTGATATATATATATATTGATATATATATATATATATATATATATTGATATATATATTGATATTTATTTTATTTATATATAAATATTTAAAAAAAATATATAAAAAAATATATATGTATATATAAAAAAATAAATAAATATATATATATATAATTATAGTATATTTGTAGTACCATGTATGTAAGTTTATATACATCTTTATACTTTCATGATATGCCATCAGTCAGATTGGTAGGGGGTCCATCACTTGGCGTTTCCACTGCTGTTACGAGCCGTTCTATAGCTTTTTCCAAGTTGCCTCTATATTGAAGTCAGTGGGTGAAGTCAATTCTCATTAAACCTCTTGTGGTTTTATATGTAGTATATATATATATATATATATATATATAGTTCATTCCAGCACAGCTACATCTATGTGGTTTATTACTGTAACTGGGTGATGTGATCAGAAGTCTGACCCAGAAGTATTTAAAGGGGTACTCCAGAGGAAAAAAATCTTTACATATCAACTGGTGCCAGAAAGTTAAACAGATGTGTAAATTACTTCTATTTAAAAATATTAATCCTTCCAGTACTTATCAGCTGCTGTATGCTCCAGAGTAAGTTGTATAGTTCTTTCCAGTCTGACCACAGTGCTCTCTGCTGACACCTCTGTCCGTGTCAGGAACTGTCCAGAGCAGGAGAGGTTTGTTATGGGGATTTTCTCCTACTCTGGAGAGTTCCTGACATGGACAGAGGTGTCAGCAGAGAGCACTGTGGTCAGACTGGAAAGAACTATACAACTTACTCTGTAGTATACAGCAGCTGATAAGTACTGGAAGGATTAAGATTTTTAAATAGAAGCAATTTACAAATCTGTTGATAAAAAATGTTTTCCTTCCCCTTTAACCCCTTAAGGACTTAGGACATACCTGTACGTCCTAAGCCCGCTCCCGGTGTTAAAAACGGGGTCAAGCCGGGACCCTGGGCTAACAGCGCGCGGCATCGATCGTTGTGCCGTGCGCTGTTAACCCTTCAGACTCGGCGATCAAAGTTGACCGCCGCGTCTGAAAGTGAAAGTAAATGCTTCCTGGCAGCTCAGTCGGGCTGATCGGGACATCACGATAAAATCGCAATGTTCCGATCAGCTGGGACGCAGGCGGAGGTCTCCTTACCTGTGTCCGCGGCGTCCGATGGGGGTTTGATTGCACCAAGCCTGAACTACAGGCTTGAGCAATCGAGCCCCTATCTCGCTGATCCTATGGCTCTGCAGGGATCAGCATAAGAGATAAGTGTGCGCAGTGTTATAGGTTCCTATGGGAGCTATAACACTGCAAAAAAAAAAAGTGAAAAAAAAAAGTTAACAAAGGCCATTTAACCCCTTCCCTAATAAAAGTTCAAAGCACCCCCCTTTTCCCATAAAAAAAAAACTGTGTAAATAAAAATAAACATATATGGTATCGCCGCGTGCGGAAATGTCCGAACTATAAAAATATATCATTAATTAAACCGCACGGTCAATGGCGTGCGCGCAAGGAAATTCCAAAGTCCAAAATAACGTATTTTTGGTCGCTTTTTATATCATGAAAAAATTAATAAAAAGCGATCAAAAAGTCCGATCCATACAAAAATTGTACCGCTAAAAACATCAGATCACGGCGCAAAAAAATGAGCCCTCATATCGACCTATACGCAGAAAAATAAAAAAGTTATAGGGGTCAGAAGATAACAATTTTAAACGTATACATTTCCGTGCATGTAGTTATGATTTTTTCCAGAAGTGCGACAAAATCAAACCTATATAAGTAGGGGATCATTTTAATCGTATGGACCTACAGAATAAAGATAAGGTGTCATTTTTACCGAAAAATGTACTGCATAGAAACGGAAGCCCCCAAAAGTTATAAAATTGCGTTTTTTCTTCCATTTCTTCGCACAATGATTTTTTTTTCCGTTTCGCTGTAGATTTTTGGGTAAAATGACTGATGTCCCTGCAAAGTAGAATTGGTGGCGCAAAAAATAAGCCATCATATGGATTTTTAGGTGCAAAATTGAAAGGGTTATGATTTTTAAAAGGTGAGGAGGAAAAAACGAAAGTGCAAAAACCGAAAACTCCTCAGTCCTTAAGGGGTTAAATAGTAGTAAAGACCTGAGGGTAGAAAGTGTGGTTTCTATTGGTTTTTGTATGGGAGGATGTGTGATTTTTGTATAGACCAGTGGTCTCCAACCTGCCGACCTCCAGATGTTGCAAAACTACAACTCCCAGCATGCCCGGACAGCCGTTGGCTGTCCGGGCATGCTGGGAGTTGTAGTTTTGCAACATCTGGAGGTGCGCAGGTTGAAGACCACTGGTATAGACACATGTATAACACAGGATGTAGCCGTGCCAACCAGAATGAAAACCTCTATTCTTTACACTGCTGGCTTTAAAATATATTCTAAAGTGGCCTATTATTTTATTATTAAGTAAATGTATAGGACCATTGTTTTTTTTTATTTTATTTTATTAAATTTTTTTTTTTATTATTCATGCAATTCCAAAAAAAATACCAAATGAAAGTCTTGTTTCCTGTGTAAAGTTCAGGCAGTTTTGGGGTTTGTTGCTGTAGACTCCTTTGCATTAATATGTTTCTAGGCTCAGCTGGTCGCGCACACTGGCGGCACGTGTCTAATCCCTTCAGACAGAGATCTTCATATGTCAGGTTTACTGATCGATAGCGCTGCCAAGTTCTACTAATAGAGGGACGTAAGTGCGGGCGGTGTATCCAGAGAAAGTTGAGATGTGTTTTGTTACCATGGCTCCTTCTGAATGGCAGATCAATAAGACATTCTTCTTTATATTCGTGCACTTACCATCTCAGCACCAGGACTGGGCTTATTTTTTATTTTATTTTTTTGGAAATGTTTTTGTGACAGTCTATTACGTTTATAGTCAGTCTTTTATTTAGGACAGTTATGGACACGGTTTGGGAACAAATAAAATCCCCACTTCCGATATAATCATTTAAAGGGGTATTCCAGGCAAAACCTTTATATATATATATATATATATATATATATATATATATATATATATATATATCTATATCTATATCTATATCTATCAACTGGCTCCGGAAAGTTAAACAGATTTGTAAATTCTATTAAAAAATCTTAATCCTTCCAATAGTTATTAGCTTCTGAAGTTTTCTATAACTGCTCAATGATGATGTCACGTCCCGGGACGTGAGTCATCAGAGAGCAGTTAGACAGAAAACAACAACTCAACTTCAGAAGCTAATAACTATTGGAATGATTACGATTTTTTAATAGAAGTAATTTACAAATCTGTTTAACTTTCCGCAGCCAGTTGATAGATATATATATATATATATATATATATATATATATATATATAAATAAAGTTTTGGCCTGGAATACCCCTTTAAGTTTATTTTTAGTAAAATCTGATGAATGCCAGCCGCTGGGATGGAAAATGGTATCGCTGCGACCAGGCTGCCTTTCTGTTTCTAGAGTTGTACCAGTCCTGCCTAATAACAGCTGCATTTCTTATTCAACAGGGTCTTCTTCCCTTCGGGGGAGAATTCTGTCTTGGCATGAATCTCAATTAGTTTATTCCGTAAGTGGGGCTAAAGCTGATCCTAGGGTATGTTACCTGAGAAAGGGGTGTGATATAAACAGTACTTATACTGTACTGATCCTGAGTTATATCCTGTATTATACCCCCAGAGCTGTACTCACTCTTCTGCTGGTGAGGTCACTGTGTACATACATTACATTACTTATCCTGTACTGATACTGAGTTATATCCTGTATTATACTCCAGAGCTGCACTCACTATTCTGCTGGTGAGGTCACTATGTACATACATTACATTACTTATCCTGTACTGATCCTGAGTTATATACTATATTATACTCCAGAGCTGTGCTCACTATTCTGCTGGTGAGGTCACTGTGTATATACATTACATTACTTATCCTGTACTGATCCTGAGTTATATCCTGTATTATAGGACAGTTAGACAGGGCACCCCTTAACCCCTTATTGACCACTCGGATTATTAGGGATGCATTAGGGTTGAACACTGTCTAGCTTTCCTATGATAAAATAAGATCCATCACTAGAAATGGTCTCTAAGATCCTAAATGAATCTGACAACATAAGCCGAAATAAAACATGAAAAATTACATTTTCCCTTCAACGTATTCGGTGGAGGAGATGCATCTAAAAAAATAAAAAAAAATCGATATAAAATGCTGCATGTAACCATCAGATACCTCTGATTAAAAGATCAAATAAAAGTACTGATGTCTAATCCTTCTCTTAATCCACCTGCGCAAAGAGTATCCGGGGAGAAAATTCCGAAAGAAGCTTCTCCGGTGTAATCTCTGGAACCCGCCGTCTGAGTAATAAGTCACTGCGACTTATTTCAAAAGCCGTTCCGTGACATCGACGAGAACGTAGACTGGAGAACGCGCGGCAGCCTGAGCAGAGGATAGCAGATTACTTCATGTTAGAAATTGGATGTGATTGAAGAGCTGACTGGAGTCAGGGGTCTCCAATATGTACTAGAGCGCCCACCATGTCCGGAGTTGTATTATTGCAACAGCCATAAGGCCACACATTGGGAACCACCATTGTTTATTTTGACGTGTTGCGTGGCGGAGCACTAGGTTTATTAGGTGCTTTTGTTTCTTAGAAATGAAACAAACTCAACGTAAAGCCGACCAATCGTAGTCACAAGTAAATCCCTATAATGCATCCTATTGGGGTCAAACTGCCAAGTGTGTCCAGGGGTACTCCGCTGCTCAGCGTTCGGAACAAACTGTTCCCAACGCTGGAGCTGGCGCCGAGAGCTTGTGGCGTCATAGCCCCGCCTCCTCATGACATCACTGCATTCATTTGGGATTTAACCTTCCAAGTGTGTCCTTTAAAGGGGTACTCCGCTGCTCAGCGTTTGGAACAAACTGTTCTGAACGCTGGAGCCGGTGCCAGGAGCTTGTGGCATCATAGCCCCGCCCCTCATGACATCACGCCCTGCCCCCTCAATGCAAGTCTTTGGGAGGGGGCGTGACGGCTGTCATGCCCCCTCCCATAGACTTGCATTGAGGGGACGGGGCGTGAAGTCATGAGTTGGGGGTCTATGCCGTCACGAGCTCCTGGCACCGGCTCCAGCTTTCAGAACAGTTTGTTCCAAACGCTGAGCAGCGGAGTACCCCTTTAATGTTTTTTCGATTAACCCCTGTTTGATCAGATATCTTTGTTAGGTTGGTAAGTGTAGCCATTGGAAATGTCACTTTCTTGTAGGGTTTTTATTTTTTGTTCACCTATATATAAGTTTCCGGCCTTGTAGCCTGCCGCCTGCACCGGCCTTCCTGTATCTCTCATGCAGCTGTCTGAATCGAAAAAAGTGTCTAAAAATAAGATCATTCTGGTTTGGGATTATTCTAGACATATTATCGGCGAAGTGGTTCTGCTTGTCTGAGCTTTTTCTTAGAATAAACCGCATTAAGTTTCATATTTATATATAGCTGCCTATTCATCTCTGCATAAATCAGCGCGGTCATAACTACTGTCAGGACAGGCATAACGGTTGATTGCGGCCCGGAGGCTATGGGGCCCCATTCAGGTGCAAAAACCACTTATGTTATGCTAAAAAGAGATGAAGCTTTTGTTTGACTTTTTTTTTTTTGGCTTAGGAAAAAATTGCACCAAAAAAAAAAAAAAAAAAATGCCCTCTAATTTTTTCCTTCATGATGCAATTTTTTTTTTTCAGCGACCCCCAACAAAAAAAAAAAATATTTAAAATATAAATAAATATATATTATATAGTTTAGGCATTCTTTATATGACATTCTTTTCCCTGCATTTTTCTCATTACAAGTCATGTGACTTTTATCATGTGACTTTTTTTTTATTTTTATTGAAGAACTTTGGGTGAAAACGCAAACATTTATGCACATCTGGCTTTTTTTTTTCCATTTATAGAAGTCGATGTGATGGTAATTTCTTGGAAAACCCGCCGTACCCAGGATATGCTGCAAATGCTTAAAAAAAAATAAAATAAAATAAAAGCCACTGCGAATACACCCTGAGATTATGTTTACAGGGTGAAATGGAAATTTCGGTGCAGACATTCCACCGACAGCGGAACGCCGGCAGAACAGGCCAGGGCCGCTCAGAAATTCGCCGCCTCATAGAGAGCAATGCGTTTCTGTGCTCAATTTACAGAACGAATACACATGTCTATTTTTTTCTGTGGACTCTGGAATCGGGATTTCTGCGGCAGAAACTTTTGTCGCAAAATTTCAGCTGTGTGCACAGTGCAGCAGAATCCCATTGAAATCAATGAGACTGCTGCAGCAGATTGTCCATGCAGAATTTCATCGTGTGAACATAGTCTTAGGGAGAGTGAGGTGTATTTACGACATGCTTAACAACGTCACAGGCAGAGGAGCAGAAGGATTGAATACAACAGGTGCCGCAACCTCACTGATTGTGTGATAGTCTGCTGTGAAATTTAGATGTTCAACAGCTCTTAGTACTACTACTACTGTAGCATTTTTTTTTTTTAACCTGACATCTGTATGCCCCTTTAACGCAAAGATTGATGAAAAGATGCGCCAATGTTATCAGATCCCTCCTATTGTGTTTCCAGTATACACATTGAGGACAGATGCAACAAGATAGGCAGTTTTTTTTTGTGTTTTCCTTTTAAGTGTTTTCTTTTTTTCTTTTTTTTTCTTCTTCTCTCTCATTATGAAAATTTTCCTTTTAATTTTCCGTGTTCATTGCGCGGCTCTTAATAAAGGATTTTCTTTAGGGAAATCTTTTTGCTTGAGTACCTAGCCAATTCTTTTCTCTCCCTTCTTCTCTGACCTTTCGGCAGAGTCTTCTCTAATTGACTGCCAATGTCCTTCATGTAATTTTTAATGAGCACAAAACATTAGAAAGATTATTCAGGGACAAGAAATTGGATTTCTTCTTCTTTCTCTAAAGCTCACAAGCGTTAAGACGGCCACGTTCTCCTCCGGTTCACAAAGAAGCTAAAGGATTTTCCACAAATGTCTCCTCTATGATAGGGAGTTCAAAGCTGTTTTGTCGATAGGAAGTGGGAGCTTTTATAGCGTTGCGCTGGGTTTTAAGAGGGGCTGAAAAGAATTATGTCGCTTTAGACGACAGAAGAATGTGAATTGCTTTCCTAATATGTTCCGTTGTTCACTTATTCATTTTAAATCGTGGATTTCGACTGTTCATTGCTGGATTCTGGAGATGGATATTTGTTTATAGGGCAAATGCGTGAGATAAATAGGAACGTGGCGGATTTCTTCCAGCAACAGCGCACCCTCTTGTTTGTGGCCAGTTTCAGGTATTGCAGCTTAGCCTCACCTAAAGTGTACCTGTCACTTGAAAAAATCCTTGATATGTCCCAGAGCAGGGCTCAACTCAGATTCCTGTCCTAAAAGCCACGTTCAGTTCACGTTTGGTGCCTCCGTGGTACAGATAATTTTTTTTAAAGCTCAAATTGGCTGCATTTACTGGCACTGACGCATTCACTCCTATGGCCTACATGGACTTGATCGTAGTTTGCTAAGTGACTGAGTTCGGGTCCTTTTTCAGGCACCTCCGTCTTTGCACTCGGCCTTAAAATCGTGATCTACTTGGTCATGTGGTCATCAGACTGACTCTCCCAAAGTTACTTTGTATGTCAGAGGAAGTGGTCAGTGGACTTCCATATAACTACAAGATGACATTATCACCAACCAGATCACTTCTAAACACCCCCTCCTATATCTGTATACTGTTGCTATTTCTGTGGGATTAAGATACATAGTAAAAAAACATAAAAAATATAATTCAAACACAGCCTTCATGGGAGATGTCTATTTTTGCCCCTGTTTTCCCAACATTGTAGTACGAATTGTGAAATTGTACCGCAGATGTGCAAATCACGTTGGAAAAAAAGTCCTATTTACCACAATTCGCATCAGAAACAGCCAGAATGCAGTAAAAAGGGGAAAACATGCAATAAGGATTCAACTTGTGAACACAGCGTAAAAAAGGCAAATCTTTATTAAACACCTTAATAACCATTTCAAAACAAATGCACTTTAAATAATAAAACGCCTCAAAACTGTACTGCGGACCAACACCTACCCATTTTTTGTGATTGGGTTGGCCTCTTTAGGGGAATTGCAGTAATGAGACTCCACCCCCCCTCTCTTTGCAAAGCAAGAGGATTTATGGGAAATGTAGGCAGCAGGAAACGTTCAGTTTAGCTCTGAATCAGACACAAGCATGGCTTAAAGGAGAACTCCAGCCAAATGAAATTACCTTTCTATAGCTGCACATGATCAAGTTATATAACTTTGCAGTGTGAAGTGTAATCTTTGCTGAGCACTTACCCTGTTTCTCTCCAGGCAGGAAGTCCAGGAGATCTTATCACACTGATGACTAGCATCCACCGTAGATGACACTTCACACCCCCTTCTCCCCTGCTCAGAGAGCTGACACCTTCAGTGTGCCATGTTTGAATGTTTCTAATTGGCTAGAGGGCAAAGCACCCCCCCCTCCCTGCTCACTCTCACAGCAGCCCCTCCCTGCAGCGCACACAGGAAACAAGCCCAGTGTGTGTGGAGTTTTTTGCTGACACAGCAGGATTTTCAAAGGCTGTTTATGGGGGCTATGGGGGTCTGATTTGAAAACAAATCAGCTGGGATGCCTTGTGAAGTCATGGTGAGCTTGTATATATAACTTATTTAAAGGCGTACTCCACCCCTAGACATCTTATCCACTATGCAAAGGATAGGAGATAAGATGTCTGATGACAGGGGTCCCACCACTGGGGTCCCCTGTGATCTCCCTGCTGCACCCGGCATTCATTTAGAGCATCGAGTGCAGTGCCAGAGGCTCGTGACTTCACGGGCACGCCTGCTAGTGATGTCATGGCCACACCCCTCAATGCAAGTCAATGGGAGGGGTCATGACAGTCGTCACTCCTCCTCCCATAGACTTTAATTGAAAGGGCGTGGCCATGACGTCACAAGCCCCGCATTGCCAGTCATCTGGCACGGAGCAAAGTTCGCTCCGTGCACCGAATGTCTGGGATGCCACAGCCGAAACCTTTGGATAGGGGATAAGATATCTAGGGGGGTGGGGGAACCCCTTTTAAGTTATTATTATTATTATTATTATTATTTTTTTTTTTAACCTTTTGACTGGATATCACCTTTAAAACCTATGCCTGCCACATCAGCTTAACCAGGTATGCACAAAGCATGCACAAGAACCGCATTCTCTAATAATAGCCTATGCTGCAATATAAAAGGAAAAAATAAATACGTTCCCGGAGTACTTGATTTATCAGAGGGTACAACCATGGACATGGGGGGGGGGGCATCTTCTACTCCTCTATGTTCCGGTTTTGGGCCCTATGGTTGTTTGTTCCTGAGCGCATCAGTTCTGCCCAATGATTCCTTATGAATCTGATCTAAGGAAAGGTACACGGTTTACCGAGCGCCCCTCCCCCCTCTATTGAGTGAATATGTTACCGTGTTACCTAATTTGTAGTCTACGAGTCTGTAATGAGTTTTGATTTTTTTCTTTTCCTCCTAGCTACTGAGCACAATTAAAATTGATCGCAGCCGCACTAATCTAGAGGTTACTTTTATTGTAAGACTCGGAATGAATTCTCCGCCGCAGACTAGGATGGGTTTTTTGTACGCAGCGTCCAACTATAGCTTCATCTTAGAGATAAGAAGTAAATGTCCCTCGTGCCCCCGATGATACCTTCCGCCGTAAGAAATTGTCTAAATTGTTCCTTGTTACGACCTCCATAGTTATTTCATTTAAGAGGTTTGCTTTTTATGGCTATAAAGATTCAATTTCATCCTCACTCGAAGACATTGATTTTATATATATTGCGCGCTCAATGGCAGCGTCTCTAAATACACTGATAGGACTGGAGATGGCCATGTTAATTGTCGGACAAATCTGCGGAGACGGGCGCCCAGTATACCTACCAATTTTCCTCTTTCATCTAATATTTTCGGATTGTTTTCTATTAACATGTATGGAACCAGGGCCGATAAAGGGCACATTGGCTACTAGAAGGGTCGTAGGGCTCATACACAATACAAGTCTAATTTTAATGCAGCTTTCCGTGTTTTTTCTTTTTTTTTTGTTTTTTTTTGGCCATATCATGTACCCTCACAATCACTAGTCGTACAGCCCCATTTGTTTCATTCCAGCACATCTGCCTCTGTGTGGGTCATTACTGTAACTGGGTCATGTGATCCACCAGCCTTACCCACAGAAAATGACAGTGCTTAACGGGGATGGCCACTTTTTATTATTATAATTTTTTTTTTTTAAAGGGGTACTCCGCTGCTCAGCGTTTGGAACAAACTGTTCTGAACGCTGGAGCCAGCGTCGGGAGCTTGTGATGTCATAGCCCCACCCCCTCATGATGTCACATCCCGCCCCCTCAATGCAAGTCTATGGGAGGGGCGTGACATCCGTCACGCCCCTCCCATAGACTTGCGTTGAGGGGGCGGGATGTGACGTCATGAGGGGTGGGGCTATGACGTCACAAGCATCCCGGCTCCAGCGTTCGGAACAGTTTGTTCCAAACACTGAGCAGCGGAGTACCCCTTTAAATAGAACACTAGAATGTTTATGAATTAATTACTTACCTATACTCTTATATCACACAGCTCCGCTCCCACTTGGTAATCGGTCCCTTCACACCGCAGGACAGCTCATCATTCATACATGGAGAAGCATGTGACATTACACGTCACCGTGCCCCCTCCACCGCACTTGCGCTCCTTAATTGTATGAAATGTACTGCTCTGGAGGAGGCACAGTGACATGTGTATTTTGCAGCCCAACTTCTTAATTTGCATATATTCCGTAGAACTGCTCTGTTTGGTCCGTCGTTGTTCTTAGGTGCTATAACATTGCCAGAACATTTTAAAGTTACTGATGTCATCTAATATTATCTCACCTATGTTATTCAGTACCTAATCCTGATCATGTACATATATTTTTTTTTTTTGTGTGTCTAACACCTATATTTCTCTTCTATCTGTTGCTCGCTTAGTTTGTCATTCTGTGCCCTGGGGGGATGTCCTCATTCTGCATGACTCCTCTTCCTCCCTGAGTCGGCTGTGCTGGGTCTTTTAATCCAGTCACTGCAGGCCGCTCTTTAACCCCCTCCTCTCTGTTGTCATGCTGCAGTCTGATAGGACAGGAGTGAGCACAGAGCAGTGCTAGTCCCGCCCTCACTTCCTACACTTTGTCCCAGCCTGTGCTTCAGCTGGGACAAAGATGCTGCTGCAGCCGGACAGGATTATGTTCTGGATAGTATGGGGACCCCTAGTGGTCTTTATTTTATAAGCCAAGATATTTATATAAAAAGGAGATAACGTTTTCTTATGAAGTATATTAGAAAGGTTAATGTTTTGCCAAGATGTACAACATCTTATGTACAATAAAAAGTTTTTGAATCTGACAGCACCCATTTATATAATAAAAAAATTGATAAAAGTGGAAGAAAAGTTTGTCCCATATTGCAGAGAAAATGGTGATAAACATAAATGATGCCCCATTCCATTCATGAATCACGGAAGCACAGGATGAAAAAAAAAAAATGTGCAAAAGAGCATGTAATTGTGTGCACGTGGGAAATGTGGGATTTTTATATTGAGGACTAAAAAAGAGGGGTATTACTGACATATGTCTGTAAGTTGTGTCTGGTGTTGATATAGAGCAAACTATATACAGTGGTCCCTCAACATACGATGGTAATTTGTTCCAAATGAACCATCGTTAGTTTAAGCCATGGTATGTTGAGGGATCCGTGCAATGTGAACTATAGGAAGTTATGCTCACCTGTGTGTGTGTCTCACTCTCTTATCTCTCTTATCTCTCTTATATCTTATCTTTTCTCTCATATATCTCTTATCTCATATCTCTGAAATACTTTCGTCTTTACATAGTTGAATGCGCTGACAACAAAATCACTCAAAAATTATCAATGGTAATCAAATTTATCAACCCATGGAGGTCTGGATATGGTGTTGCACTCAAAATCAAAGTGGAAAACCCCACTACAGTCTGATCCAACATTGAATTGTCTTGCATTAGGAGGAACCCAGGGCCAACCGCACCAGCATATGGTCTCACAAGGGGTTTGAGGATCTCATCTCGGTACCTAATGGCAGTCAGGCTACCTTTTGGCAAGCATATTTAGGGCTGTGCGGCCCCCCAAAGAAATGTCACCCCACCATTACTGACCCACCGCCAAACCGGTCATGCTGGAGGATGTTGAAGGCAGCAGAACGTTCTCCACGGCGCCTCCAGACTATCACGTCTGTCACGTGAGCTCAGTGTGAACCTGCTTTCATCTGTGAAGAGCACAGAGCGCCAGGGGGGAATTTGTGAATCTTAGTGTTCTCTGGCAAATCCCAAAACCCAAACGTCCTGCATGGTGTTGGGCTGTAAGTACAACCCCCACCTGTGGACATCGGGCCCTCATACCACCCTCTTGGAGTCTGTTTCTGACAATTTGAGTGGACACATGCACATTTGTGGCCTGCTGGAGGTCATTTTGCAGGGCTCTGGCAGTGCTCCTCCTGCTCCTCCTTGCACAAAGGCGGAGGTAGTGGTCCTGCTGCTGGGTTGTTGCCCTCCTACGGCCTCCTCCACGTCTCCTGATGTACTTGCCTGTCTCCTGGTAGCGCCTCCATGCTCTGGACACTACGCTGACAAACATGTGCATGTTATATTTCTGGCACAGCTTAATAAAAGTGATTTCCTGGGGTATCATTTGGGTGCCCACGGTTGTCTTCAACATTCCAAAAACATATCAATAGATGTGAACAGGTTCTTTATGAAATTGTCCCCGTTAGGAAAGGGAAATTAGATCATTAAGCCCATTGCGGACATGAACTGATGCTAATGGTGACAGTCTGTAGCTGTCATTGATAGAGCCTGGTCCAGCCAGGCTTTACCAATGGATCGCAGAGCACACAGATCGATGGAGTTCAATAGAATCTAATGATTCCTCTTAAGGGGACTAAAAGTGTAAACAAAAAAAAAAGTTTAATAAAACATTAAGACACATTAACCCCTTCCATATCAAGAATTCAAACCACCCTTTTCCTATAAAAAAAAGTACAAATAAAAAAAATATACATATTTGGTATCGCTGCCTGCGTAATTGCATGAACTATTTAAATATAGCATATATCCCATATGTTAAATGATGTAAATGTAGAAAAAAAAATACTACACCCCAGTATTGCTATTTTTTTTATAATGTGCACAAAAATGTAAGAAGCGATAAACCCCATCAGGACCTGAGACCCCTCCCGCACAACCCCCCCCCCCCCCCCCCCCATGTCGGCGATCACCACAAATCGTCGGTCAATTCAGACCGGCGATTCCGGGTCAATCGGGTCTCTAGTGTCCCGGAAAAGAAGGGTGACTGGTACTGTTCGAGACAGCGCCAGTCACCCTTGCCCAGCAAGAGTGAGGTGGCACGGGTACCACCTCACGATCGCGCAATCGGTCGGCCGCCCGAGAACAGCCAACTAATCACGGGACCTGCTGGATGGTGACTGGCAGCGTCCCGGCGGCGGAGGAGGTCCCTTACCTTATCCGATGGGTGGCGGTGGTCCCTGGAGGCAGCGGCAAGGGTCCAGGCAGCTGCAGGAGGTAAGCGCTCTTTGCCTCCTGTTGTTGCTTAGCAACAACTCCCAGCATGCACAGCCAAAGGGCATGCTGGGAGTTGTAGTTTTGCAACAGCTGGAGGCTCAACTACAACTCCCGGCATGCCCCTTGGCTGTCTGTGCATGCTGCGAGTTATAGTTATGCTACAGCTCGAGGCACATTTTTTCTATGAAAAAGTGTACCTCCAGCTGTTGCATAACTATAATTCCCAGCATGCACAGACAGCCAAAGGGCATGCTGGGAGTTGTAGTTGTGCCTCCAGCTGTTGAAAAACTACAACTCCCAGCATGCACTGACAAACCGTACATGCTGGGAGTTGTAGTTTTGCAACAGCTGAAGGCACACTGGTTGCAAAACACTGAGTTAAGTAACAAACTCTGTGTTTCGCAATCAGTGGGCCTCCAGCTGTTGCATAACTACAACTCCCAGCAGGTATGGTCTGTCAGTGCATGCTGGGGTTTGCACCCCCTTCCCCCATGTGAATGTACAGGGTACATTCACACAGGCAGGGGTTTAGTGAGTTTCCCACTGCAAGTTTGAGATGCGGCAAATTTTCCGCCGAAGCTCAAACACTACACAAAAAAAAAAAGAGTAAAACGCTACATATGCATTTACCCTTACACAGTTAGGGTACAGCAGTGTTTCCAAAACTGAGCCTCCAGCTGTTGCAGGGCAAAAACTCCCAGTATTGCTGGACAGCCACTGACTGTCCAGGCATGCTGGGAGTTTTGAAACAGCTGGAGGCACCCTGTTTGGGAAACACTACCGTAGGGTATTTTGGTGGCAGAGGCAAGTGTAATGCTTGCATCCGGTTCTGTCCCTATGCAAATCCCTCATTTAGGCCTCAAATGCGCATGGTGCTCTCTCACTCCAGAGCCCTGTGATATTTCAAGGCAACCGTTTAGTGCCACATATGGGGTATTTCCCTATTCGGGAGAAATTGCGTTACAAGTTTTGGGGGACTTTTTCTCCTTTTACCCCTTATGAAAAGGTAAAGTTGGGGTCTACAATAGCATTTTAGTGTAAAAAATTTTTTTTTTACACTAACATGCTGCCCCAAAGCTTTCATTTTCACAAGAGGTAAAAGAAAAAAAAGACCTCCAAAATTTGTAACGCAATTTCTCCTGAGTCCGGAAATACCCTATATGTGGATGTAAAGTGCTCTGCGGGCGCACAACTGTGCCCAGGAGTGAGAGGGCACCATGTACATTTGAGGCCTATATTAGTGACTTGCACAGGGGTGGCTGCTGGTTACAGCGGTTCTGACATAAATGGAAAAAAAACACCCACATGTGACCACATTTTGGAAACTACACCCCTCACGGAAAGTAACAAGGGGTATAGTGAGCTGGTGTTACCCCAAATTTTTCTTTTTCACTAGGGTTAATAGGAAAAAATCCCCTCAAAATATGTAACCCCATTTTTTCTAAGTAAGGAAATACCCCATATGGGGATGTTAAGTGCTCTGCGGGCGCACTACAGGGCTCAGAAGGGAAGGATTAAAATTTGTTTTTTGGAGAGAGAATTTAGCTGGTATTGAAGGCCATGTGCGTTTACAAAGCCCCCATGGTGCCAGAACAGGACCCCCCCCCCCACACATTTGACCCCATTTTGGAAACTAAACCCCTCACGGAACGTAACAAGGGGGGCAGTGAGCATTTACACCCCACAGGTGTCTGACAGATTTTTTGAACAGGGGTCCATGAAAATGGAAAATTCATTTGCACAGCCCACTGTTCCAAAGATCTGTCAAACGCCAGTGGGGTTTAAATGCTCACTGCACCCCTTGTAACATTCTGTGAGGGGTGTTATTTCTGCAATTTGGTTAAATGTGGGGGATCCACTGTTCTACCACCACGGGGGCTTTGTGAACGCACATGGCCACTGACTTCTATTCCAACCAAATTCTTTCTCCAAAAGCCCAATGGCCCTCCTTCTCTTCTGAGCCCTGTAGTGGGCCTGCAGAGCACTTAACATCCACATATGGGGTATTTTCATATTCAGGAGAAATTGGGTTACAAATTTTTTTTTTGGGGGGGGGGGGGGGGCATTTTCTCCTATTACTCCTAGCATTTTAAAAAATAAAATTTTTAATTTTCACGTCCAACTTTAGCGAAAATTTGTCAATCACTGTGGGGTGTTAAGGCTCACTATACCCCTTGTCATGTTCCTTGAGGGGTCTAGTTTCCCAAATAGTATGCCATGTGTTTTATTTTTTTTCTGCTTTTCTGGCACCGAGGGAGCTTCCTAATTGCGATATTTCCCCCCAAAACCATTTCAGCAAAATTTGCTCTCCAAAAGCCCAATGTCGCTCCTTCCCTTCTGAGCCCTCTAGTGCACCCACAGAGCACTTTTCATCCACATATGGGGTATTTCCTTACTCAAGAGAAATGGGGTTACAAACTTTGTGGGGGCTTTTTTTTGCCTTATTACTCCTTGTGAAAATGAAGAATTTGGGGTAACACCAGTATTTTAGTGAAAAAAATGAAATGTTTCATTTTCATGTCCCAATTTAACAAAAGTTTGTCAATCACCTGTAGGGTGTTAAGGCTCACTGTACACCTTTTTACGTTTCTTGTGGGGTGTAGTTTCCCCAAATAGTGTGCAAAATGGAGAGGGGGGGGGGGTTGCTGTTGTGACACCATGGGGGCTTCCTAAATGCGGCATGCCCCCCCAAAACCCATTTCAGCAAAATTTGCTCTCCAAAATCCCATTGTGGCTCCTTCCCTTCTGAGCCCTGTAGTGCACTCTCAGAGCACTTTACATCCACATATGAGGTATTTCCTTGGGTCTACAAGAATATGTAAGTGTGAGAAGTGAAGATCTTGAATTTTCTCCTCCACCTTGCTGCTATTCCTGTGAAACACCTAAAGGGTTAACAAACTTTCTGAATGTCATTTTGAATACTTTGAGGGGTGCAGTTTTCATAATGGGGTCATTTATGGGGTATTTCTAATATTGCCCTTAAAATCCACTTCAAAACTGAACTGGTCCCTAAAAAATTCAGATTTTGAAATTTTCATGAAAAATTGGAAAATTGCTGCTATACTTTGAAGCCCTCTGATGTCTTCAAAAAGTAAAAACATGTCAACTTTATGATGCAAACATAAAGTAGACATATTGTATATGTGAATCAATATATAATTTTATTTGGAATATCCATTTTCCTTACAAGCAGAGAGCTTCAAAGTAAAAAAAAAAAAAAATGCTCAATTTTCAAATTTTTCATGAAATTTTGGAGTTTTTTACCAAGAAATGATGCAAGTATCGCCGAAAATTTACCACTAACATAAAGTAGAATATGTCACGAAAAAACAATCTCGGAATCAAATTCATAAGTGTAAAAGCATCCCAGAGTTATTAATGCTTAAAGTGACAGTGGTCTGATGTGAAAAAAATGCTTTGGTCCTTGAAGGGGTACTCCACTGTAAAACATCTTATTTTAAATCAACTGGTGCCGGAAAGTTAAACAGATTTGTAATTTACTTCTATTTAAAAATCTTAATCCTTCCTGTACTTATCAGCTGCTGTTTGCTCCACAGGAAGTTCTTTTCTTTTTGGATTTTCTTTCTCTCTGACCACAGTGCTCTCTGCTGATACCTGTGTCAATTTTAGGAACTGTCCAGAGTAGGAGCAAATCAATATAGCTAACCTGTCCTCCTCTGGACAGTTCCTGACATGGACAGAGGTGTCAGCAAAGAGCACTGTGGTCAGACAGCAAGAAAATTCCAAAAGAAAAGAACTTCCTCTGTAGCCTACAAAATACCAAGAAGCAGATGCGTTTATATGGATCAAAAATGTATACTTTATTACAAGAATTTAGACATAGAATTAAAAAAAACTATATATTATAAGATCAATAAAAATCACAAAATGACAGAAGGAAAAATTCCAAAAATACTGGTCCAGTGGACCAGAACCGAATGGTGGGGGCTAGGACAAATAGAAAAATATACATATGGTAACTGGGTCAATAAGTGATGTCTGAATAACTGACACCAAAAAGTAGCAAATTGACAGCGTAAGATAAAGTGCAATCAACAAAGTACTGTTAGACCACTGTTAGAGGAAGTTGTACTCACCTGTCCCCGCCGCTCCGGACCGTCACCGCTGCCCGGGATGTCGCTGTCCATCGCTGCGTCCACAAGGTGTCCCCGACGCTCCGGTAAGGCCTCTGCTTCCCCGGCATCCTTGCGCTCCGTCGACGCCATCACGTCGCTACACACGCCGCTCCTATTGAATGACGGGACGGCGTGCGCAGCGACGTGAGGACTACGATGGAAAGTGCCGGCGAGGGAGGGGATCCCGAAGAGGACGCGCCGGAGCCCCGAGGACAGGTAAGAGACATCACCGGAGCTCACGGGGCACCGTAAATGGCTATTCGGCGGCAGCTGAAGCAGTCTGCGCTGCCGGAAAGCCGTTTATGCGATGGCCCCGACATAAAAAAGCATTGTATGTTGATGCTGCCTTCAACATGCGATGGACTCTGAGAGTGATCGTATGCTGAAATTATCGTATGTCGGGGCCATCGTAGGTCGAGGGGTCACAAATGAGAGAAAAAAGTGTGGAACATATAAGAGCTTAAAATACAATATACACAACTGCATGTGAACAACAAGCATATATCAGCATGGTAACTAACATTGCATACAACCTGATGTATAGGGCCTAGCCAGCCACCGGACCCGACATTTTAACTTCGAGCCCATAACCCCTTTCTAATAGAGTGGAGATGTCCTTTGAAAGCCTTTCGTCTGGAGATGAAGCAGAACCTGTGTTCAGTGTTTTGTTTGTCTGTTCTCCGATTGCTCTCGGCGAACTGAGTTCAGACGTTCATTCCAGAAGGAAACATTAAGAGACTAAAAGACAGAAAAAGGAAACGACACTTAGAACGTATTTTGAGGGAAGGTGATGACTAATATCAATCATCTCTATGCACGAACGCTCCCGTCCTTGTGTTATTAGACTGTCCTAGATGTGGTGCAAGGAAGGTGCCAGCTCCATTATACTACTGTGGTCTCAGTGGGCTACTAAACCACTTTAGAAACCTCTCATATGTCCTTTCATTTCTCTTATGATTCTTTAAAGGAATCTGTCAGCTCTATATCTTGCCTGGAGCTGCAGACGTGGGTAGTTAACTGATAGAGAGGTCAAAAAAGTGATACCTCTTCCCTAGGCCTCAATCACATCCACATCGGAGTCTACATTTGGGACAGAAAACTGAGACTGAGGGTCCACTGCACAACGGAAACAGACAGAGCCTATTGAATTTAATGGGGTTCATCTGCTGTCTATCAGGATCTTACAAGAGCAAAAAATGACCACTTGCTACATTTTTAGATCTGCTAGGGTCCCACCAATTAAATGGATTCTATGATGGAGCTCCAATGCCGATGTGAACATAGCCTTAGCAGATTGCTGTTTTAGAGTTATAAAATCTCGCTTTTCTTATAAGCTGAAGAGTTGTAGAGGCTGGCTGAGCTGCAACATGCATGCCTCCTCCCTCCCTTCCCCTTCTCCGCTCTGCATGATGTACAAAGCTCGAATCCGAGTAAGGAGGGGTGGGGGAGGGAGGAGGCATGCATGCGTCAGCTCAGCACCCCCTTCATAACCCTTCTGGATAAGGAATAAAAAGAAGAGACCAGTGGAGGCCACCTTGTGCGTTATTCAAGTACGGTAACTACATCCCTGTGCAGGGATCACAATTTAGAAAACAATTCCAGTAAAGGTGGCCGCTCCCCTGGAGCACTAATAAAGCAGGTGTATCATCCCTATGTGCTGGGGTATGGCACTGGGGAAACAGCTGCTACCCCGAGGTCGCCCGAGTTTGTAAATAAGTCCTGAGGTATGATTGGAAGAAGGTGAAGGGGAAAAAGAGGTCCTCCACCATATTTCACTGTAGGTACTGTGTTCTTTTCTTTGTAGGCCTAATTCTGTTTTCGGTAAACAGTAGAATGATGTGCTTTACCAAAAAGCTCTATCTTGGTCTCATCTGTCCACAAGATGTTTTCCCAGAAGGATTTCGACTTACTCATGTTAATTTTGGCAAAATGTAGTCTTGCTTTTTTATGTCTTTGTGTTGGCAGTGGGGTCCTCCTGGGTCTCCTCCATAGTGGGGTCCTCCTGGGTCTCCTGCCACAGTGTTTCCTTTCATTTAAATGTCGAACAATAATTCTCGCTGACACTGATGCTCCCTGAGCCTGCAGGACAGCTTGAATATCTTTGGAACTTGTTTGGGGCTGCTTATCCACCCTCTGGACTATCCTGCATTGACACCTTTCATCATTTTTTCTCTTCCATCCATGCCCAGGGAGATAAGCTACAGTGCCATGGGTTGCAAACTTCTTTATAATGTTGTGCACTGTGGACAAAGGCAAATCTAGATCTCTGGAGATGGACTTGTAACCTTGAAATTGTTGATATTTTTCCACAATTTTGGTTCTCAAGCCCTCAGACGGTTCTCTTCTCCTCTTCCTGTTGCCCATGCTTAGTGTGACACACACAGACACACAATGCAAGGACTAAGTGAACTTCTCTCCTTTCTATCTGCTTTCAGGTGTGATTTCTATATAGCCGACACCTGTTACTTGCCCCAGGTGAGTATAAAGGAGCATCACATGCTTGAAACAATCTTATATTTCCACAATTTTGAAACTGTGCCAATGATGTTGTCCAGACCATTTTTGGAGTTTGGTGACATTATGTCCATTTTGCTTTTTTTCCTCTCTTTTTTGGTTTAGTTCCAATACACACAATGGGAATAAACATGTGTATAGCAAAACATGTGTTACTGCAATCCTTTTCTGTGAGAAATACTTCATTTTCTTGAAAAATTTCAGGGGTGACAACACTTACGGCCATGACTGTGTTTGTGTGTGTGTGTGTAGATAGATAGATAGAGAGAGATATAGATACCGTATTTTTCGCCGTATAAGACGCACTTTTTCTTCCCCAAAACTGGGGGGGAAAAGTCGGTGCGTCTTATACGGCGAATACACCCCTATCGCGGCGGTCCCTGCGGCCATCAACGGCCGGGACCCGCGGCTAATACAGGACATCACCGATCGCGGTGATGCCCTGTATTAACCCTTCAGACGCGGCGATCAAAGCTGACCGCCCAGTCTGAAGGGAAAGTAACACTAACCCGGCTGTTCAGTCAGGCTGTTCGGGACCGCCGCGATTTCACCGCCGTGGTCCCGAACAGCCCGACTGAATAGCCGGGTTAGTGCTTACAGGACACCTGGGGGGGACCTTACCTGCCTCCTCGGTGTCTTCTCCGTTCAGGGATCCGCTGTATGGCCGGCGCTCTCCTTCCTCGTCGTCGCGTACGTGCGTCGGCGTGCGTGACGACGTGATGGCGGCGACGGAGAGCGCGGATACCCGGCCGGCAGCAGAGACGTTCCGGAGCGACGGGGACACAGCGACAGCGATGGAGCGACATCCAGGGCAGCGGTGACGGGTCCGGAGCGGCGGGGACACGTGAGTATTACCATCTCCTGCAGTGGTCTTCAATCTGCGGACCTCCAGATGTTGCAAAACTACAACTCCCAGCATGCCCGGACAGCCAACGGCTGTCCGGGCATGCTGGGAGTTGTAGTTTTGCAACATCTGGAGGTCCGCAGGTTGAAGACCACTATTGGGTTCAAAATCTTTATTTTTTTAGATTTTGCCCCTAAAAATTGAGTGCGTCTTATACGCCGGTGCGTCCTATAGGGCGAAAAATACGGTAGATATAGATAGATATAGAGATATATATAGAGAGATATATATATATATATATAGAGAGAGAGAGAGAGAGAGAGAGAGAGAGAGAGAGAGAGAGAGAGAGAGAGAGAGAGAGAGAGAGAGAGAGAGAGAGAGAGAGAGAGAGAGAGAGAGAGAGAGAGAAATATATATATATATATTTATGTATAGTAGCAGAATAACGCGTTTCAGGGGTACACTCCCCCTTCTTCAGCACTGGATACTTTATATACTTGGGAGACTACCCGGACCTTGTGTGAAGGTCTTTTTCCTCTTCACCTTCTTCCTCTATGACTCTTGAGTTTATACCCCCTGGATGCAAAACTACAACTCCCAGCATGCCCGGACAGCCAAAGGCTGTCCGGGCATGCTGGGAGATGTAGTTTTGCAACAGCTGGAGGAACTTTTAAGAAAACACTGGTCTATTGAAATTCCATGATGATTTCCCTGAAGCCTGCAGGCGGTTATATCTTCTTCGTGCCCTCAACGCAGCTGCTTTCTCCTTTCTGTTCACTTGTAAAGATGTGTAAATGTCAGTGCAATGGTTTCCTATTAATACGGTGTCTGCAGACTGTAGGGGGCACTTGTTGCTATGGCTGTATGGGGCCTTTTAGCCTCTTTTCAACGACTCTCATAGAAATAAATACATTTTCCTCTGCAGCAGATTTCTATACTCTCTTTAACTACCTGACATGGATGATCTGCAAGCCAGGTAGAACGCACCTCGAAATATACTGCTATCTCCCTCACCTATTTTATTTCCTCCTCTATTTTATTGCATTTACCTGTTTGTGTTGCTTTTATTGCCACGACTACAAAATCAAGACTCTTGTAGTGGTTTAAATGAGAGTATTAGACACAGAACACCACAATATATAGGATTGTCCCAGACCCTCAGTGCACCTTATTGCAGTTATACAGTTATCGGTTGTATACTGACCCTTCATCCCCCCCCCCCACCCCCCCCCATGCACTTTTTTGATATGGTTAGTAACACATACTTTGTGATTTAAGGGTGTGTAGCTACGATGCTCCTTGCATGTTTTTAGAATTTCCAAATTCCCTGTATTTTAAACATGATTTAAATAAAGTGATTCTTTTTTTCAGTAGCTATTGTCCTTTTTCTTTGTGTCAAATGGTTTAACTTAGTGTCCAGCCCACGGGACCGTTGTTTTGATCCTTCTCCCGATACATTTCTAACCATTACCGCCTATTCGTGCATGTTTTATGCCCTACTCCCGCCTGCCCACTCCAGCACCATATGTGTCCAGTCGTTCCCACTCCCGCAACGTGGGTCCAATCTTGGCCGCTCCCGCGACATGTGTGTCCGATTCTGCCCACTCCCGCAACGTGTGTCTGATTCTGCCCGCAGCATGGGTGTCTTATCCTGCCCACTCCCGCAACGTGTGTCTGATTCTGCCCGCAGCATGGGTGTCTTATCCTGCCCACTCCCGCAACGTGTGTCTGATTCTGCCCGGCGCATGGGTGTCTGATCCTGCCCGCTCCCGCGATGTGGGTCTTATCCTACCCACTCCCGCGATGTTTGTCTGATCCCGCCCGCTCCGGCACCATATGTTTCCAGTCGTTCCCACTACCGCAACGTGGGTCCAATCGTGCCCGCTACCACGACATGTGTGTCCGATTCTGCCCACTCCCGCGACATGTGTCCAATCGTTCTCACTCCCGCAACGTGTGTCCAATCGTGTCCGCTCCCACGATGAATTTCTAACCTTTACCGCCTATTCGTGCATGTTTTATGTCCTACTCCCGCCTGCCCACTCTGGCACCATATGTGTCCAGTCGTTCCCACTCCCGCAACGTGGGTCCAATCGTGCCCGCTCCCGCGACATGTGTGTCAAATAGTGCCCACTCCCGCGACCTGTGTCAAATAGTGCCCACTCCCGCGACCTGTGTCAAATAGTGCCCACTCCCGTGACGTGTTTCCAATCGTTCTCACTCCCGCAATGTGTGTCCAATCGTGCCTGCTCCCACGACGTGTATCCGATTCTGCCCACTCCCACGATGTGTGTCCGATCCTGCCCGCATCATGGGAGTCTAATCCTGCCCGCTCCCGCGACGTGTGTCTGATCCAGCCCGCAGCTGCGACATATGTGTCTGATTCTGCCCGCGACATGTGTCTAATCCTGCCCTCTCCCGCAAACGTAGGAATGTACAGACACTAGGGTGTAATGCTCTGCTCATACTTCCATGTGTATAGCAGTGTACAGACTAGGGTGCAATGCTCTGCTCATACTTCCATGTGTATAGCAGTGTACAGACAAGGGTGCAATGCTCTGCTCATTCCCCCATGTGTATAGCAGTGTACAGACTAGGGTGCAATGCTCTGCTCATTCCCCCATGTGTATAGCAGTGTACAGACTAGGGTGCAATGCTCTGCACATTCCCCCATGTGTATAGCAGTGTACAGACTAGGGTGCAATGCTCTGCTCATTCCCCCATGTGTATAGCAGTGTACAGACTAGGGTGCAATGCTCTGTACATACCCCCATGTGTATAGCAGTGTACAGACTAGGGTGCAATGCTCTGCTCATACCCCCATGTGTATAGCAGTGTACAGACTAGGGTGCAATGCTCTGCTCATTCCCCCATGTGTATAGCAGTGTACAGACTAGGGTGCAATGCTCTGCACATTCCCCCATGTGTATAGCAGTGTACAGACTAGGGTGCAATGCTCTGTACATACCCCCATGTGTATAGCAGTGTACAGACTAGGGTGCAATGCTCTGCTCATACCCCCATGTGTATAGCAGTGTACAGACAAGGGTGCAATGAATTTTGGGCCTCAGAATGTACAGTATAGATTATATTTTGCCAGAAGGGAATGTGTATTCTACTGCAGGGGTCTGTTATTTGTTTGGGGGCCAACCGGGCATTAGGTTTTCAACACGCTGATTGTTTTGCTCTAAAGTAAAATAAGTTACCCCGCTAGAGGAACATATGCGCGCTAGCCCTGACCATACATATGTGTGTATGTATATATATATATATATATATATATATATATATATATATATATATATATGAGGGGGATCGGGAGGGACGTCGTCTAATTCATACGGCCTTAGAAGAGAAACCTGTATAAGTCGCCATAAATCGATGTCCCTTTCCATAAACGTTATGAATTATTTTGGGTCATCAGCCGTTTTCTATGTGCGGTACATTCAGGCCTCCTTGGGGTTACTAATATGACCTTCATCTTGTTTTTTAGGATACCTGAAGGTCCAGTGGAGCAGGGAGCAGCAGCCGGAAGGATACGGGCATTAGAAGAGCAACTCCTGAAGGCCAAAGAACAGATAGAGATGTATAAGCAACAATCTAGCAGCGCTGGTAAGACGACATCTATATTGTAGTTACTTTATGTTCGAACCATTTAGACAAAATGTCCCTGTCAGGAGACCGAGCGAGTAGACGCAGGTCCAGTGCACTTCACTACCCGGCTCACAGCTGTCCAGCCCCATTGTAAGTCTATGAGGCTCTACAGACAAGCTGTTTCACCCCCTGCTCATTCTCCTGATCGGTGGGTGGCTCAGCACTGAGACCCCAACCAGTCAAAAGTTTTGATATCTCTCTGTGACATGTCAAAAGTTTTATTAATTAAATTTCTATTTTTATGACAGGTAGGCTTTAAAGCTGTCCAAAGACATAAGGGTTGGGTTGGCTGGTTATGCCAAAAGCTTCATAACGCTTCTATATATTACTCACTGGGTAACGCAGCTGTTTTACATGTCTTAATGTGTCTAGCTTCTGTATTTGGCTCACAAATCCCTCTTGTTCTGCTGCTCACTCATTCTGACATCCACTGTCAGGAAGGGGTGTGTCCAAGGCAAGAACTGAGCCCGCCCTCACTCACCATGCACTCCCTCCCTCCCTGAGTCTGCTGTGCTGTGCTGGGTCTCTTCATACAGTCACAGCAGGCTCCTCTGTAACCCCCTCCTCTCCGTTTTCATGCAAGACAGGAGTGAGCACAGAGGAGTGCTAGTCCCACCCTCACGTCCTTGACTTTGTCCTATCATAGGGTAGTGGTAGATGAGAAACAAGACCTTTTTTTTTATTTCAGGTGCTGACAACTTGTTCACACTTAGTGAAAAAATAAACCAAGGAATCCTTAAGATGTCCTTAGTCAAGAAGTTTATTTATAAAAAAAAATAAAATACAGCAGGATGATGCGTTTCGAGTGTAGCCCCCTCTTCCTCAGATCAGCAATCATGTGCTTCAGCTAGGACAAAGATGATGCTGCAGTCGGACAGGATTATGTTCTGGATGGTATAAAATATAGAGATAAAATATTTTTTATGAAGTATATTACAAAAGTTCATGTTTTGCCAAGATGTACAACACATAAAAGGTATTTGAATCAGAATTAAAAAGTCCAGGTATATCTGGGTATTTTCAGTGTAAGGCTAGAATGCAAATAACTTAAAGGGGTACTCCACTGGAAAACTATTTTTATTTTTTTTAAATCAACTGGTGCAAAAAAGTTGAACAGATTTGTAAATTACTTTTATAAAAAAAAATCTTAATCCTTCCAGTACTTATCAGCTGCTGTATGCTCCACAGGAAAATTTATTTTCTGTCTGACCACAGTGCTCTCTGCTGACCCCTCTTTCCATGTCAGGAACTTTCCAGAGTAGAATAGATTTGCTATGGGGATTTGCTCCTACTCTGGACAGTTCCTGACACAGACAGAGGTGGCAGCAGAGAGCACTATGTTCACACAGAAAATAAAAAAGAAAATAGCTTCCTGTGGAGCATACAGCAGCTGATAGGTACTGGAAGGATTAAGATTTTTAAATAGAAGTAATTTGCAAATCTGTTTAACTTTTTGCCACCATTTGATTTAAAAAAAAATGTGTTTTCCACCGGAGTACCCCTTTAAAATTAATGCTGAAAAGCTGCAAGAAGCACACAACACATGCATACGAAAATGCTTGTTAAGGAGGTTATATATACCAAATACACCACTTAAGGTAGGGAAGTTATCTAGACAAGCTGACGGCGGGTACGTTTTCATGGTGGGATTGCACTTCGCTCCCCAGTCAGTTGCCTGAGCCTCTCCATAGGCCATAACAAGTAAAGCGTGCTGCCGCAGCGGGTCTTAGGACCGAAGCACAGTGCAACCTAGACTTTTAACATGTCAAAGTTTTATTCAAATGTCAGAAAATGCTTTAAAGGGGTACTCCGGTGGAACACTTTTTTTTTTTAATCAACTGGTGCCAGAAAGTTAAACAGATTTGTAAATTACTTCTATTAAAAAATCTTAATCCTTCCAGTGCTTATTAGCTGCTGAATACTACAGAGGAAATTCTTTTCTTTTTGGAACACAGAGCTCTCTGCTGACATCACGACCACAGTGCTCTCTGCTGACATCTCTGTCCATTTTAGGAACTGTCCAGAGCAGCATATGTTTGCTGTGGGGATTTTCTCCTACTCTGGACAGTTCTTAAAATGGACAGAGATGTCAGCAGAGAGCACTTGTGGTTGTGATGTCAGCAGAGAGCACTGTGTTTCAAACGGAAAATCATTTCCTCTGTAGTATTCAGCAGCTAATAAGTACTGGAAGGATTAAGATTTTTTTTTATATAGAAGTAATTTACAAATCTGTTTTTAACTTTCTGGCACCAGTTGATTAAAAAAAAAAAAAAAAAAAAGTGTTCCACCGGTGTACCCCTTTAAACCTCTGTAGTATTCAGCAGCTAATAAGTACTGGAAGGATTACGATTTTTTATATAGAAGTAATTTACAAATCTGTTTTAACTTTCTGGCACCAGTTGATAAAAAAAATAAATAAATAAATAAAATAAATAAATAAAAAGTGTTCCACCGGTGTACCCCTTTAAAGCATTTTCTGACATTTGAATAAAACTTTGACATGCTAAAAATAATTTCCTCTGTAGTATTCAGCAGCTAATAAGTACTGAAAGGATTAAGATTTTTTTTTATATAGAAGAAATTTACAAATATGTTTTAACTTTCTGGCACCAGTTGATTTAAAAAATAAATAAATAAATAAATAAATAAAAAGTGTTCCACCGGTGTACCCCTTTAAAGCATTTTCTGACATTTGAATAAAACTTTGACATGTTAAAAATAATGTCCTCTGTAGTATTCAGCAGCTAATAAGTACTGGAAGGATTAAGATTTTTTTTTATATATAGAAGTAATTTACAAATATGTTTTAACTTTTTGGCACCAGTTGATAAAAAAAAAAAATATATATATAAATAAATAAAAAGTGTTCCACCGGTGTACCCCTTTAAAGCATTTTCTGACATTTCAATAAAACTTTGACATGCTAAAAATAATTTCCTCTGTAGTATTCAGCAGCTAATAAGTACTGGAAGGATTAAGATTTTTTTTTTATATAGAAGAAATATACAAATATGTTTTAACTTTCTGGCACCAGTTGATAAAAAAAAAATAAAATAAAAATTTTAAATAAAAGTTTTCCACCGGAGTACCCCTTTAAAAAAAAAAAATTTGATTCCAAAGTGGGCCAGAAATGAATAGTCTTTTTAGATCAGTGTTTCCCAACCAGGGTGCCTGCGGCTGTTGCAAAACTACAACTCCCAGCATGCCCGGACAGCCGAAGGCTGTCCGGGCATGCTGGGAGTTGTAGTTTTGCAACAGCCGCAGGCACCCTGGTTGGGAAACCCCATCTTAGATTATTCTTTTTACTTGTGTCTTTTATTAGACCATTTAGCTGATGCTCCAGTATAAAGAATGACACATAATAGTCTGTAACGCTTACACTAGTTTCCTCGCTCCTCTGCTCTTCCTGTGGGTTGAGCTCAGGAAATGAACATATTCAGATACAAATAGTCTCTCCGTGCGTTCTGTGTACACGTAGGTTACATCATCTTCTGCCGCTCTCGTCTTTTATCAGCTGCTATGTGTATAGCTCCAGCGTATTCCACATTGCAGGGCGTATAGTGAGGAAAGATATATATATATATATATATATATATATTCCCATATCCGTCCCACACACTTATTCCTTATTCCAGCTTGATCACAATTCATAAAAGACACATATTAAAAGGGGTACTCCGGTGGAAACTTTTTTTTTTTTTTTTTTTTAAATCAACTGGTGCCAGAAAATTAAACAGATTTGTAAATGACTAAATTTATATATTTTTAATTTATTTATATTTATAATTTATGTAAATTATCCTATTAAAATTTTTTTTTTTTACCCTTCCAGTACTTTTTAGCAGCTGTATGCTACAGAGGAAATTGTTTTCTTTTTGAATTTCTTTTTTTGTCTTGTCCACAGTGCTCTCTGTCCATGTCAGGACCTATCCAGAGCAGCATAGGTTTGCAAATGGGGATTTTCTCCTGCTCTGGACAGTTCCTGATACGGGCATCAGGTGTCAGCAGAGAGCACTGTGGACACTGTTTCCTCTGTAGTATACGGCAGCTGATAAGTACTGGAAGGATTAAGATTTTTAATAGAAGTCATTTACAAATCTGTTTAACTTTCTGGCACCAGTTGATTTAAAAAAAAAAAAAAATGTTTTTCCACCGGAGTACCCCTTTAAGGCATGTTGCCTTTACCACAAACATACAATGTGTCTATACGGATGGATCAGGTAAGTGATTTGTGTAAGCATTGCTTCCTCGATGACGACAGTGATCTCCTACAAAGAGTTAAAGGGGTACCTTGCTTTATTAATTTATTTATTTTTTATCAACTAATGCCAGAAAGTTGAACAGATTTGTCAACTACTTCAATTGAAAAATCTTAATCCTTCCAGTACTTATCAGCTGCTGTATGCTCCACAGGAAGTACTTTTCTTTTTGAATTTCCTTTCTACCTGACCACTGTGCTCTCTGCTGACACCTCTGTCCATTGTAGGAACTGTCCAGAGCAGGATAGGTTTGCTATAGGGATTTGCTTCTACTCTGGACCATTCCTAAAATGGACAGAGGTGTCAGCAGAGAGCACTGTGGTCAGACAGAAGGGAAATTCAAAAAGAAAAGAACTTCCTGTGGAGCATACAGCAGCTGATAAGTACTGGAAGGATTAAGATTTTTAAATAGAAGTAATTTACAAATCTGTTTAACTTTCTGGCATTAGTTGATAAAAAAAAAAAAATGTTTTCCACTGGAGTACCCCTCGCCTACATAGACATAGGTATAAAGATGAGCATCCTGGTTCCCTGCAGCAGTGACTAGAGGAAGTGTAGTATTCTGTGTTTATCATGTAACCGTATGCAGTGAGCTCCCTCTAGTGGTGGCTGCAGGCGGCCCTAATGTTGTCTGTTACATTTATATTAGTGGAGGGGATTTGTAGCTGTGTATCCAATAAAAACTGAGCCCAGACTGTTAGATTATGTTCACACAGGCGGAACTTCTGCAGAATGTCTTCACGGAATATTCCCCACTGACATTCCACTGCCGCAGAGTCTCATTGATTTTAAAGGAATTCTGCGTCACTGTTCACATGGCAGATTTTCTGCGCCAGATTCAGATTCCGGCGTCTGCAGAAAGAATAGTCCGCTCTCTTCTTTCTGCCGAGTCCGCAACAAAATGCATTGCCGTCTATGAAACGGTGCTTTTCCGAGCGGTCCTAGCACCCGCCGATTAGTCAAATGTGCAAAATATCCACACTTGTTTTTTTTTTGTGGACATTCTGCTAATTTTTCATCTGTGCGAAAGAATTTTGGACCTAAATATGACACGAGATGGCATGTAGTAAAGAAAGAAAAAGAAGGAAAGAAGGCAGAGAACCTCATATTATGACACACTATATGGAGCCACAATTAAAGGGGTACGCCGCTGCTCAGCGTTTGGAACATAGCACGTCATAGCACTACCCCATCATGACATCACGCCCCGCCCCCTCAATGCAAGTCTATGGGAGGGGGCTGTCATGCCCTCTCCCATAGACTTGCATTGCGGGGGCCTGACGTCATGAGGGAGCGGGGCTTTGACGCCACAAGCTCCCGGCTCCAGTGTTCGGAACAGTTTGTTCCAAACGCTGAGCAGCGGAGTACCCCTTTAAGTTGGTATAGTTTGAAAAGGTGTAGTATGGTATAGAATCCGATGAGTCGATTTATCGAAACAATAATCGACAAAATAAACGATTATGAAAATAATTGTTAGTCGTGGCCCCTAGTGGTTGAAGCGTACTTTGGACTTGTTAAAGGACAACTGCAGTGAAAAAAACATATCCCCTATCCGCAGGATGGGGGATAAGTGTCTGATCGTGGGGAGGTTCGTGGGGGACTCCCCGGTATCTCCCGTACGGAGCCACGGCATTGCAGTGCGGTTAATAGGGGATACGTTTATTTTACTGCAGATTTCCTTTAAATTCAACATGTAAACAGGACCTGAATGTTGCTGAATGTTTTTTTTTATTTTTTATTATTAATTAATTTTTATTTATTTTATTTAACTTTTTTACTTTAGTGACTGGTATGGGAAAAGATCATGAAATCTTAAGAAGGGCAATAGATAATGGAGCCAAGGAATTCTGGTATTTTGTCCAAAGTGAACTGAAGAAGTTGAAACATTTGGATCGAAATGAACTCCAAAGACACGTAGATGAATTACTGATCGACATGGGCGATCAGCAAAGGTATGGACTGGGGTTTATCTAAAATGGAAACATTTTGTGTGTGCATATTTATGTATATTACAATTAAAGACCTTTATACACCAATCAGTCATTAAAACTACTTATCTAATGAATAGTTTTCCCTTGTGTCATCAGAACAGCTGACTCATTGAGAAATAATTGCATAGTTTATAAGATAAAGTAGAAAAAAAAAAGACAGGAATCCACTAATTTAACCTATTACGCTACTGCGTTAATCCAGGGGAAATTCCGGAAAAAAAACATTAAGGCAGATCTACTCATTGCACCATACATGAACTCCAAGACCTCTTAAGGGTTTTGTGGGCTATAGTATCAGCAGATCCTTGAAGCTATAAATACCTATTGAAAAGCTTTTCTTTTATTTTAATTTTTTTCTTGCTTTGTACTTCTAGTGCAAAAATTATTTTTCCCCTAGGTCTTTATTAAAATTGTTGTTTACTTTTGCTACTACAAACGATGCAGCTTGCTTTGTGATTTTTGTTTCTCTGATGTAATTGTACACAGCGAATATGGTTCTTTCCTGCAGACTGACTTATATCTGCCCTGCTATCTTTCTTCAGCCTGTGTAAGCTGTTTCTCTGGTATACTTGTACATAATCTATATGATTCTCCCCTGCAGACTTGTATCTGTCCTACTCACATTGTTCAGTCTTTTAGAGCTGTTTCTATGGTATATTTGTACACCGCCTATATAATTCTCTCCTGTAGACTACCTTGTACCTGTCCTACTCACATTCTTCAGCTGGTGTAAGCTGTTTCTCTGGTATGTTTGTACATAACCTATATGATTCTCCCATGCAGACTACCTTGTATCTGCCCTCCTATCTTTCTTCAGCCAGTGTAAGCTGTTACTCTGGTATATTTGTATACAGCCTATATGATTCTCCCCTGTAGACTTCCTTGTGTCTGCCCTCCTCTCATTCTTCAGTCTTTTAGGGCTGTTTCTCTGGTATACTTGTGCATAACCTACGGTATATGATTCACCCCTGCAGACTGCCTTGTATCTGCCCTCCTATCTTTCTTCAGCCGGTGTAAGCGGTTACACTGGTATATTTGTAGACAGCCTATATGATTCTCCCCTGTAGACTGCCTTGTATCTGCCCTACCCAGTGTAAGCTGTTACTCTGGTATATTTGTACGTACCCTATATGATTCTGCCCTCCTATCTTTCTTCAGTTGGTGTAAGCTGTTACTCTGGTATATTTGTACACAGCCTATACGATTCTGCCTTGTAGACTGCCTTGTATCTGCCCTCCTCTCATTCTTCAGTCTGTGAGAGCTTTTTCTCTGGTATATTTGTAAATTGTGTTTTTATATTCCCCCTTCCTGCCGCTATCTCGATTACTAAGAAGGTCCATCTAACTGACTTATCTTTATCTGGATAGCAGCTAAATGGGTAGTAAAGGAAGACTTTTTTGAAAGTTACTTTAACCTTGATAAAGCAAACAATAAAAAATACAGTGCAAAGGTGTCCATAGCCTCTAAGGTCCTGTAAGTTGTTAGGTACAACCTACTTTGATCGTTGTTGTAGGTCATTTTACAGATGCTCAGTCGGATTGATGGGGAATATGGAGGCCAAGCCACCACCTTGATCCCTTTGTTCTGTTTTTCATTCCTGTACAATATTTGCAGTGTGGTCCGGGCATTATCCTACTGAAAGGCCACTGCCACAAGAAAATATCGCTGCCATGAAGAGGGGGAGAATTGGTTTTTACAATGTTTAGCTAGCTGGGCAGGGGACAACGTGGACACCTTGATCGTTCTGCAAAATGTGATGCCCAACAACATCTCGGACCCAGTCTTGTAGACATCACAATTTGGCCCCTGTCAAAGTCGCCCAGTTCCTTACACTTAGCTATTGGCTGCATTCTATAATGCCCTCTGCAGCTTGTCCAGGTCAGATCTTTGAGTTAGAATTGAGAAGCCCTACTCGCTATAACATTATTAGCTGGTTTCTGGGCTACAGAACCAGACTTTACCAATGGCAGCTGCCTTCCTGGCATCCTATTAATGGCGGCCTGTACTCAACTACTTCCATGTCTTAATAGTAGAGTAGAAATGGAAGAACCACAATTGAGCGCAGAAGAAATATACAAGCTTGTATCAAGTAAGAAGAAATGAGTAACTACTCACCAAGGTGTTTAAATGAGAACTGTAGTGCAATATAACTTATCCCCTATCCGAAGGATAGGGGATAAGTTATATTGCACTACAGTTCTCCTTTAAAGGGGTATTCTAGTGAAAAATTATTTCTTTTCATTTCAACTGGCTCCAGAAAGTTAAACAGATTTGTAAATGACATATATATATAAAACTTAATCCTACCAGTACTTATCAGCTGCTGACTTGAGTTTTTTTTTTTTTGTCTGACAACAGTGCTTTCTGCTGACACCTCTGTCTGTCTCAGGAACTGTCCAGAGCAGGAGAGGTAAATGTACGTAAATGTACGTCCTGGTGCGTTAAGTACCACATCACCAGGACGTACATTTACGCCCTGCGTCGTTAAGGGGTTAAATAACTTTGGGGGAGGCACAAGCCAGATAGTACTAAAATCTGGCACGGATCCTATCCTCTGGCAAAAATCCCAAACCTCTTGCCAGCAAATACTAAACTAAAATAGAGTTGATAATGACATGACAGGTCTGTCCGCTGTGTGTAACACCTACCTGCTAGTTTTAGATGCCCCCAGAATGCAGCCAGTTATAAAATACTTGAGACATAATGTTTTTCACACTGTTATGGGTCTGAAGCACAATGGAGTTTTTCTTTTGTTATTTTTCATGCGGCGAGATGTATTCAGATATATAGACGACGTTATAACCAACATAAAGGTCTCACCATGGCATCTAATCATATTTCTACAGAATATAAAGCATTTCATTTTCTATTAGAATGCGGGTGGCGCTTTGAGAAATTCCGTAGCGAGTCCATTAAATGAATTGATAGGTTTCTGCTTACATGAAGCAATTAATCTCGCCAATTGTTTATACCCGATAAGAGCTATTGTGTATAAAGTATTGCAGGAAATCTTTACACTGACATTGTATTGAATTTTGGGTGCCTTGGATCTCCTGGACTATGTTCATTACAGGTTTTCTTACCTATCAACTTTTAAATTGATAAAATCTGAACACTTAGCCCCACATCTTCCCACCCAACCTTAACGATTTCCGGATAATTTGTAGTGGCAACAACATTACAACACTCCAACGAAAATCTGGTGGCACTGCTGGGAAATGGGAAACACTAAATAAATACACCCTGTTCCAAATTATTATGCAAATTATATGTTTCTTATTTACCGAAACATTTATTACATAAATAACAGTCAGCATAATTCTCATGTTATACGAAGTGTGAAGAGGTGCGTGCGGCACTGTGGTTCTACTGGATCAGTGAGACGGGGCTTCTGGGGTTAGCTGTAGTGAAGTGTTGGTGGTGCTCTGATTGCATAGTAATCCAAGTCATACAGTTGATAGAGAATCAAAGGAAAATAGGCACTCACCGGAACTTCAAATCTTCATGCTTTTATTGCATATACAAAATACTCACATACAGTAGCAAGGGAGACAAACAGTAGGGGGGTCTGGGCTAACTTTTTAGGTTGTACAGATCTGAAAATTGTCATTTGTTGTGTTTGCAGCATTTGCTGAAATCAAAAGCTATTTCAATCAAACTTTTATCAACATTTTAACTTTTTAAACATTTTAACAGGTCAAGTTACATTTTACCATAGGACCCCTTACTTGATTGCAGCTTCACAAGTCTTCCATCCATTGAACCTGTGAGGTTTTGGACAGGTTCTGCTTGAATTTCTTTGCAAGATGTCAGAATAGCCTCCCGTAGCTGCTGTTTGGATGTAAACTGCCTCCCACCCTCATAGATCTTTTGCTTGAGGATGCTCCAGAGGTTCTCAATAGGATTGAGGTCAGGGGAGGATGGAGGCCACACCATGACTTTCTCTCCTTTTATCCCCATAGCAGCCATTAATGCAGAGGTATTCTTTGCAGCATGAGATGGTGCATTGTCATGTATGAAGATGATTTTATTACAGAAAGCATAGTTCTTCCTTCTGTACCAGGGAAAAAAAGTGGTCAGTCAGAAACTCCACATACTTTGCAGAGGTCATCTTTACAACTTCGGGGACCCTAATGGGGCCGACCAGCTCTCTTCCCATGATTCCGGCCCAAAACATGACTTTACCACCGCCTTGCTGATGTCGCAGCCTTGTTGGAACAGGGTGGTAGCTCACCAACCCTCCACTACTCCATCCATCTGGACCATCTAGGGTTGCACGGCACTCAACAGGGAACAAGTTTGAAAACTGTTTGAAAATTAGTCTTCATGTATTTTTCTGCCCAATGCAGCTGTTTCTGCTTGTGAGCATTGGTTAGTGGTGGCGAATAGAAGGCTTATGCACAGTTGCAAGACTCTGGAGAACTCTACACCTTGAAGTCCGTGGGACTCCAGAGGCACCAGCAGCTTCAAATATCTGTTTGCTGCTATGTAATGGTATTTTGGCAGCTGCTTTCTTGATCCGATGCATGGATCTGGCAGAAATCTTCCTCAATGTGCCTATATCTGCACGAACCCGTCTGTGCTCTGAATCAGCCACAAATCTTTTAATAGTGTGATGATCATGCTTAAGTTTTCGTGAAATATCTAAAGTTTTCATACCGCATCCAAGGCATAGAACTATTTCACTCTTTTCGTCAGCAGAGAGATACTTTTTCTTTCCCATATTGCTTGAAAATGGTGTCTGCTTAATAATGTGGAACACCCACCTATAGTATTTTTTTAAATTGGGCTCACCTGGCAATCTAATTATCACAGGTGTCCGAGATTGTTTTCAGTGAGCAAAAGAGCCTGAGACACAATTTATCCATGAGTTACACTGAAAAACAAAATATTTAGTCTTTGTGACACTTAAAATAGAATTTTGCATAATAATTTTGAACAGTTTGTATGTGTATATATATATATATGTGTTATGAATCTACAAGAAAGAAAATATATACTAATACAAATCGTGATGGATAATTATGTAGCAAAGGTTAAGGATTTTTATTAAAAATTAGTACAACAATCTTTTACTACGAGGTTATAGAAGGGAAAAGTATACACACAGGACACTTTTAAAGGGGTACTCCGCTGCTCCGCCGGCATCGGGAGCTTGTGACGTCATAGCCCCGCCCCCTCATGATGTCACACCCCGTCCCCTCAATGCAAGTCTATGGGAGGGGGCATGACGGCCCCTCCCATAGACTTGCAATGAGGGGACGGGGCGTGACGTCATGAGGGGCCGGGGCTATGACATCACGAGCTCCCGACGCCGGCTCCCGCGTTCAGAACTACAGCGGAGTACCCCTTTAACTGTAGTGTTTTATTGCCAAAGTCCACCGGATTGTGTTTTTACCATATAATTATCTGCTTCATAGGTCAGTTATGACAGATCTCTACTACCTCAGTCAGACGGATGGTGCAGGCGATTGGCGAGAAAGAGAGGCCAAAGATTTGACCGAACTTGTACAGCGACGGATTGCCTACGTTCAGGTAACCAACTCTGTTTTGCCTTCTCTATATTAATTAGAACTATATAGGCTTCAGGGATAAAGTTTTCGTTCACGATTGTTCAGTGGTCTCCACTTATCCCACTGTATGCAAGAAGCTGGATGCCTCTGCCCCTGGCATCCCTCCATTAACTTAAAACTGGGCGTGGCAGCAGACCTGTCAACAAACTGGATTAAAGGGGTACTCCAGTGGAGAAATTATATATATATATATATATATATATATATATATATATATATATATAATCAACTGATTCCAGAAAGTTAAACAGATTTGTAAATTACTTCTATTTCAAAATCTTAATCCTTCCAGTACTTAGCTGCTGTATGCTCCAGAGCAAGTTCTTTACTTTTTCAATTTCTTTTCTGTCTGACCACAGTGTTCTCTGCTGACACCTCTGTCCATGTCAGGAACTGTCCAGAGCAGGAGAGGTTTGCTATGGGGTTTTTCTCCTGCTCTGGGCAGTTCCTGACATGGACAGATGTGTCAGCAGAGAGCACTGTGGTCAGAAAGAAAGGAAATTCAAAAAGAAAAGAACTTCCTCTGGAGCATACATCAGCTGATAAGTACTGGAAGGATTAAGATTTTTAAATAGAAGTAATTTACAAATCTGTTTGACTTTCTGGCACCAGTTGATTTAAAAGAAAAATGTTTTCTACTGGAGTACCCCTTTAATAATACTGCCTGACCATCAGTGTTTCTCCAAAATGCTTACTTAGTCCAGACAATGTCTAGCACTATTACTTCTTGGGCTGTGTCACATCACAAGGGCACAGATACATGGACAAAATTTCAAAAATGGAATGGCAGCGTATCTGTTCCCCTCTTGATGACCTCAACTTGCTAGTGATTTTTAAGCAATATATATATATTTTAGTTGGACTCTTAAGCAAATTTTTTTTTGTGTTTTTAGGTCTAAGTCCACACACGTATCACACGTATCCTCACACTCGGAAACTGACCCCAAATTAGTAATTGGCTGACTACGATCATGCCATTGAAATCAATGGGCACCGTGCCTGTCGGTCTACGGATCTCATTTTGGACTTTTTGCTGAGAGCACAAACATGATGTGAATCCTGCCTAACAGATTGCTTTGAGTGTCATGACAATACTATGTTAGCAATTATAATATACAGTGGGGCGAAAAAGTATTTAGTCAGCCACCAATTGTGCAAGTTCCCCCATGTCAAAAGATGAGAGAGGCCTGTAATTTTCATCATAGGTATACCTCAACTATGAGAGACAGAATGAGAAAGAAAAATGCATAAAATCACATTGTCTGTCTGATTGTTAAATAATTTATTTGCAAATTATGGTGGAAAATAAGTATTTGGTCAATAACAAAAGTTCATCTCAAAACTTTGTTGTATACCCTTTGTTGGCAATGACAGAGGTCAAACATTTTCTGTAAGTCTTCACAAGGTTTTCACACACTGTTGCTGGTATTTTGCCCCATTCCTCCATGCAGATCTCCTCTAGAGCAGTGATGTTTTGGGGCTGTCGCTGGGCAACACAGACTTTCAACTCCCTCCAAAGGTTTTCTTTGGGGTTGAGATCTGGAGACTGGCTAGGCCACTCCAGGACCTTGAAATGCTTCTTATGAAGCCACTCCTTCTTTGCCTTAGCGGTGTGTTTGGGATCATTGTCATGCTGAAAGACCCAGCCACATTTCATCTTCAATGCCCTTGCTGATGGAAGGAGGTTTTCACTCAAAATCTCACGATACATGGCCCCATTAATTCTTTACTTACACGGATCAGTCGTCCTGGTCCCTTTTCAGAAATACAGCAAAGCATGATGTTTCCACCTCCATGCTTCACAGTAGGTATGGTGTTCTTTGGATGCAACTCAGCATTCTTTCTCCTCCAAACACGAGTTTTTACTAAAACGTTCTTCTTTGGTTTCTTCTGACCATATGAAATTCTCCCAATCCTCTTCTGGATCATCCAAATGCTCTGTTTTCTAATAATTTCTCTTACAGTTGATTTCTTAACACCAAGCTGCTTGCCTATTGCAGATTCAGTCTTCCCAGCCTGTTGCCGGTCTACAATTTTGTTTCTGGTGTCCTTCGACAGCTTTTTGGTCTTTGGTGGAGTTTGGAGTGTGACTGTTTGAGGTTGTGGACAGGTGTCTTTTATACAGATAACAAGTTCAAACAGGTGACATTAATACAGGTAAAGAGTGGAGGACAGAGGAGACTCTTAAAGAAGTTGTTAGAGATCTGTGGGAGACAGAAATCTTGCTTGTTTGTAGGTGACCAAATACTTATTTTACCAAGGAATTTACCAATTGATTCATTAGAAATCCTACAATGGGATTTCCTGTATTCTATCCCCCCCCCCCCCCCCCCATTCTGTCTGTCATAGGTGAAGCACAGTTGGTTATATGGAATTTCAGTAGAACAATAACATAAGATAAGGAGAGATAACCAGTAAGGGGAGAACTGCTCCCTGAACTGGGAACTGAGATCATTATGGCCGTTCCTAGGCTTCCTGGGTCGTAATATAATATAGCATCTTTGTATACTGTACTGTATACTATATATCTTCTGTGTTAGTAGGCATATATTCTGTACTATTTCATTATTACTCTTTTTCTTCTCCTTTACATTCACAAGTCCAGAAAAATAATCTGCTGTAGAAATTCGATTTCTGATCCCCCCCCCCCCCCCCCCCCCCCCCCCGCAAGTGAAAAAAACATAAAGGCCTCTCCTAATTTTTTTTTTTTCCCAGGCAGCTCATGTTTCCAATGATTGACAGCCTCATATATTATTTCTTTGTCATTAATATTAGTCGAGTTTCATGCCTCCAGGCGTGAAAATTGCAGGAAACTTTTTAACATGGCAGCTTCCAGTGCTTACCACTTTCTGCACATTCTCCAAGAAGACGGAACATGAATTTGGCTCCTTCAGTCTGAATAAATGTAATTACGAGTTGTCACATTTTTTCGATTTGTGAATTTCGAATTAAGGGAATTTTCTTAAAAAAATGTTGAATTATGTATAATGTGATATAACAGGGGTTCTAAACTAATAGAACAATTCCTTAAAGTGGTAATACATAGCCTTTATCGCCTATTCACTGGACCTCCACCGACACCCACTTATATAGCTGCAAAGTATTACATAGGGATGTAGATGTGACCTGATAATATTATTATATTATATATATAAATAATAGCAGATCCCACTCTGATAGGCCAAGCCCATCCATGTATTTTCCAGTTTCCCATTTATTTTCAGGTATAATGTATGGTCATTGGGATCTGCAGCATTCAGTGGACCCCTAGGATATCTGTTATTGGAGAAGGGGTTATCCCCTTCAGATCACCTTTAAAAGAGTAGTCCAGTGGTGAAAAATGTATCCCTTATCCTGACCGCTGGGGCCCCCCGCAATCTCCTGTACGGGGCCCCGACAGCCCTCGGGAAGGGGGGCGTGTTGACCACCGCACGAAGCGGCGGCTGACACGCCTCCTCAATACAACTCTATGGCAGAGCCGGAGCGCTGCCTTCAGCAATCTCCGTCTCTTCCATAGAGCAGTATTGAGGGGGCGTGTCAGCCGCCGCTTCGTGCAGTGATCGACACCCGCTATCTGGCCAGCGAGCCGGGGCCCCGTACAGGAGATCACAGGGGGCCCCAGCTGTCTTACCCCCTGCGACCTTAGGATAGGGGATACATTTTTTAGCACTGGACTCCCCCTTTAATAAAGATAAAACATTTGTAGAACACTCTACATAAAACTAGCTTAAAGGGTTACTCAGCCCCTAGACATCTTATCCCCTATAAAAAAGGTTCTCGCAATCTCTTCTGCAGCACCCTTCATCTGGCGGCTGACTGGCGACGCAGGACCAGAGGATCAGGACATCATGTCCCTGACCTTGTGACGTCACGCCCCCTCAATGCAAGTCTATAGGAAGGAGCGTGGTAGCTGACACGCCCCCTCCCATAGACTTGCATTGAGGGGCGGGGCGGTAGGTCACGAGGGGACGGGGCTGTGACATCACGTTCTTTGAACCCCTGCGTCGCCAGTTAGCCGCCAGATGACGGGTGCTGCAGGAGAGATCTCGGGAACTTTTGTATAGGGGATAAGATGTCTAGGGGGCGGAGTCATCGGGCACGGAGCGAAGCTCACTTCGTGCACCAGATGACAGGGGTGCTGCAGGAAAGAACCCGGACTACTCACTTGATGCCTAATATAATCCCACCAGGTTTCACCAGATAAAGAATGTTATTGACTTCACCTGCGGTTTTGGCCTCCCTATAATAGTGCCCTGATATTGCAAGTTTGACCTTGTCAGCCCCGCCGCATTGTTCTTCTCTTGATTTCCTTTCTCTCGCGCTTATTATTTGTAACCTACAATTGTAATTTTGTAAAGAGCAGACCCTCGGCATGAGGCGCGCTGTCATTAAGTATCTTAGTGCTCTCATTCACAATGCTGCCAGTACATTTTCCCAGTTGGACTCATATCAAGAGTTTCATGCATATGTAAGAACAGTCTGGTGTTATTCATGCAGCGTGTGCCACACAAGGTCACCTTGATATCTAGTCAAGAGAGATCCAGCTAACAAACTAAACCGCGCACCAACTTTTACTTAAGTGTCTAACTTTGTTTTTTCATATTATCTATAGTATTTTGGTAACAGAAATTTAAAGGGGTACTTCGGTGGAAAACATTTTTTTTTTTAAATCAACTGATGCCAGAAAGTTAAACAGATTTGTAAATGATTTCTATTAAAAAAAATCTTTTCCCTTCCAGTACTTTTTAGCAGCTGTATGCTACAGAGGAAATTATTTTCTTTTTAAATTTTTTTGTCTTGTCCTCAGTGCTCTCTGCTGACACCTGATGCCCGTATCAAGAACTGTCGCGAGCAGGAGAAAATCCCCATAGCAAACCTATGCTTCTCTGGACAGTTCCTGACACAGACAGAGGTGTCAGTAGAGAGCATTGTGGAAAAGACAAAAAAGAAATTCAAAAATAGAAGAATTTCCTCTGTAGCATACAGCTGCTAAAATGTACTGGAAGGGTAAAGGTTTTTTTAATAGAAGTCATTTACAAATCTTTCTGGCACCAGTTCTTTAAAAAAAAAAAAAAAAAAAAGTTTTCCTTAGTACCCCTATAAAATATGACTCCTACAGAGTGTTTTAATGACCCCCCCCCCCATAATTGTCAAATGGGAGGTCCCCCAACCTTCAGAGAACATCTCCTGTTTGGATATACCTTTCATAGTGTTTGCTTTTCAGCATTTGCTGACATCTCTCTAGGTTTTCAGTCATTGGCAGTTACGACAACAACCAAAGGTCTCTATTGTGCATTCTTATAGAAAACCACAGAGGACACGTTGCGATGTTCCCATGAGCCACTGTCACAGCTCTGCTGTATCTGCTCTGGGATGGTTTCTCTCCCATGACCCATGTTACCTCATTTATTCACGAGATGCTACTAATAGGATTCTACAACCCCGTAAGGAATATTCGCAGATAACTGATAGCACAAGCGGAATAATCTGTATTTCCATCATGTTTACCGGTTACTTGTGTCTCCGAGGAAAACAAAAATCTCACTTGGAGTTGGAGTCGAGAGAGCGGACTTTGGAAGTTGCAGCAGTTATTGCTTTCCAATTGAGAGAATTTTGTGGCTATGGATAGTGTGAACTACAGGCTAGGATAATGGTGTCCTAGAGACACTGGCCCTCATCTACTATTGCAAACCCAACTGTCTGCGCCAGATTTTGCGCCAGAATCGAAAAAACCCGGCTAACTCTCCACTTTGCTAAGAGAACCCGAAAAGGGGGCGTGGCCACCAAAAGGGGCGTGTTCCCGACATTCACAAAAACCCAACATATTTACTAAGGTTCCCACAGAAAATGTGGTGGATTTCAGCTGAGGAAAACCCTACAGATCAGAGCGGGTGTTGTAGGGAAACCTTAGTAAATACCGTGGAAAATAAATTGTAGGGAATTAAAAACCACAAAGAAACCTACACGACCCTCTTAAGTCAATAATGGCCTTAGTGAAGACATGGGGAAAAGACCAGCTTGTAGAGTAACACATTTCCGAGGTCTCAACCCAGAGGTGCGTACAGTAGGGTCCTCATTGAAAGATATATTCCAGATATCGGAGTATACAAATAATAGTACCTGTAAGGAAAAATTATTAAATAGATATTAGAAAACCCCTTAGTATGTGGTGCTGTATGAAATCCCAATTTACCCACAACCTCATAAGCAAAAAAAATTGAGTCATTCAAAGGTAAAAGGAGTACTCCGCTGCTCAGCGTTTGGAACGAGCTGTTCCGAACGCTGGAGCCAGGAGCTTGTGACGTCATAGCCCCGCCCTCTTATGATGTCACGTCATGCCCCCTCAATGCAAGTCTATGGGAGGGGGCGTGACAGCGTCACGCCCCCTCCTACAGACTTGCATTGAGGGGGCGTGGCGTGACTTCATGAGGGGGCGGGCCTATGACGTCACGAGCTCCCGGCTCCAGCGTTCAGAACAGTTTGTTCCAAACGCTGAGCAGCGGAGTACACCTTTAATTATTCCAATGAGTATACATTTTATTAATGCATGAAGTGTAAAAACGGAGGGATTCCACCCAGGGGAGGGGTAAGAATACACAGGATATCGCTCTAGTGTCACAAAGAAAGGTGTCGCCCCGGTGTCTCTCGTCTCGTTATTCCTGGTAATGGTTTTGCATACTGTTATATACTGAGAAATGGTGTTTCATATACATTTTGCACTTTGCTAATGGAATGTATGGCATGTATATTTCTTAAGATATATATAAAATATATATATATATATATATATATATATATATATATATAAAAATTATAAATTAGATATATATTAGATACCCTGTGTTTTCTTACCCCTCCCCTGGGTGGAATCCCTCCTCTATTTTTATACTTCATTCATTAATAAAATTGATTCACTTTGGAATAATTAACCTTTGAATGACTCTATTTTTTTTTGTTTATGAGGTAGGGTCCTCATTGGTAGATGATTCTGAATTCTTTTAAAGGGGTTATATGAAATTCTCTTTGGTTTTGCCCACAGAACCCAAAGGATTGCAGCAAAGCTAAGAAACTAGTGTGTAACATCAACAAAGGCTGTGGCTATGGATGCCAACTTCACCACGTGGTCTACTGCTTCATGATAGCCTTCGGCACGCAGAGAACGCTCATACTTGAGTCGCAGAGTTGGAGATATGCTACAGGTGGATGGGAGACGGTCTTTAAGCCAGTCAGTGATACGTGTACGGATAGGTCTGGCACCTCTACAGGACACTGGTCAGGTCAGTCTTTCTTACTCTTCTGGTGATATGTGGCTCTTCATGCTATATTAAGTATATGATTTGTCAGAGACGTATGAAAAGTTTTAATTGGTCTGAACTCAGTGCTGAGACCCCCAACGATCAGTAAGACGAGCGGGTCTTGCTTCATTGGACGACCCCATAGACTTATAATGAGGCCACAGGATGAAGACCGTTGGGAGACTGGGAGTAAAGCTCAGTAGGGAGTAGAGCTTCTTGGCCGTTCCAATGATGGAAGGGTCTCGGCACCTTTTAACATGTCTCTGTGACCTGTCCTAACGTTTTCCTAAATAACAAGGACATTTAAAGCAAGCAATAAAATAATGTGTTTAGGATTTGTTTTGTGTGACCCCTGTGTTGCTGTAGATGTAGAGGTCCACATTAGTGGCACCCTTGATAGGTCAGTATAAAAAGGACAGTATCTTTAGAAATATGTTGATACGTTTATCATAATAGCTGACCTGTCAACATTCATGAAATCATTTCCAAAAAGAAAAGGTAAACCTATATGATATGGACAGGATTAAAGGTATCTTCGCTAACCCTTGGTTTCACAACCAGACATTTTTGTAGCCATCTCTGATCTTCTAGCCCCCATCTGTTCCTTCTACTGTATTTCTCTCAAGCTCTTGAATGTTTACGGAGTTCCTTCTCCTAATATCAGATATCAGTTCTTTACAAATACAAAGATTTTCTGTGTGATTTAAGGGGTGCTCCACTGCCACAGCGTTCAGAACATTTTGTTCTGAACCCAGGTGCGGGCTGTAGGGGTTGTGACATCACTGCCTTTCCCCCTGTGACGTCACGCCAAGCCCCCTCAATGCAAGTCTATGGGATGGGGGCATGGCAGCTGCCACACCCCCATCCCATAGGCTTGCATTGAGGGGGCAAGGTTTGACGTCACGAGGGGCGTGGCCATGACATCACGATCTCCGCACCCAGCATTCGAAACAAAATGTTCCTAATGCCGGGGCAGTGGAGCACCCCTTTAAGATCAGGACTCATTGCTGCCAGCATAGAACAGTCCATTTCCTTCTCTTAGCCCCACAGGATAGGGGCTAAGTGTTTGATCGCGGAGGGTCCGACCGCTGGGACACCCCCCCCCCCCCCCGATCTCCCTAACGGGGCGCTGCCATTAGCGCTCATGGTGAGCGCTAAGGCGCGTAGCGTCGACCTAGAGGTCGACGGTGATGCCCCGTCTCCTCCCCGTCCCCATGCAGTTGTATGGGGGATGCGGGGAGGCACGAATGCTGCCTCCCCACCTCTCCCATAGAGCTGTATGGAGGAGCCGTGCCGGCCGCAACGTCATGCTGCGGCTGGCACGCCCCCTGCACAGGAGAGCCGCGGCCCCATACAGGAGATCGCCGGGGGCCCCAGCGTTTGGACCCCCCGCGATCAAACACTTATCCCCTATCTTGAGGATAGGGGATAAGTGTTTGTAACGCTGCAGATGTCCTTTAACCATTCTGGTGTAATCGTGGATATGTGCTTTGGATCTTTATCCCGTTGTAGGACACATTTTTCAATTAACACTGAGTTTTCTTACATCTGGGAGCACAGTTTGCTCTAAAATGTTCTGATAATCCTCAGACTTCACTCCTCCTGGAACAAGTATAAGGTTTCTGGGCCCAGAAGCAGCAAAGCAGCCTGACAACATTATAGAGCCTCCACCATGCCCTACTGTACGAAGGGGAAACTTTTTTTTTTTTTTTTAGGCCTCATTCTGCCATCTATGAACATAACGCTCTTATGCATTGTCAAAGAGCCCTAATATTGTTTCATGTGTCAGTAGAACATGGGCATCATAGTGTACAGGACAGTCTGAGCTAATAAAATATTACATTATTAATCATGCACAATAAATGGTCGGTGTAAACCAAAAAAAAAACCTCAAGCGCACAGGACGTACATGTACACCCTGAGCCCTCTCCAGTTGTATGAAGCGCACTTCATACTCTGGTCAAAGCTGCAGCCAGGACACATGGCTATAGCTGGACATTTGCCGATCAAGCCAGTGTCTGACATTAACCCTTTAGACACAGTGTTTATAGTTGATTGCAGTATCTAAAATGGGAACAAACATTCACCATTAGCTCAGGATGCAGATGAGGATTACAGTGTTCCTATCAGAGAAGACGGGTGGATGTCCGTACATGCCTCCGCCCCATCCGATTGGCGCTCCTGCTTACTGTAGGCAGTCTGAAGAAATGGAGCGCCAATAACAATGATTGTTCATTGTATGTAATCGAAAGATTCCATGTAAAAGTCTCCTATGACAACTAAAAAATAAAGAATGAAAATGTTACTGAATGTAAGTAAGCCCCTTCCCTAATAAAAGATTGAATCACCCCCCCCCCTTCCCATTTTTCACCATGTGTGTGGCCGTCCCTATTCTGTTACCTCAAATGCGCTCAGGTGGGGAGAGAGCGCTGCACATTTGAGGCAACTTCCAAACCCCCAATGTTGTAGACTGTGTCCCATGACCCATTTTTTGGGGGGAAAAAAGATATTCTCAGGGCTATTGGGAAAGAGGTTTTGGGGTGGGGGTGGGGCAGGGGGGTTGGTTTTAAAATTTGGAAGACTATGTACTCTAGACTAGTACATTGTAGTCGAATTCTGGGGAATTAAAATTAGGGAAATGGATAAAAAATGTAGTGCTCCATGGAAGTTTGATACTCCCTGAACTAATCTCTAATGCAGAGGCCCGGATAATCGGGGCAAGTGTCACACTGAGTGGTGGTGTCCTTCCGAATCCCCCTCCTGTGACCACACACTGCATTTTTTCTGGGATCGTCCCTTCTTTACAGTGTGGGGGACCTCACCTGGAAAGTGTTGGCTGGGGATGATCTGGGGAACCACAGTTCCAGAGGTGCTTTGACCCGCTCCTAGGTGGTCACCAAAGATTAGGGCCTTTAGAACTACCTCTTCAAACTGCAGGGATGTCCCTGTGTTGCCAGCGTACTGGGACAGTACAAAAGAGTTGTACATGGCAACCTCTACCATGTAGACCGCAACTTTTTTGTACCATACCCGTGTTTTCCGCATGGCATCATATGGCTTCAGGATTTGATCAGAAAGATCAACTCCCCCCATATACCGATTGTAGTCCAGAATACAATCGGGCTTGAGGACGAAAGTACTCTTGCAAAGTTTATACATCTTCACACTATACCGTGCTCGCTTGGTTGGGATGTTTTATGTCATGGCCATACTGTAGAGCAGGGTCTAGTAGAGGACGTCCCCACTCAAATACTGCCTGACACTGTTTTTTTTTTTAAATTAGGCCCATATGCAGCACAAGGCCACAAAATGTTCTCATTTCGGCTGCATTGTGGCGATCGCCGATATGGGGGGTCTCAGGACCCCCTTGGTGAGCGGCGGGGAATTGAATCCCAATCTGATCCCTGCCAGTCGAGCAGCAGGGAACGGAATCGCCGCAGACCGCCCTTCTGAATTGACTGGCGATTTGTGCGATGTGGGGGGGGTCTCAGGGCCCCCTCGGCGATGTGCCAGGATGCCTGCTGAATGATCTGCTGACATCTCTGTCCATTTTAAGAACTGTCCAGAGTAGGGGTGTGAATCGCCAAGAATTTGGTGATTCGATTCGAATCGTGATACCAGTGTGGCGATTCGATATATCGCGATACCGTCTAGGTGACGATACATCGCGATATATCCCGATTCTGTCTAAAAAAACAATGTCTTTTACACTTTTATTAAAACTTTATTTTTATTTTATTTTTTTTATACACTGTATTAGTCTTTTAGGAATCATTAGATTCCTCAGACAGATGAATAGAGTTCTATTGAACTCCATTTATCTGCGATCCATTGATAGAGCCTGGTCCAGCCAGGATCTATCAATGACAGAGCCACGGAGAGCAAGGAAGCAGAGATAAGCCCTCCGGCCGCATGCTGGCTATTAGCGGCGGCCCCCGGCTACTGAGAACAGCCGGGGGCTGCAGAGTATGGAGCGGGCACGAGTCGGGAGCCCGCTCCATACACACTGCAGAGCACCGCATGCTGGATATTAGCGGCGGTGATGCATCAGCGGCCCCCGGCTACTGAGAACAGCCGGGGGCCGCAGAGTATGGAGCGGCCACGAGTCGGAGCCCGCTCCATACACCCAGAGCGCCGCCGCCGCGTCAGATCCGGCTGACAAAATTTGGAACTTGTATCTCCTGATGCCCGGGACATGCTGTTCCGTGGATCAGGAGATACAAATTCCACATCACTAAAAGGTATAAAATATTTTTGAATAGATTCAGTATCGGCAAGTGAAAAATCGCAATAATCGCGGGAATCGATTTTTTTCTTACATCCCTAGTCCAGAGTAGGAGAAAATCCCCATAGCAAACATATGCTGCTCTGGACAGTTCCTAAAATGGACAGAGATGTCAGCAGAGAGCACTGTGTTCCAAAAAGAAAATAATTTCCTCTGTAGTATTAAGCAGCTAATAAGTACTGGAAGGATTAAGATTATTTAATAAAAGTAATTTACAAATCTGTTTAACTTTCTGGCACCAGTTGATAAAAAAAAAAAAAAAAAAAATAAAAAGTTTGCCACCGTAGTACCCCTTTAAGGGCAGAAGGGGTGTTGGGAGTAGTTAGGGAATATAATCTGAGTTCGTTTATAAAATATGATGATTGACAGGTACTCTTTAAAGAGTTAGGTCTCTTCGAAGACAAGGTGTAAAAAAATAACATTTATATTTTTTTTTTAAACGGCCGGAATTAGAATTGGCTGCGCCGGTAAGGGGTTAATATTCCGCGGTGTTGACCGATGCCGTAATATAGCTGTTGTCATCTGTTGTAAGGCTTCATTTCCCCGCTGACCTCTGTTTTCCCGGTGATCTGACACATGTAGTAGACGACACAGTGATATTCATGGAGTGTGATGCCTCTGCCCTTGAAACCATTTTACTTATTAACACTCATCTGGCAATTCGCAGCGCGCGGCCTTGCACTCCTCGCGTCACGTATAATCCTCTCCGAGCCGCAGGTTTTTCTAGGTTTTTTTTTTTCTTGTTATTTAATAAACAGTGCAAAGTATTTTTCATAAACACAAAAAAAAAATTGCAAAACACCGCCATAGAGAAGTTGTCTTCAAACAGCAGCCTACCGGGGGTTGCAAAACTACAACTCCTAGCATGCCCGGACAGCCAACGGCTGTCCGGGCATGCTAGGAGTTGTAGTTTTGCATAGCTGGAGGGTCATAGTTTGGAGACCGCTACCATAGCTGGACAGACATGGTTTTTACATTCTTGTTGACTAAGTGTTTAATTCCCCTGCAGCACCTCTACAGGGGAAATGAAGCATTACACCATCCCCATTGATTACGTCTTCCCGTTCACCCATCCTATTTGCATTTTTTTTCTGTATTTTATGTATATGTATATTTTATGTATTACCATAGGTGCATAGAATTTATAATGCTTCAATTTGCATTATCACTTGAATATTCATGACCTTTTTTTTCCCTTAAATTTTCAGTACGTATAGTGCAATTTTATGTTATCCACTTTTTTGCTAAATCCAAAGTGTCATAAAAGCATCCAGTCCTCTCTGGCATCTGCCATGCTGAATTAAGTTGCTGTCTATGGGTTTTTTATATTTTTTTTTTGTTTTGTTTTTTTGTCCTTTTTTTTTTTTTTTTTTATTGTCTCAGTCAGAAATGTTGATGGCAATTAGTGTCACTGGCAGTGCCACAGCGGATCCTGACATTAATGGGAACGTACAGGGCCTTCAAGCGGAATGGGGGCTGGCAGCCTCGCCAAACAAACACAGAATGTGTCTCCGTACCGGGTCTTGATATTTTTGTAAAAGTGGTTAATAAAGTAAGTGCATCCGTGTTTCTCTGCTGAGAGACGTCTTAAAGGGAACCTGTCTTTAAGATTTAGCCTAAAAAAAAAATAATGGGCAGGAATATATGAGGAATCATGTAATGCCAAATCCTACCATGTCATACAGGGTTCACCATGTTCACTATAGTCCTTGTCCCTATTGTATATGAAGGATAGCCTTATATCTATCCCTATCTTATATGAAGGATAGCCTTATGCCTATCCCTATCTTTTATGAAGGATAGCCTTATATCTATCCCTATCTTATATGAAGGATAGCCTTATATCTATCCCTATCTTATATGAAGGATATCCTTAAGCCTATCCCTATCTTATATGAAGGATTGCCTCATGCCTATCCCTATCTATAAGAAGGATAGCCTTATGCCTATCCCTATCATATATGAAGGATAGCCTTATGCCTATCCTTATCTTATATTGAAGGATATCCTTAAGCCTATCGCTAGCTTATATGAAGGATTGCCTCATGCCTATCTCTATCTTATATGAAGGATAGCCTTATGCCAATCCCTATCTTATATGAAGAATAGCCTTATGCCAATCCCTATCTTATATGAAGGATAGCCGTATGCCTATCCCTATCTTATATGAAGGATAGCCTCATGCCTATCTTATATGAAGGATAGCCTTATGCCTATCCCTATCTTATATGAAGGATAGCCTTATGCCTATCCCTATCTTATTTGAAGGAGGATAGCCTTATGCCTATCCCTATCTTATATGAAGGATAGCCTTATGCCTATCCCTATCTTATATGAAGGATAGCCTTATGCCTATCCCTATTTTATATGAAGGATAGCCTTATGCCTATCCCTATCTTATATGAAGGATAGCCTTATGCCTATCCCTATCTTATATGAAGGATAGCCTTATGCCTATCCCTATCTTATATGAAGGATAGCCTTATGCCTATCCCTATCTTATATGAAGGATAGCCTTATGCCTATCCCTATCTTATATGAAGGATAGCCTTATGCCTATCCCTATCTTATATGAAGGATAGCCTTATGCCTATCCCTATCTTATATGAAGGATAGCCTTATGCCTATCCCTATCTTATATGAAGGATAGCCTTATGCCTATCCCTATCTTATATGAAGGATAGCCTTATGCCTATCCCTATCTTATATGAAGGATAGCCTTATGCCTATTCCTATCTTATATGAAGGATAGCCTTATGCTTATCCCATGCATGCTTTAAATTCTTCATTGTATTATTGTATTTGCAGCGACCAATTCTGCAGGAAGGCTATTCCATGCATCCACTACTCTCTCAGTAAAGTAATTCTTCCTGATATTACTGCAGAAACCTCTAATATAACACTATGTCCTCTTGTGGTAGTTTTTCTTCTTTTGAATCTCCTCTCCTCCTTGCTGTACTTATTTCCTTTATGTATATATAAGTTTCTATTATATCCCCTCTGTCTCATCTTTCTCCTATACATGTTAAAGTTCTTTCACCTTTCCTGATAAGTTCTATACTGCAATCCATGTATTAGCTTAGTATCTTCTTTGAACTCTCTCCAATGTATCTATCTATACAACCACGGGCACTTCCCTCTCTACAGCTTAAACCTTTCTCTATGCACCAATTAGCACTTTCCTCTACTGCTAATTCCTCTCCCTATACACCCATGAGCACTTTCCTCTCTACTGCTAATACCTCTCTATACACCTATGGGCACTTCACTCTCTACTGCTAATACCGCTCCCTATTTACCCATGATCACTTCCCTCTACTGCTTATACCTCTCCCTATACACCCATGATCACTTCCCTTTACTTCTAATACCTCTCCCTATACACCTATGACAACTACCCTCTCAACTACTAATAGCTCTCCCTGTACACCCTTGAGAACGTCCCCTCTCCTGCTAATACCTCTCCATATACACCCATGAGCACTTCCCTCTCTACTGCTTATACATCTCCCTATACACCCATGATCCCTTCCCTCTCTACTGCTAATACCTCTCCCTATACACTCATGAACACTTCCCTCTCTACTACTAATTGTTCTCTCTATACACCCATGAACACTTCCCTCTCTGCTGCTAATACCTCTCCATATACACCCATGAGCACTTCCTCTACTGCTAATATCTTTCTATACACCCATGAGCATTTTCCTTTCTACTGCTAATACATCTCCCTATACACCCATGATCACTTCCCTCTACTGCTAATAACTCTCCCTGTACTCCCATGAGCAAGCACTTCCTCTACTGCTAATATCTTTCTATACACCCATGATCACTTCCCTCTACTGCTAATAACTCTCCCTGTACACCCATGAGCAAGCACTTCCTCTACTGCTAATATCTTTCTATACACCCATGAGCATTTTCCTTTCTTCTGCTAATACCTCTCCCTATACACTCATGATCACTTCCCTCTACTGCTAATACCTCTCCCTATACACCCATGATCACTTCCCTCTCTACTGATAACTCTCCCTATACATTTATGAGAACTTTCCTCTCTACTGCTAATACCTTATAAACTCAAGCATTCTGCTATTATTCCCCGCTGCTCTATGACATTGTCCGTCTAGCTTTGAGTCTTGTGAAATAATGACCCCTAAATCCCTTTCCTCAGATACTGAGGTTAGGACTGGATCACATATTCTATATTCTGCCCGAGGTTTCCTGACTGTATTACACTGACTGGCATTATACACTGCTATACAGTATTGTAGTGCAATATGTGAACTATCCGCAATCACATAGTCTAGTGGTCCTAGTGGAATTAGATAAAAAGTAAAGAAAAAATAATTAAGAACAATAAGGAAAGATAAAAATTTTCTGCAATTCTTACCCTCTGCATTCTTACCCTCAAAAAATCTAAAGAAATTAGGAAAAGTACATGATTGGAATTGCTGCATCTGTAACTACCCAGACTATCACATGATAGTGTTATTTTACCCACATTGCAAATGCCGCAAAAAAAATGCAATAAAAGCTATGAAAAAGTAATATCTACCTATAAATTATACCAATGGAAACATCAACAGCCTGAAAGAAAAGCCCTGACCGACATACAGCTCTTACCGAAAAATAAAAACATTCATGGGTGTAAGAATGTGATGGCACAAAAAACGAATGATTTTTAAGTGTATTCATTGTGTACATGCAGAAAGCATAAAAACTACGCAAGTTTATCACCATAATCATGCTTACCTGACATTTATAGCAAATACACTGCTCAAAAAAATAAAGGGAACACTAAAACACAATGTAACTCATAGTCAATCACACTTCTGTGAAATCACACTGTCCACTCAGGATGAACTCTGATTGACAATCAATTTCACATGCAAATGGAACAGACAACAGGTGGAAATTATAGGCAATTAGCAAGACGCCACCAATAAAGAAGTGGTTCTGCAGGTGGTGACCACAGACCACTTCTCAGTTCCTATGCTTTCTGGCTGATATTTTGGTCACTTTTGAATGCTGGCGGTGCTTTCACTCTAGTGGTAGCATGAGACGGAGTCTACAACCCACACAAGTGGCTCAGGTAGTGCAGCTTATCCAGTATGGCACATCAATGCTAGCTGTGGCAAGGTTTTCTGTGTCTGTCAGCATGGAGGCGCTATAGGAGACAGGCCAGTACATCAGGAGACGTGGAGGAGGCTGTAGGAGGGCAACAACCCAGCAGCAGGACCGCTATCTCCACCTTTGTGCAAGGAGGAGACGGAGGAGCACTGCCAGAACCCTGCAACATGAGGCCACAAATGTGCATGTGTTCTCTCAAGCTGTCAAAAACAGACTCCATGAGGGTGGTTTGGGGGCCCGACGTCCACAGGTGGGGGGGCTGTGCTTACAGCCCAACACCGTGCAAGGACTTTTTTCATTTGCCAGAAATCACCAAGATTGGCAAATTCGCCACTGGCGCCCTGTGCTCTTCACAGATGTGCTCAGTGTGAACCTGCTTTCATGTGACAGACGTGACAGAGTTTCGAGACGCCGTGGAGAATGTTCTTCTGCCTGCAACATCCTCCAGCATGTCCGGTTTGGCGGTGGTTCAGTAATGGTGTTGGGTGGCATTTCTTTGGGGGGCCGCACAGCCTTCCATGTGCTTGCCAGAGGTAGCCTGACTCTCATTAGGTACCGAGATGTGATCCTCAGACCTCTTGTGAGACCATATGCTGGTGCGGTTGGCCCTGGGATCCTCCTAATGCAAGACAATGCTAGACCTCATGTGGCTATGGAGTGTGTCAGCAGTTCCTGAAAGAGGAAGGCATTGATGCTATGGACTAGCCCGCCCATCCCCCAGACCTGAATCCGATTGCGCACATCTGGGACATCATGTCTCGCTCCATCCACCTACACCACAGACTGTCCAGGAGTTGGCGGATGCTTTAGTCCAGGTCTGGGAGGACATTCCTCAGGAGACCATCCTCCACCTCATCAGGAGCATGCCCAGGCGTTGTAGGGAGGTCATACGGGCACGTGGAGGCCACACACACTACTGAGCCTCATTTTGACTTGTTTTAAGGACATTACATAAAGTTGGATCAGCCTGTAGTATGGTTTTCCACTTTGATTTTGAGTGTGACTCCATATCCAGACCGCCATGGGTTAATAAATTTGATTTCCATTGATAATTTTTGTGTGATTTTATTGTCATCACATTCAACTATGTAAATAGGAAAGTATTTCATACGATTAGTTCATTCATTCAGATCTAGGAAGTGCTATCTTGATGTTCCCTTAATTTTTTGAGCAGTGTACTAAACTGTGTAAAACAATAAATTATATTTTTTTCTTTTAAATGCAGTATATGCTCAATTTAATACGTTTTTAGCCCATCAGACCAACAAGAAGCCCTTATACAGCTACATCAACAGAAAATGAATAAATAAAAAATTATGTCTTTCGGTAGGGCTGGGCGGTATGGCCAAATATGTGTATCGCGGTATTTATTTTTTTTTTACTTATGGCGGTTCCACGGTATAGAACTGTATTCCCCCCCCCCCCCCCCCCCCCCAAAAAAAAAAAATCAATTATTAGCCCAGCTGTGCTGCCCCCATCGGGGGACTTTTCACATCACCTGCAAGCGCTGCCCTCCTCGTCCTGTATGTTGCGTCCGCCGGCGCTGACACTCTATACCGTATCCCTATGCCCGGGCTGCAAAAGGTAAACGCTGGGGACGTAAACGTTGGACAGCCGTCAGCCTTTCACTGGCCGCAGCGATGTTCCGCCTCGGCCGGTGATAGGCTGAGTGGGCTTCTTACATGACAGTGTGCTCAGCCTATCACCGGCCAAGGCGGAACATCGCTGCGGCCAGTGAAAGGCTGACGGCTGTCCGACGTTCACTTCTCCAGGAAGCTGCTCCGGACCGACGAGGAAGGTGCGTTAAAGTTTATTTTGTTCACCTTTTGCAGCCCGGGCATAGGGATACAGTATAGAGCAGTAGTCTTCAGCCTGTGGACCTCCAGATGTTGCAAAACTACAACTCCCAGCATGCTGGGAGTTGTAGTTTTGCAACATCTGGAGGTTGAAGACCACTGGTATAGAGAATCAGCGCCGGTGGCTGCAACTCGCGGGTCACATATGATTAGTTCCCCCAATGTGGGGACAGTGCGCTGCGGCTGATAATTCATTCATTCCTGAGGGGGGAGGGGCCAAACCGGTATTGCGGTATAGGTAAAAATTCATATCGTGCAGCACAAAAATTTCGGTATTCGGTATGAACCGGTATACCGCCCAGCCCTATTTCTTGGGAGCTCCACTGTACAGGACCGGCGTGTGTTGTCTACTGATTATCTCCTATATGCTGTCACATTGCATAGTTATACTCCTTTTAATGGATTAAAGTAAAGATCCTGGTTACTTCATTTATCTAGTGCACATCTAATGTTCTCGGCACACTAGGTTTGTATATTCGCCTTATTCCCAGCACGTTGCTCTTCCATTTGGGATTGGATCCAGTGAGATATAAAGGAGAAGCTTCTCTTACCTGTGAATCCAATCGGTGGTATAAGGCGGCCACCAGTGGTCTCCTCTGTGATAAATGTGCACTACGTCTGAACTGAGGAAATTGTTACTTGTTAATTAGGGCACTTTTAACCATAACATTATATAAGAAGACACTGTTAGGGTACGTTGTCACGTACGGAGGATTTTTTTTGCTGCAGATTTCAATGTAAACTAAATGACTGAGCGCAGCTTCTAATCTGCAGTTACAAATCCTGCGCATCAAATCTGCGCAGTATCCTGTATGTGTGAACGTACCCTAAAGGAAATTTCTCAAGACCGTTACCTGGGGCAACTATATGCGTGTGGAGAAACTGTGACTGTATTGAGGAAATGGATGAGGGAGGTTTACGGCACAGCAAAAAATCCATCTGGTGTTCATCATTATACAATGGGGGTGCTCTATGTACAATGGGGGTGCAATGGGAGTACTCCATGTAATGAAAGTGGCATGCTTTGGATACAACTTACAAGTACATACATTGTGTTTAGGACATTTTATGGATGGTAATCACAGGCGTCTTCATAGATAACAACATGTGTACCAGAAGGTATGTCAAGTGAAAGTCACACTGGCCCTTGTTTGTACCTGGCATTAGGAATTGGGTCCACCCCATATCAGAAGGGCATAATACTTTGTAGCTTTATGTTCACGGAGCTTTGTTAAAGTGTGATCTGCGGGAAATCCTTGGAAGTTAGTGTTCAGTTTCCCTGCAGTGCCACCACAGGAGAAACTAAGTATTACACAACTACCAGCTTCTGCTGATCCAGTGATGCCCGGTCCCCACTGCTCACCATTTTCTGGTGACATCTAAACATAAGATGGATTCCGGCTCTGTCCCAAGCGGTGACCCTAGTCACCCAGGAATATGTGGAGCGTCCACTTGCTTGAGTCAAGATGTTACCACCAGGAAGTGGTGAACAACAGGTATCGGGAACAATTGGATTGGCAGCGGGTGAGTACTGCTTAATTTTACATTTTCCAACCAAGTCTGGCTGCTGTTAAGAAAACAACAACACCTTCACAGAGACAATTTTCCATGGTAAATCATAATTAACGTTAGTAAAGACAAATTCACCTTGACCTCTGTCCTGAATACCTTTTCTTGTGGAGTGTTACTTCAATGTGATTACATCCTCTCTGCCCGTCTGTCTGTGTCAACACCGTTTTTTGTTTCGGAAAGAATAAGCCATCATCTCTGTGCACCCTGAGGTGTTTTTTTTTTTTTTTTTTTTTTTATCCATATTTTCGGCTGCAAAACGTTTTTATTACATAAAATGCGTGTCTTTTTATTACAAAAAAACTTGTCTTAATAATTTTATTTATATTTTTGAAACATTCTTTCAGATGTTTTCCAGCCTTTCTATTATGCTATTATGTCATTTACAACTCAGCTGTTTTTTTTTGGGGGGGGGGGGGATCAAAAGTTTTTCCAAAAAAAAGGCGCAAAAAGTTGTTCCCGATTGCCAGCCAAAAATCAGGACCTTACATTTAATTTCACGGCTGTAAAATCTGAATTTCCAGCTGTTTTTGTATTGTTTGATGTAAACGCCGACCCAAAATACTGTGTGTGAACATAGCCTTACAGCTGCTCCCCTGACCGTGAGGGCTTCTGCCAAATTCATTGCAGGAAAGAGGGGATTGCACTTGGTCCCTATAGGTAAGTTAATGCTGTTGGGGATTCATATATTTTGGCTGTATACGCCCCTGAATGCTCCTCTTGGGGATCTCTGTGGGTCAGCTACATATCCTATATAATAAAAACAGGACATTACAGCTGCTCTGCCCAATAAATATACCTTACTACAAATATAAAACCTGTATAGAACCAAATGGGGCGAAACTGATGCAGATGTGTGATCGCCGATTCCACGGATGCGTTACTATGTATCAGGACGTCTTCTCGGGAGTTATACGTGTTGGTTTTATAGCAGCACTAGGCGTTCTTCATATTAAAGTAGTTTGATTAGCAATTGTACATTACTACTGCATAATATCATTGCTGAATAATCGCAGGGAAATAGCTGGGACTTGTTGCTTCATTAATCTGCTGCAGATCTTATCACTTGGTTTCTCTCGCTCTTCACAGCACAATGAATCGAGGTAAATAAAATGGTAATGTGTCTGATCTTAATCAGGTCTGCTGCTATTACACCTCATTTCTCCCTCACAAGTGGAAAGATTGGGGGGATGGAGTCTCTGGAAGTGGCCGCACAGATGCCATGATAACATATTCACGCGCCTTAATCCTAGTCGTGATCCTGGAGGATATCTGGAGGTCTACAAGCTTCTATACACCAAACCTGGATGAATTAAATGCATATGTTAACTCTTTCCTGGCACATAAAGTGGCCACACCTTGTACTCTACAGACACCTTGTACTCTCGACAGCCACCTTGCACTCTCGACAGGCACCTTGCACTCTCGACAGGCACCTTGCACTCTCGACAGGCACCTTGCACTCTCGACAGGCACCTTGCACTCTCGACAGGCACCTTGCACTCTCGACAGGCACCTTGCACTCTCGACAGGCACCTTGCACTCTCGACAGGCACCTTGCACTCTCGACAGGCACCTTGCACTCTCGACAGGCACCTTGCACTCTCGACAGGCACCTTGCACTCTCGACAGGCACCTTGCACTCTCGACAGGCACCTTGCACTCTCGACAGGCACCTTGCACTCTCGACAGGCACCTTGCACTCTCGACAGGCACCTTGCACTCTCGACAGGCACCTTGCACTCTCGACAGGCACCTTGCACTCTCGACAGGCACCTTGCACTCTCGACAGGCACCTTGCACTCTCGACAGGCACCTTGCACTCTCGACAGGCACCTTGCACTCTCGACAGGCACCTTGCACTCTCGACAGGCACCTTGCACTCTCGACAGGCACCTTGCACTCTCGACAGGCACCTTGCACTCTCGACAGGCACCTTGCACTCTCGACAGGCACCTTGCACTCTCGACAGGCACCTTGCACTCTCGACAGGCACCTTGCACTCTCGACAGGCACCTTGCACTCTCGACAGGCACCTTGCACTCTCGACAGGCACCTTGCACTCTCGACAGGCACCTTGCACTCTCGACAGGCACCTTGCACTCTCGACAGGCACCTTGCACTCTCGACAGGCACCTTGCACTCTCGACAGGCACCTTGCACTCTCGACAGGCACCTTGCACTCTCGACAGGCACCTTGCACTCTCGACAGGCACCTTGCACTCTCGACAGGCACCTTGCACTCTCGACAGGCACCTTGCACTCTCGACAGGCACCTTGCACTCTCGACAGGCACCTTGCACTCTCGACAGGCACCTTGCACTCTCGACAGGCACCTTGCACTCTCGACAGGCACCTTGCACTCTCGACAGGCACCTTGCACTCTCGACAGGCACCTTGCACTCTCGACAGGCACCTTGCACTCTCGACAGGCACCTTGCACTCTCGACAGGCACCTTGCACTCTCGACAGGCACCTTGCACTCTCGACAGGCACCTTGCACTCTCGACAGGCACCTTGCACTCTCGACCGGCACCTTGCACTCTCGACCGGCACCTTGCACTCTCGACAGGCACCTTGTACTCTCCACAGGCACCTTGTACCCTTGTAACTTGTCCTTGGTGTCGTGGGAATGCAGCTGCAGGTTCTCATGTTTGGGCGCCTGGAGGGCATCCTTGGACAAACAGTACATTATGTATAGATTCCTTGTCATTGGGCGTCCCCTCGAGCAGATCTCTGGACGCGGCGGCTAAAGGTTCCCATGTGTTTTTACATTGAGAACATTTATAGTCCTTTTTATAGTTCCTTTATGGTGTTATATGTTCACTCTGCTCGTTTACTCTTCTTGCAAGCCAACAACACTAGCACTACAGTGTATGCAGAGATAGCGGTGTGAAAGACACAATGACAAGTTAACACATGTGAGATTCATAATACTCAAATAATGATTTATATGCTTACAGAGCGAGAGAGAGACTCCTCAGCCACACATCAACCATAGACTTGAGTCACTGAGGTGGTCCCTGGTGGCTTCTCCTTACCCTACTAGCCTTGAGTGATGGGTCTCTCCCTGTGTTGGTATAGGATGAGTGATATCAATCAAGGGCGGTGAGCAGGCAGCATACATCGGGAATCACTTCAATGACTCGGGCAGCATGAAGGTGATGACAGGTTCTTTGTGGAAACCACTTATCCCGCTCCCTATTTGAAATAACGTACACCAGGCCAGATATGGCTATAGGTAGGCTTCAGCTAAACGGTTCCACAGACCTTTGCTGTAGAGAATCCTTAGGGGACGTTATAGAAGTCCTGTGTATAATCTGAGTATAATATGTGTAATGATCATTATTGTAGGACCAGACTGTCTCTTCTTTTCCTGTAGTTCGTGTATTTACCGCCTCTGTTTTCTCCATACTAGTAGTTGTAAACCCAGTGATGTTTCCTATGCTTCCTTTAGCAGTCTGTCCGTAGACTCTTTCTATGACTGTGATGCTGATCTGTCCACTTACCTGTTCTTTCTCTTTAACAGCCTACTGCACTGGATCCACAAATCCTGTCGTGGCAGCGTATGCACAAAAGTGTAATTTTTTTACTTTCGCCTTTCTTTTTATCTGTTCCACTTGTGCTTATTTAGTGTCCTTGTAAAAAAAAAACAGAGCGGCCATGTATCAGTGATGTCATTTGTAAGAATTGTCATTTCCTGCAGCCATTATGTGACGGCCATAAATGGGCTAGTGCGTTGGTAAATAAGGGACATGTAGCCAGTGCCATATTCATTTTATATCTATAGTGGACAGACTGATACATGAGCTCTGTGTGGTTTTAAAATTACAGTCCTATGCACACTTAAGCAAGTAAATATATTTACATACAGGTAGCTCTTACAGCTGTAATTCTGGCGTTAACCTCATTATTTAAACATCTTCATGCATTTTCCTGCATGGTGTTTGTCTACCTGCAGCACAGTTCTCACGGGGAGCTTTATATACTGTATAACACCTAATATAGTCTATAGGTGCCATAAGTTAAAGGGGTACTCTGCCCCTAGACATCTCATCCTAAATAGGGGATAAGGTGTCTGATCGTGGGGGTCCCGCCGGTGGGGACCCACGCGATCCCTGCTGCGGCACATCAGACACCCAGTGCACGGAGCGAACTTCGCTCCATGCCGGATGACTAGCGATGCAGGGCAGAGGCTGGTAAAATCACGCTCACACCATGCTCGTGACGCAACGGCCACGCCACCTCAAAGCAACACCAAGCCACGCCCCCTTTCATAGACTTGCATTGCGGGGGCGTGGTCATTACATCACGAGCGGGGTGTGGCCTTGACATCATTAGCCTCCGTCCCAGCGGCAGGAAACCCCCCCCCCCCCCCCTTGATCCCACATAATAGAACCAGTTCTTAAAAAATAAAAATAAACAGATTCTTTAACAAGGAGTTTCTCCCGGTCCGCAATAGTTATTGGTGTTACCTGCAGGGAATAAACCTTAACCTGGGTTTTTTTAGCTGTAAAAACCAGGCATAGACGTAGTCAAAAAAGATAGAAAGTACCAGCACCCACACTAGAGCTGCACGTTTCTGGTCCGTAACGGACCCTTCATCAGGCACGCATTGCTCTAGTGTGGTTACTTGCATCATAGGAGCGGGTAATTGGCCCTTCTGGTAACAGTACCCAGCACCATAATGGAGGCCCTAGTTTCACCCTTGCTGAGGCTCCATATAGACAACTGGAAGTAGGGGGCAGGAAGAAAGTTTGTGAAGTCTTATAGACGTTGCTGCTATAATGCCAGAAGCTCTGCTGGTACCATCTAAACTGTCGGGAACACAATGTTAATGAGATATAGGACACCTTGACAGCTGTTTATAAGACCTACCTGATCTAAATGTTACCTCAACCAGAAAAAGTGCTGACTCTTGAACTTGGATGCATGTGTCATGTTTTACATAATATAAATTCCATCATATCTATTTATTATATACAATTAATGTCATCCTTGTTCTTCCCATCAGTCTGGAAGTCATTAAACCTTGGACTTCCCTGCTATCATATGCATTTCCATTTCACCTGAACATGGGAAGCCCAATGGTCACCTGATCTATGACAACCAAATTGTAGCACACCCAGCATTGGACTGTACCTTTAAATCCATTAGGTCCTTTATCGTTTTATTTCCAGTTAGCAGTAGAAATGTTGTGGACTAGATGTGCCTCTTATTGTAGCTCCATGTACTGCTCCCCTGTGTTCTCATGTTTGGAATTTTGGATGTTCATCAGAATATCTGTGTACTACTTTAGCTGCTAGCGTTGTGTGTTAATAAGCATCACAACTATTAAGGAGTTTTTATTTAGATATGTATTATTATTTGTTATATGATATTTTAAATATATGAGAAGCGGGTATCCCGGCTCAATCCCTGGTCTGGACACTGGGCGCGGAGTGAGTGTGGACCTCACCCGGAGTAATCACAAGGAAAGAGAAGAACTCCAGCTCAGTTCAGGAAGATATGGCTTTATTCACATCAACGAGGCAACAGGTACAGGGAGGAAGTGACGCGTACGACTAAGGCCAGCACCTGGCCGAAACGCGTCACTTCCTCCCTGTACCTGTTGCCTCGTTGATGTGAATAAAGCCATATCTTCCTGAACTGAGCTGGAGTTCTTCTCTTTCCTTGTGATTTTAAATATGTATTAAAATATATATATATATATATATATATATATTTTAATACATATTTAAAATCACAAGGAAAGAGAAGAACTCCAGCTCAGTTCAGGAAGATATGGCTTTATTCACATCAACGAGGCAACAGGTACAGGGAGGAAGTGACGCGTACGACTAAGGCCAGCACCTGGCCGAAACGCGTCACTTCCTCCCTGTACCTGTTGCCTCGTTGATGTGAATAAAGCCATATCTTCCTGAACTGAGCTGGAGTTCTTCTCTTTCCTTGTGATTTTAAATATGTATTAAAATATATATATATATATATATGTGTGTTATGTATGTGTATGAATTATATAAGAAGAAAGAAAGTACACATTACGCACTCACCCGGTTTCATGCCAAATGGGTTTCTTTGTTCCAGAATTCACATGGAATACAGAAGAACAGAACAAGATGGAGCTTGGCCGAGCTCGTGGAACAACATTCCCGTTTCGCGGGTTCTCGGCTTAGTCACGCCCCTAGGGGCGTGACCAAGCGGAGAACCCGCGAAACGGGACCGTTGTTTAACGAGCTCGGCCGAGCTCCATCTCCTTCCTTTTCCTGACCTGTACTTCTGTGTTCCATGTGAATTCTGGAACAAAGAAACCCATTCTTTGGCATGAAACCGGGTGAGTGCGTAGTATGTACAATAACCCCCCGACCTACGATGGCCCCGACATATGATAAAATCGACATATGATGGTCTCTCAGAGGCCATCGCATGTCGATGTCAGCATCGACATACGATGCTTTTATATGTCGGGGCTATCGCATTAACTGCTATCCAACAGCGCAAAATGCTTAAACTGCTGTCGGATAGCAGTTTAAGCATCCCTGGCAGGTTCGCTTACCTATTCCCGCTGCTCCGGGTCCACTTCGCGATCCTCCGGTGTCTTGCGCATCTTCTCCAGGGTCCGGGCCTTTCTTTCCGGCGTCGTTATTACGTCACTACGCACGCCGCACCGGCGCAGCAGCGTAATGACGTCACCAGAAAGCGAGGCCCGGACCCTGCAGACGATGCGCAAGACACCGGAGGATCGCGAAGAAGACACCGGAGCAGCGGGACAGCATCGGGAGCCCCTGGGACAGCATCGGGAGCGGTGAGGACCTGGTCTGGAGCGACGGGGACAGGTGAGTACAGCTTCCTATACTTTACATTGCACGGATCCCTCAACATACGATGGATTCGACAAACGATGGGTCATTTGGAACGAATTACCATCGTATGTTGAGGGACCACTGTACTTTCTTCTTGTATGAAGTATCTCTGCTTGTTCCATATAAGCGCACCCCTGACTCATTGCCACACCACCCGTCTATTAATTTCAGCTCAGCTTCAGCGTCTACGGGACCGCTAGACCACACTACAGTGCCGGCTCTTTTTCTATTTTTGCTACTGTATGTATTATATAGCTCCAAGACAACTGAACACATTAATTTTATAAAAATGTGGTCAAAATTTGCCTGCTCTTTAGAGAGTTATTACTCGAAATTGCAGGAGTCTCAGGTCTGCGATATAGACCTCTGTCACGTCTGGACAACATGTCAAAGGTTTATTCAAGTGACCGTAAAAGAAAAGAAAAATCCATTAGCTGCCAGTGATGTATTCAGCAACGATATGGAGGCAGGATGGAAATGTCTCATGGTGGGAAGGGTGACACAACCAGACTAGCCTTTCCGTATCCCTTGCTGAGGTCTGGCGATGTGTGGACTACAGGAGTCTGCTCCACAAACATGTTTTGATGTACTCCTCAGTTTTGCAGTTGCCCATTGCAACAAATCAGATTGCATCTTAATTTTTTAAAATGCCTTTAAAATATAAAAGAAGCAATCTAATTGGTTGCTATCGACAACTGATCAACCTTTCAAAACAGGTTTTGATAAAGTTCCCCCCTTTCACTATTTAAATGCTGCTGAAACCTTTGCACTGAAATTTAATGTTGCTTATTTCTTTCCAAAATGCAAAATTAGGCAGTTTTCCAAATAGTTTTTATAAAAAAATGTCCTACTGTTATGTTGCTGTAGAGAATGTACAACTCTTGTACATGCATTTGTTGATATAGAGCTGACAGCACTTGGCTTCTGACTTTGTCGTCTCCCACTGCTGTCCTCTCAGAGTAAGGCCACCTTTTTTGCAATACAGTTCCCGTATACGTTTTCAATGTGAAAACCTTACGGAACCATATTAAAAACCGTATGCATTGACTCTCCATTGAAAACCATATGCCAAAAGATGCATCAGGTTGTGTCCGTTTTGCATATTGTAAGTTTTTGTCCATTTTCTACCTGTTCTCAAAACCGTAGCCTACCACAGTATTCAGTCCGGGTGAAAAACCGTATGGAAACCATATACGTTCCCATTGACATGTGAGTCCGTACAGAACCAAATGTGCGTACGGTTCCATCCGGTTTGCACCATACCATTTTTGACACCGAAAGTTTTTTCCTTGGGATTTCAGTCAAGCAAGTGAAACTTTATTCATAATGGAGTGAAAAGTTAAAAACTTTTACGTTTTTTATTTTCTTAAAAATGGATGCAACCTGACATATTTTTCAAACCGTATACCGGTTAAAATTTCTACACACGTTTTGATACAGTTTAGTCCGGTTTTGAGGAATCGTTTTTTCATAAAAAAAAAAAAAAAACCTGATACAGGAACTGTATTGCAAAAACGGGGTGTGAACCCACCCTTAGAGACAGCAGCAGATAGGGAAACAAGGCTGTATACAGCAAATGAGTTTGGAGAAGGAGAAAAGCATCCAAGCCTTCAGGGAGGGCAGATCACTCAGGCCTTACTGTATCAGAGTGTAGATATGGAGGAAAGCATGCATAAGTCAGTCTGCAGGGGATGGTGGGGAGATCATGCAGGTTGCATGTGACTGTAGATAGGAGATACATGGCATGACGTCAAGAGGGGGCGTGACCTTGAAGTTATGACCCCCGCAGCCCACAGACCAGCGTTTGGAACAAAATGTTCTGAACGCTGGGGCAGTGGTGTACTCCTTTAAGTGAAGTGATTCCTCATGGGCTCTAAAAGTTGTCACTGCAGTAATAGAGATGTGCTGATGCCGGAGAGCTAGTGAAAACAGCAGTGTATGTAAAAATAATTTTCCCATTATATCCCTGACAGCACAGGTGAGAGACTGCCACCATCTGGTTAGAAAACAGGAACCTCCAAAATTACTAAAAGGTGGGAAACACCTGTTGCCTGTCAATGGAAGTTGGTTTGCTTGGAAATCATAGGCGTTCCTCCTGGATTGCAGGCTGGCTTCCCACTTAGTTTCACATACAGGGGGCAGTAACCTAGCTAGCGTAGCCCTTTTTTTTATTAGTTGCTGTAAGTTTGGGCCACATCCCCATTCTTTTCCAGGGTGTTGATACAGCATTATCCTCCTCACCCCAGTGACCGTGTGGGGAAGGAGATGTGCATCCTAGCTGCTGTACCAATGGTTCCCTCCTACCATGCAGGGGAATTATAGACTAAATATCACTGGCACCTGAACTGGTGGCATGGAGTTCCTAGAAACCAGGATAGGGAACTTAGGACCCAAAAATAATTGGAACACATGCTATAACAAGGATATCCTCTGCACGCTATGAAGAAATGTGGTGAATGCAGCTTCAGTGGAAATTTACTCTTTCCATACTAATCATGCTGAATGAGAGAGAAAGTAGTCAGTGGGTTAACCATCTACACCCCAGCTATAATTTAGCGCAGTAGTCTCAGGTGGGATTTTTCCCGGCTCCTGTCTATCCATTCAGAATGTACAACAAAAATAGAGAAACATCTACACATCCACCATTTGTATTTTGATCATGGTAGGTGTTCACACTGGTGTGGTGCTCTGTGGTGGCCATTGGTTCTTTGATGCTTTGTCTGTGGGGTGGTGCGGCCCCGGGGCTTGGTCGGGCAGCAGTGGGGCTGCCTGGCTACTGGGTTGTTCCCCCCGGTTGGCATGGTGTCTTGGAGGCAGTGGTCGCTGCCCGGTGCTAGGCCAGTGTTAGATTGGGGGCCCACTCTGACTAGGTGGCCTTGACGTGGCGAGTGGGCTTGTACTTTTTGATCAAAATGTATACTAACAACCTGTTAGTTTTTGAAATTATGCTGAGAAGCAAGTAGATCAAAATACATGGTGGATGTGCGGCTATGTTTCTCTATTTGTATTGTCCATTTGGGAAGAAGTGTTATGTTTTAATTGAGATTTGTCTAGTTATACCCTTGTCTTTTTTACATTATAGAACCTAGGGATGTCCCTAGAAAGACCAAACAGAAACCCAAAACCAAAGAGTTTGGTATATGTAAAAAGAAGCTGCCGAGCTCTTCTACTAAACCTTTATGCCACCACTAACTTGAGAATGTTACCTCTGAAGAATCTACTTCTGTAATCCGAAAATATTAAAGAAATTGTCAAGTCTGAAGTATGTATTTGTATGGAATCCCTTCCCAGTCCTTCTTCAAAAACTTCTGCAATGTCTGATTCTTCAAGAAGTGAAAGCTTGGATCTGGATGAGAAGGGCGAGATACTTGGATACTCAAGAGTTCTCTTCAGAGATAAAATAGTCAGGGAAGCCATTATTTGTCATCTTAAGAATACAGAGTTATTGCTTAAAGCTGCTAGAGCTGGAGGAAGTAAAGGAGCCAAAATTTATTGAGGACCAAATGTTTTAGGGTCTTTGGGCTAAAAAAAAAATCGAGTGCACTTCCACATAAAACTTTAAAGCACTCATTAAAAAAGAATGGAAAATGGAGGATGGGAAGTTTATTGTATATAAAACATTAAAATACTCATTAAAAAAGAATGGAAATGCAGAATAGGACGTTTATCTAAAGAATTGCTTTGTTTAAATGGCAGAGCTGCAGCATTATGTAATTCAGTCTGTAGAGCACTACAGCTCAAATGTTTGAAGGGGGACACAACAACAAAGACGTGGTCTCAAATGGCTGGAGGTGCTCAACCCCAAATGCGGTTGTGCATTTATACTGGGGTCGCAGATCCTGCCCTTGTGGTCCTTTGCTAAGGGCGATCCCCAGCATAAAAATGCATACAATGGAGGATGCCTGCAACAGACTACAAGTGCCACAATAGAATCCTACACCAGATAAACGGTGTGGATGTGTAACAATTAGAATAATACAATACAGAAATGTGGGTGCACTACTGTGGTAGATGTATACAATGACATTGGCTATCCCTCAACACTGATGTTAAAATTGAGACATTAGCCAGTATATCCTTAGATGAATGACATACCTGAGCCCGAACACCAACGCCAAGGTTTCTCAAGTGGCACGGGACCTAACATTAACCTACCTGTGCATGATATGCAAAAACCAGGCACCAGTGGGCAATTACAGCAGCACTAGGCCGACTCGCAGCCTGCTCCCAGTTACCTCCAGTGTGACTGTACACACATACAATGGGAGGAGGGAGACAGACTACAAGCCCCACCTAAGTTGGCTGATATGTGTGCCGGCCTCACAGGTGAACCTTAATGCTGCCTTAATAGTGATCAAGGCGCATTAAATGGGGAGTTTATACACCTCCAAGTTTAAGATTTAAACAACAACAAAGACTTGGTCTCAAATGGCTGGAGGTGCCCCAAATGCAGTTGTGCATATATACTGGGGGAGCAGATCCTGCCCTTGTAGTCTGTTGCTAGGGGCGATCCCCAGCATATAAATGCATACAATGGAGGAACCCGTCAATACACCTATTGTGCTGGACTAGCGTTCTTAAGTTCTGCTATGTAATAGGCACAACTCTGACGCACCACAGAAGCACATATTTTGTTGAAAGCAGGACCCAGAAAATAACTAATTTTGGTCCTGAGGAAGGCACGAGAAAGCCCCGAAACGCGTTGTCTATTGTTTTACAGATCAAACAAACTGATGCTCAATGCAACTGTGGGGACCTAAGAGTCGTTTTGTGGAAAATTGATAGCAGCACTCATCCAGGACCCATTTTTTTTCTCCCTCCATCTACCCTATCTCTGTTGAGAATCTCTCTGATTCTAGAGAACTCTATCTATCCGCCCCTTCCATCCTTGGCACCAGTATAAACAGGAAGTTTAGGGGGGGGGGGGGGCGGGTCTGGCCACCAAACAAGCTTCCTTTGGCAGGGCACTGCTTCAGATGTTGGTCCCTCCATAGTATGTTCTAGTTTACTTTTCCTCTAGTGCGGTCAGAGACATAATGGAAATACTAAAATTACATGTACCGGTAAAAGGTTTTCCATGAGCTTATAACCGCATCGGCAGTATTCCAGTGAGTGGAATTTAATACATTATGGTAGTAAGCATCTAAAAGAGGGTCTGGTACCATAATATGCTTACATAAGGTCTGCTGGGCTACTAAGTAAAAAGGAATAGAAAACTATACTCTTCTGTGATTAAATCTCCTTTAAGATGACACCAGTCAGTACCAAGAGAAAGCTAGGTGCAAGCAAACAACAAGAAATCCTCCAGGGAATGTCAAGAACTCTATATTTTCTAGTGATGATTCAGGGCATCTAGAGGATTCAGCAAAATGACAAAAATGCTATCCACAAAAAAAAAACACATATAATAACAGGCACCTAAATACAACTGTATTTTGCTATAACTGGAGAGATAACGTAGGTGTTATATCTTATATACAGTACGTAGGTGTTATCTTATATACAGTACCTATATTAACTTGCTATGTTTACACATGTGCAGTCAATCCAGTTTCTGTGTTTTTTCTTTTGTTTGTTTTTATGTTCCATCATAGATACGGAAAAATGAAAATGATAGAGTGCTGGATCTATTAGGAAACCACAATTTTTTGGGGGGGATCTATCAGATTCTGTTGTTGTGATGGGAAGAATATCGCAACATGTTTTGTAGTTGTTCCTGTAAAATATGATGGAATCTCCAATTGAGGTGTGAACAGAGCCCTACCTGCAGGATTAGTACAGGTTGCTTAGAAACTACTTTTTCCCCCAATGATGCCATGTCCGTACTCGAATCTGTGTCTGCTGAATGTTTTAGGATTCTCCCTAAAAATTGGACAAAAAAAACAATAATTGACTAAAGTGGGGGAATGTAGTGAGCTTGCTCTGTGACCTATGCAGGGATGCGTTGAGCTGATTCTGTGTTATTTGCCTGACTCTGCTGACGCTGCCCCTAGGGTACCCAACACAAGCTAAAAAAGTGAGCTCTTCAAAACAAGAAGGGCCAACCTATTGGAAGGATTTTTTGTAGACCAAAGAAATATGAAAGCTTTTTTTATATATTGAATAGAAAATTCTACTTAAACGATAGGTAGTTTTCGGGTGATTTGTGTACTTTGAAGAGTATGTATTCTTTTGTTACCTTTTTCTAGATTTTTAAATGCATAAAATAAGAAGTGAAGCAACTTTGCAAATGGTCGATAGTGAAAGTAAATGGCATTCTGCAGGTCTTTTGCAGATCTGTGTGTCTCCATGGTTACAGACTACAAACAAAGCCTGTGTAGTCTGATCCACCAGCCATAAGCTACTACATCCCGTCTGGCCTCTTTTTTCTTCTTAAAGGGGTACTCAGCTGCTCAGCATTTTGGAACAAACTGTTCTCAACGCTGGAGCCGGTGCCGGGAGCTTGTGACGTCATAGCCCCACCCCCTCATGACGTCACACTCTGCCCCCTCAATGCAAGTCTATGGGAGAGGGCGTGACAGCCGTCATGCCCCCTCCCATAGACTTGCATTAAGGGGGCGGGGCGTGATGTCATGAGGGAGCGGGGCTATGATGTCACAAGCTCCCGGTTCCAGTGTTTGGAACAGTTTGTTCCAAATGCTGAGCAGCGGAGTACCCATTTAAAGGTAATGCTTGGAGTGAGCGGCGGTGGTTGTGACGTCACGACCCATGCCCCCCCCCCCCCTTGTGATGTCACACCGCGCCCCCTCAATACACCCCCTCCCATAGTCTTGCATTGAGGGGGTGTGACATGATGTCACGAGGGGGCATGGCCATGACGTCACAACCCCTGCTGCCCGCACCCAGCACTCTAAACGAATGTGGGGTGCTGCACAGGGATCACGGGGGTCCCAGCTGTGGGACCGCCGCGATCAGACATCTTATTCCCTATCCTTTGGATAGGGGATAAGATGTCTAGGGGCGGAGCACCCCTTTAAAGGCATCCCGTAATCACTTCAATGCTGTATGAACCAAAAGTCATTTGGGCGGTCCATGACATCTTTTTCCCACCGCAACAGCCTTGATGGAAGCCACAGGGGACCGCCCCAATGACTTGTAAATCGGGTAGCATGAAAGTGATGACAGGTTCCCTCTTAATCTACACAAAGTAAAAGAGATATAGATGAAAGGGACTATATGTATAGTCTATAACCACAGACACGAGTCTGTAATGTCCCTTTTCCTTTATTTTACAGTATATCCATCCGAGCAGTAAATTAATGGTTTCAGACATATAAATAACCTACAGTTTAAGTTTTTATAAGAAATGCGTCACAATTTGCCCATAGAATGAGTTCTAATGATCGTCATATAGAGGGTCAGGCTTTTCTTTATAGTGTATTATTTTTCTTTTTCCCGCTAATAACAGGGTGCTCGGGTGATTGACTCACAATAACAGATTGGTGTTTTTTTTCCCCTACCTGTTGGCATCATGTCGGGCTGTTTTTGTTCGGCGTGATTATTTTGTGTATTTTCTCTTGCCAGTCTTTGTTCTGCGGTTGAATAGCGTATTAGAGTCACAGGGAGCATAACATTCGTTTTGTACTATGAGTCTCTTTGTTTCGCAGTCAGATTCATTGCCTCGGATTGAATGAGCAAATAAATGGCTTCAACTCGCGGCTATTCTGATGTGTTTGTTTTAGCTATCAGTTACTGGTTTGGGACACGTCCTAGTTTTCTATGTACTTTCTTAACATAATGCAGCAGCCATTGCGTCTGTTATATGACACAGTTTACCCTGCTTGTAGCTAAACAGGTCACAGAAGACATTTGTCTTGTTTGGTGTCATGTGAGATTTAGGACGGCGGATATTAACTTGGTACAAATCAAGTCTTGAGTTAATTTACTACCGAAAGTTTGATTCCACTCGAGCCGCCTGCCATTGTCTAAAGTCGACTACTGTTTTCTTTTTAGTAGAATAATAAGGGAATAGATGGGTGTTTGATGATGGAAAACTTTTGACCAACCAGGTGCTTTATTGTGGAATTTTATGAAATATTATTATTAATGCACTAGATGTCTCCCAGCTAAAATGAAAGCGTACCTATCGTATCACATAAAAAAGAATGCTTCTATATGTTTTTTGTTTTTGTTTTTTGGATCTAGTTTCTGTATTTGGCTCACAAATCCCTCTATTAAGCTGCTCACTCATTCTGACATCCACTGCACAGGAAGGGGCTTGTCCGTGGCAAGCTATGAGCTCGCCCTCACTCACCATGCATTCACTTCCTTTCTGAGTCTGCTGTGCTGGGTCTCTTCATCTAGTTACTGCAGGCTGCTCTGTAACCCCGTTTTTAGACAGGAATCTGATAGGACAGGAGTGAGCACTAGTTCCTCCCTTACTTCCTGGACTTTGTCCCAGCCTCTTTGTCTTCAGCTGGGACAAAGATGAGGCTGCAGGTGGACAGGATTATGTTCTGGATGGTATGGAGACCCCTAGTGGTCTTTTTTTACAAGCCATGATTTCTGTAAATAGGAGATTATATTTTTTATAAAGTAAATTAAAAAGATCAATGTAGGTTTTCCAAGATGTACAACATATAAATCTGACAATGCCCATTTAAAGGATGGATCTAGGACTGTATCAAAGACTGCTGTGATGAAATCCATCAGGACTGTATAATAAGGGGAAAGCTGTAACGTGAACATAGAACCGGCACAAGGTCATGAGGCGGTAAAGAAGCAAGGTATTACATGTATAGATCTCGTACGTTTCTTCAGCGATGGTTGAACCCTTTGGGGATAGCTTCCATTAATACAATCAATGTTTGTGATGCTGTAGGCGGTCAATGCTTCATTGTGTCTGGATGTGCAGTATGCGGTATAGTATGCCGTAAGGAGTTTTTATGGCATCTGGACCTACGTTAGTTTCAATCAATTGCGAAATGTTGGATAGAACATCCCACGTATGGTACCTGCACATTGTCAGTATATAATAAAGTCTTATTTAGAAGGTAGGGGAGAAGCCGGCTACTACCTGTCTAACTGGTGATTAGGCTAGTATGTACTACAGATCCCAGCAGGTGCCTAGATTAATATGGAGGTGCTCTGCCTTCACAAGAGTGAATGGTGGAACATACAAATCCCCAAACCACGTTAAATATCCATTGAAGACATTTAGAAAGCGGCACTCGCTCATACATGTGGTATAAAATCTTTATTTGGAAATCCTTAAAATATTACGATATCCATCAGTGGACAGCAGGACAGAAATGAAGCGGTGAGGATAGCGGCAGCTACTTCGCGCGTGGACACGCGCGAAGTAGCTGCCGCTATCCTCACCGCTTCATTTCTGTTCTGCCGACCACTGATGGACACGCGAAGTAGCTGCCGCTATCCTTACGCTTCATTTCCGTCCTGCTGTCCACTGATGGACACACATGAAGTAACTACCGCTATCCTCACTGCTTCATTTCTGTCCTGCCGTCCACTGATGGACACTCGCGAAGTAGCTGCCGCTATCCTTACGCTTCATTTCCGTCCTGCTGTCCACTGATGGATACGCGCAAAGTAACTTCCGCTATCCTCACCGCTTCATTTCTGTCCTGCAGTCCATTGATGAACACGCGCGAAGTAACTTCCGCTATCCCCACCGCTTCATTTCTGTCCTGCCATCCACTGATGGACACGCATGAAGTAACTGCCGCTATCCTTACCGCTTCATTTCTGTCCTGCCGTCCACTGATGGACACACATGAAGTAACTGCCGCTATCCTCACCGCTTCATTTCTGTCCTGCCGTCCACTGATGGACACGCATGAAGTAACTTCCGCTATCCTCACCGCTTCATTTCTGTCCTGCCATCCACTGATGGACACACATGAAGTAACTGCCGCTATCCTCACCGTTTCATTTCTGTCCTGCCGTCCACTGATGGACACGCGCGAAGTAGCTGCCGCTATCCTTACGCTTAATTTCCGTCCTGCTGTCCACTGATGGACACGCGCAAAGTAACTTCCGCTATCCTTACGCTTCATTTCCGTCCTGCCGTCCACTGATGGACACGCATGAAGTAACTGCCGCTATCTTTACCGCTTCATTTCTGTCCTGCAGTCAGCTGATGGCTATCGTTATATTTTAAGGCAGTCCATAAGATATAAGACAAGATTGCACTGCTGCATACTAAGTCAGGAGTATAAACGTCCTTAGCCAGCTCACCTAAAATACACAGCCATACTGTGTGTCTCGTGGTGCTCAATCCGTGATGCTCACATCCAAAATATTCCACGTAGAGAAACGATAAGATGAACAATAAAGACAGTGGCCAATGGGCTGTTACGCGCTATCTTCAGTGCTTCCTGAGAGGTCATGAAGAAGCGCTGAAGGTAGTGTGAAACGGCCCGTTGGCCATTGTCTGTATTGTTGACCTGACTGTTTTAATAAAGCTACTGCTGCTGTGAACAAGTGAGTGCCATCTTATCGTTTCTCTTTGTATAATATTTTAAAGGGGTACTCCGGTGGCAAACATTTTTTTTTTTTTAATCAACTGGTTCCAGAAGGTTAAACGAATTTGTAAATTACTTCTATTAAAAAATTTTACCCTTCCAGTCCTTTTTAGCAGCTGTATGCTACATAGGAAATTCTTTTCTTTTTGAATTTCTTTTTTGTCTTGTCCACAGTGCTCTCTGCTGACACCTGATGCCCGTATCAGGAACTGTCCAGAGCACGAGAAAATCCCCATAGCAAACCTATGCTGCTCTGGACAGTTCCTGACACGGACAGAGGTGTCAGCAGAGAGCACTGTGGACTAGATAAAAAAGAAATTAAAAAAGAAAAGGATTTCCTCTGTAGCATACAGCATCTAATAAGTACTGAAAGGATAAAGATTTTTAAATAGAAGTCATTTACAAATCTGTTTAACTTTCTGGCACCAGTTCATGAAAAAAAAAAAAAAAAAAGTTTTCCAGCCGAGTACAATTTAAGGATTTCCTAATAACGATATGAAGATCTTAACCCACACGTACTGGTGAGTGCTGTTATCCAAATTTATTCTATGGATAAGTATATACAGTGGTCCCTCAAGTTACAATATTAATTGGTTTTGGGACGACCATTGTATGTTGAAACCATTGTATGTTGAGACCAGAACTCTATGGAAACCTGGTAATTGGTTCTAAAGGCCCAAAATGTCATCCAAAAATAGAAAAAAAGGGAGGATTAAAGAAAAATAAGTAGATAACTAATATAGATAAAGCAAATCCTTACATATAAAAGTAATAAAGATCTGCTGGGAGCTGTAATCACTGTCTAGGTCAGTGTTTCCCAAGCAAGGAGCCTCCAGCTGTTGCAAAACTACAACTCCCAGCATGCCCGGACAGCCAAAGGCTGTCCGGGCATGCTGGGAGTTGTAGTTCTGCAACAGCTGGGGGCACCCTGCTTGGGAAACACTGGTCTATGTAGAGGGCAGGAGCTTCTTCGGGGTCCTGTACAGAACACACAATGTCCTAAAAAAGTAATGGAGTCGCCCTCACCTGGTGTCCAAAGGAGCAGGTAACCCTGGTACAGGTAAAGAGTACAGAACATGTAATACCTCCCTGTACTGTAGGAGGCGCTACCAGACACCAGTCAGTGCATGCAATTCAGTAATACAGGTAAAGAGTACAGAACATGTAATACCTCCCTGTACTGTAGGGGGCGCTACCAGACATCAGTCAGTGCATACACTTCAGTAATACAGGTAAAGAGTACAGAACATGTAATACCTCCCTGTACTGTAGGGGGCACTACCAGACACCAGTCAGTGCATACACTTCAGTAATACAGGGGTTTTACCAGTGAATGCCCTTTCTGATTGGTCGGTTCTTCCAGCCATTGACACGTTTCACAGATCTGGACTGTCTGTACATTGTATGTTGAGTCAGGTTTCAACTTATGATGATCCAGAAAAGACCATTGTATGTTGAAACTATTGTATGTTGAGGCCATTGTAAGTTGAGGGATCACTGTATATATATATATATATATATATATTGTGATGATCAGTCCTACTTGTAGTTATCACTGAATTCCTTCTTAGTCCTATAGGATGTAGTAGTGGTGGTAGCGGGATGTGCCCCTCTAGCGCTGCCTGTTGTAGTAATGGATATTTATGAGTGTTCCAATGTCATCTACAGCTCGGGGACAGAGTGTTTCTCTAGGTAGGGGCTCTTAGGAAGGTGACCCTTCCGGGCGAGTTCTCAGTGATATCAGAATGTGCCGACAGAATAATTTTTATTAGACTAGAGAATTTGGTGTAAGAAGTGATATGGGGGGATTTCTTTTTTTAACACAAATGACAGCTTGCCAGAGCAATGGGATTTTTGTTGTTATATAGGTTTATTATTTTATTTTCTGACTTAAGTTTCTGTCTAGAACTATGCAATTTCTCCTACTGATGCACCGAAATGAAGCCGAAAATATAGGATGTGCTTGGTCAGAAACCAAAACCGAAAATGACTTGTCCCGCACACTTTATAAGAAAGAAAACAAAGAACAAAAAAAGATTTTTCTGGATAACTCTTAAAGGAGTACTCCGGTGGAAAACATTTGTTTTCTAATCAACTGGTGCCGGAAAGTTAAACAGATTTGTAAATTACTTCAATTTAAAAATCTTAATCCATCCAGTACTTATCAGCTGCTGTATGCTCCACAGGAAGTTCTTGTCTTTTTGAATTTCCTTTCTGTCTGACCACAGTGCTCTCTGCTGACACCTCTGTCCATGTCAGGAACTGTCCAGAGAAGGAGCAAATCCCCATAGCAAACCTCTCCTGCTCTGGACAGTTCCTGACATGGACAGAGGTGTCAGCAAAGAGCACTGTGGTCAGACGGAAAGGAAATTCAGAAAGAAGAGAACTTCCTGTGGAGTATACAGCAGTTGATAAGTACTGGAAGGATTAATATTTTTAAATAGAAGTAATTGACAAATCTTTTTAACTTTCTGACACCAGTTGATTTAAAAAATAAAAAAATATATAGTTTCCCACTGAAATACCCCTTTAAGGAGTGTAACAAAGTCTAGTACAAACAATGTGTTTTAAAGACTTAGAACATTTCTATTTAGCCCTAGACACAGGGAATATCTGTATTCATGGAGTTTGTGCAGAAGCATATGGAGGCCCTGGGTACAATGACTATATCCGAAGAGAAAACAGGGGGTGCTCCCTTGTAGTGTATATCAACTTGGTGTGAACCCTCCGTCACACCTAAGAGATATACTTTCCTTGGGGTGATGTCACTGAGCCTCGTGTGTATATGGGGTGGGTATGATTTGGGCTGCTGCATTCGGACCAGTTCTGGTACACAGCGTTCAGGAACTCATTGTTCCGGACGCTGGGGAGCGGAGTAAACCTTTAAACAGATTTGAAAATTACTCCTATTAAAAAAATCTTTACCCTTCCAGTACTTTTAAGCAGCTGTATGCTACAGAGGAAATTCTTTTCTTTTTGAATTTCTTTTTTGTCTTGTCCACAGTGCTCTCTGCTGACACCTGATGCCCGTGTCAGGAACTGTCCAGAGCAGCATAGGTTTGCTATGGGGATTTTCTCCTGCTCTGGACAGTTCCTGATACGGGCATCAGGTGTCAGCAGAGAGCACTGTGGACAAGACAAAAAAGAAATTCAAAAAGAAAAGAATTTCCTCTGTAGCATTGAGCTGCTAGAAAATACTGGATGGGTAAAGATTTTTTTATTAGAAGTAATTTTCAAATCTGTTTAAAGGGTTACTCCGCTCCCCAGCGTCTGTAACAATGAGTTCCTGAACGCTGTGTGCAGGCTTCCGTGTTCACGCCTGCCCCCTCGTGACATCATGGCCTGCCCCCTCAATGAAAGTCTATGGGAAGTGGGCGCGACGGCCATCACACCCCCTCCCATAGACTTGCATTGAGGGGGCAGGACGTGACGTCACATGACGGGGCGCACACAGCATTCAGGAACTCAGTGTTCCGGATGCTGGGGAACGGAGTAACCCTTTAACTTTCTGGCACCAGTTGATTTTAAAAAAAAAATAATCCACCGGAGTACCGCTTTAATACAGTTTCTACAGATTAGATGTAGGTACAGATCTGGCCTGAACACCTTCTACCTTGTCCCAGAGAATCTCTATAGGATTAAGATATGGGGACAGGGAAGGGCAGGGATACAAGAATAACACACTGCCATGTTCCGGGAACCATTCCATGACTATTCTGCCCTTGTGGATGGTGCGGGGTCCTGCTCAGTCTTCTTCTTCAGTAGGGATAACGGGTGCCACGATGGGATGATCTTGGATGCCCACAATGCTTAGATATGCCCCACTGTCCACACGTCCATCCATCGGTATCAGAGGACCAAGCATATACTGGAGGTGGCATGGATGGTGCCGCATACATTTGGGTTAACTTGATCTGATGATGTTTCTCCACTGTTCTGAGGTACAATGTTTAGGCTCTTCGCCCACTGGAGTCTTGCTTTTCTGTTCTCCTTAGGCACCTGAATAGTGGCCCTGAAATGAATCGTCTGCTATTGTAGCCCAACCATGTCAAGAAAAGGCAAGTTGTGTGTTTGGACACATTAGTTGGACACCAGTGTTGTATTTAGCTGCATTATCTGTTCCTGAAATCCTTTGACCCCTGTTATGCTTGAGCTGTTTATAACCATAGGATCCCCCTTTACTGGATGTGTTTCCTTGATTACAGTTCTCTGCTCTCTGATAGTATTTATTTATTTTTTTATATAACTTGGCCCTGGTTGACCGGGCCCGATCCACAGTCAATTGGATCACTGGATTTATCTATTTGACTGTGGACTTATCCATGGGAAAAACTTGATCATTTTTTGATTGACTTTTGATTGATTTTAAGCTGCATTTTGGATTAATAGGTCTAATGTTTATAAAGGAAAGGTCTAGGTGGGTGTATCTAATAAAGTGACCGTTCAGTGTCTATCTTCTCCTTTAGAATTGAGCGAACTTTCAGTAAATTGGCTCGTAGCAAGCCTCGTGGCTCGGCCCTTGATTACTTTAGTCTGCGTCAATTAGTTCAGCTTTCCAAGGGCTCTGGTTGCCTGGAAAAATCCAGGATGAGAGTTTTAGGTCTCCTAGGACTGTATCCACCTTTTCCAGGCAACTGGAGCCCTTGGAAAGCTGAACTAATTTACGCAGACTAAAGTAATCAAGGGCCGAACCACCAGGTTCACTTCGAGCCAATTTACTGTAAGTTGGCTCAACTCTAGTCTCCTTACTACAATTCCTTTCAATATGGCTGTATGAGCCCTCAAACTGTATATGCTTCTTGTTAGCTATACTCTATAGAGTGCCTTTAGATTTTCTTTTTTTTGTATATTCACCCATTCCTGGTAATAACTTATATGCCTTCCCCTGTACACCATAATGTAGAAGCTTATGTTCAGCAGCTTTTTGTTCATGCCATATCCTGGTCATTACAGTGATTTCGAGGCTTCATTGTAGGTAAAAACATAGTGTAAGGCAACAAGGGACAGACGAAAGTCTTTCGGAAGTAGCAATCTTCCCATAATCCTCAGCGGCTGTAGCTTTCAGCTGTCATTAAGAACAAAGAGCGCAGGACTCTGCTAATGGAACATATGTTCCAGCTTTCACGCTGTATAGACTGGAAATGAGGTGTCCTTTATTTACTCCATCTTCTGACATAAAGCGGCGCATCATTCTGTCATGAGACGGCGAGTGCCGCGTCTGTGATCTCCTACATCAGGGAGTCTGAAAGCTCTCATCATGTCGTAATGCCTTGTGCTTATTATTGAAGTGCCCTGTCCTTACTGGTACCTGAACACGGATCACGTTCTCTAGTATACCAGAAGTGAACATAAAGAATTTTGTGTCATTACCTTAAAGGGCTTGTTTGGTTTGGCTTTCTCAATGATAAGCCGATCATGTTGGCAATTTTCCATTTCCCCTGCAGCACTGTGAGCCTGTAGTGTAGGAGGTCAGCAGTGTGACAGTATGGTGCAATACATTAGTATTAGTACAATAGTATTGCAGCCACAGAAGTATAGGGAGAGGTATAAGCAGTAGAGAGGAAAGTGCTCATGGATGTGTAGGGAGAGGTATCAGCAGTAGAGAGAGAAGTGCTCATGGATGTATAGGGAGCGGTATTAGCAGTAGAGAGAAAAGTGCCCATGGGTGTATAGGGAGAGGTATTAGCAGTAGAGAGAGAAGTGCTCATGGGTGTATAGGGAGAGGTATTAGCATTAGAGAGAGAAGTGCTCATGGGTGTATAGGGAGAGGTATTAGCAGTATAGAGGGAGGGGATCATGGCTGTATAAGGAGAGGTATAAGCAGTAGAGAGAGAAGTGCTCATGGGTGTATAGGGAGAGGTATTAGCAGTATAGAGGGAGGGGATCATGGCTGTATAAGGAGAGGTATAAGCAGTAGAGAGAGAAGTGCTCATGGGTGTATAGGGAGAGGTATTAGCAGTATAGAGGGAGGGGATCATGGCTGTATAAGGAGAGGTATAAACAGTAGAGAGAGAAGTGCTCATGCTGCTGTACAGAACACTGGTGAGGCCTCACTTGGAGTATTGTGCGCAGTACTGGAGGCCGTATCTCCAGAAGGATATAGATACTCTAGAGAGAGTTCAGAGAAGATACTAAACTAGTACATGGACTGCAGGATAAAACTTACCAGGAAAGGTTAAAGGACCTTAAAGGGGTACTCTGCTGCTCAGCGTTTGGAACAAACTGTTCCGAACGCTGGAGCCGACGCAGGGAGCTTGTGACGTCATAGCCCCGCCCCTCATGATGTCAAGCCCCGCCCCCTCAATGCAAGTCTATGGGAGGGGGCATGACAGCCATCACGCCCCCTCCCATAGACTTGCATTGAGGGGGCGGGATGTAATGTCATGAGGGGGTTGGGGCTAAGACGTCACAAACTCCCAGCGCCGGCTCCAGCGTTCGGAACAGTTTGTTCCAAACGCTGAGCAGCAGAGTACCCCTTTAACATGTATAGAAGAAAGAAGAGACAGAGGGGATATGATAGAGACTTTTAAATACATAAAGGGAATCAACACGGTAAAGGAGGAGAGAAGATTTAAAAGAAGAAAAACTACCACAAGAGGACATCGTTTTAAATTAGAGGGGAAAGGTTTCTGCAGTAATATCAGGAAGTATTACTTCACTGAGAGAGTAGTGGACGCATGGAATAGCCTTCCTGCAGAAGTGGTCGCTGCAAATACAGTGAAGGAGTTTAAACATGCATGGGATAGGCATAAGGCTATCCTTCATATAAGATAGGGACAGGGACTATTCATAGTATTTAGATTATTGGGCAGACTAGATGGGCCAAATGGTTCTTATCTTCCGACACATTCTATGTTTCTATGTAAGCACACACAGGCTGTAGAAAGGCAGCACACCTGTGAGATGCATAGATGGGGGGGGGGGGGAGCCGCTCCGTAAGGGAAGAAACAGGTGGAGATCAGGCATCGGTATCACATTAAAAGCACATCATCTATATTGCTTCATCCTAAAATATATACATCCAGTACAGAAAATGCCTGACATGTTTCGGCCTTAGTAGTCCTTAATCATAGAGCAGTCTGCTCTCAGAAGAGAATCGGGACATGATTAGATGGTCTACTGAATGCACTGAAATTGGGTTTAGCCAACATTACTTTAAAGTCTATGGCCAACTTTGCACATATAGCGCCCATTTTTGGCTGTTTTTTAAGATACCACTATGAGCATTTTAATATGCGTTTTAAACATATTACTATCCATGGAACAGTTTTTTGTTTTTTTATGTGTGGGCCTAAACAAACACCTTATCAATACTTTCCTACATTCCTATACATTGATGTGTTGTGGTGACTACGGATCACGTCAGACCGTTAATAGACATCGGTGAGGTACCAAGCAGAATAGCAGGACAATGTTATGGTAAGTACCGTATTTTTCGCCCTATAGGACGCACCGGCATATAAGACGCACCCAATTTTAAAGGTGCAAAATCTAGAAAAAAAAGATTCTGAACCCACCAGTGGTCTTCAACCTGCGGACCTCCAGATGTTGCAAAACTACAACTCCCAGCATGCCCGGACAGCCAACGGCTGTCCGGGCATGCTGGGAGTTGTAGTTTTGCAACATCTGGAGGTCCGCAGGTTGAAGACCACTGTATAGGAGGTAATACTCACGAGTCCCCGCCGCTCCGGACCCGTCACCGCTGCCCTGGATGTCGCTCCATCGCTGTCGCTGCGTCCCCGACGCTCCGGACGTCTTCTTCCCCGGGATCCACGCTATCAGTCGCCGTCATCACGTCGCTACGCACGCTGCTCCTATTGGATGACGAGACGGCGTGCGCTACGACGTGATGACGTCTAAGGAAAGCGCCGGCCATGCAGGGGATCCCGGCCCGGAGCAGACACTGAGGAGGCAGGTAAGGTCCCTCCCGGTGTCCTGTGAGCTGTTCGGGATGCTGCGATTTCACCGCGGCGGTCTCGAACAGCCCGACTGAGCAGCCGGGTTACTGTCACTTTCCCTTCAGACGCGGCGGTCAGCTTTGATCGCCGTTTCTGAAGGGTTAATACAGGGCATTACCGTGATCGGTGATGTCCTGTATTAGCGGTGGGTCCGGCCGTTGATGGCCACAGGGACCGACCCGATAGGTGTGTATTCGCCGTATAAGACGCACCAACTTTTCCCCCGCAGTTTTGGGGAAGAAAAAGTGCGTCTTATACGGCAAAAAATAGGTTATGTAGCAGACATTAGTATTTCATTTTTGTAACGCTGTTAAGGTTACAAAGGTCACTCTCTTACCCATATGGAAGGTTCACAGCCTGATCTTAAAGGGGTACTCCACTGGCCAGCGTTCGGTTCCTAATATTCCGAATGATGTTTTTGTGCTGCTTGGGTCGGCCACGCCCCCGTGATGTCATGGCCATGCCCTCTCAATGCAAGTCTATGGGAGGGGGCGTGACGCCCCCTCCCATAGACTTACATTGAGGGGGCGTGGTCGATCCCCAGCAGCGCGAAAACAGTGTTTGGAACATTTAGATCCGAACGCTGGCCAGTGGAGTACCCCTTTAATGTTATACTTGGCCTCTCTTAGAGATACATGGCACATGCCCAGAGACTTATTTCCAGGTTCAGAGGGTGGTCATTGCAGCTGCTGCTCAGACTGTGGATTTGCGGGCTCATATAAGTAAATTGTAAAGGGATTGTCTGGGGACGAGGTGCGTTAACATAAAAAGAAGCTTCTAATCCCCTGCAGCTGCTGTCCAGTCCCTGCTTGTCACCGCTGGATCCTGTGACACCTTGTTCCCCCCCCCCATGAAACTGCCCACTCAGCCAGTCTCTAGCCACAGCGGGATCCCATTTTAGTCAGTGACTGGTTAGGCTGGCGGTTCTTCTGTGGACGACGTGTCACTGGAAAGCAGCGGGAACCGAAGGCAGCTCCAGGGGATCGAGGGAGGGTAAGTATGGCTTTTTTTTTTTTTTTATTGGCTCCCAGACAAATATATTTAAAAGATTCTTTCCTCAGACGAACCCCATTTAGGAGTCCCTCCTAGAAAATTGAAGGGCACAGTTATTTCAGATTCCTGTGTGTGGACATAACCCTAAAACGGCTGCTTTGTACTAAGCTCAGGAACACGGAAAATCCAGGAAAATGAGTAAATACACATCATATGGTGTGAACACAGAAACATTTACCTGTTCTTACTGAGCTCATGCCACATTCTGTTTGTATTCCATTCTTTTTTAATATTGTCACCAAAGGCGACTATCACCAGGTAAAATGGATTCAGTGGAAGAAAACAAATCAGAAATGAAGTGTCTGTAACATAAAGTAGGATGGAGGTAGTTTGTGGTATGTCCATCCATACATAAATCCACTAGACAGTCATGAGGTCCATGTCAGGAACTGTTTAAAACAGGGGAGGTTTTCTATGGGATTTGCTCATGTGTGGACAGTTCCTGACATGGACAGAGGTGGCAGCAGAGAGCACTGTGGTCAGACGGGAAATAACTACACAACTTCCTCTGGGGCAAACAGCATGCTGGGAGTTGTAGTCTTGCAGAATCTGGTAGTCCACAGTTTGGAGACCTTTTCTGTAGACCAAGCCTAGCTTTATCAGTAGCTGGAAAACAAAGGTTCCTCCATTATAAAGTGGATAAGCTTTGAGCTCCATGTGAGTGTAATGTATTTCATTGGTTCCTTTATATTGTGTTCTGTGTATATTTGCTTTTCCCTCCTATGTTTATGATATAGACAATATTCAGCGAATGCTGAGCTGTTTACGGACTATTTATTCTGTTCTGTACCATTTACATTCATGTTTCCTTGTTGCAGGCGAAGCAAATGACAAAGACGTCCAAGTTGTGGAGCTGCCAATCGTTGACAGCCTTCACCCGAGACCTCCCTATCTGCCGCTTGGAGTGCCTGAGGATCTTGTGGACCGCTTAATCCGTTTACATGGAGACCCAGCCGTGTGGTGGGTCTCACAGTTTGTCAAGTATTTGATCAGGCCGCAACCTTGGCTGGAAAAAGAAATTGAGGAGTCCACCAAAAAACTAGGATTTAAGCATCCTGTAATTGGGTAAGTAACCTGTTTGGATTAAACATCATGCAGGTCCAGAATTGGTACTATATGTCTCCTTATGCTGCAGGTACAGGAATCTTCAATGTGCATAAATAGGACAGTATCTGAGGATCCGGGGTATATACTGCAGACTGTATAGTACTGGAGGGTCCGGGGGTATATACTGCAGACTGTATAGTAATGGAGGGTCCAGGGGGTATATACTGCAGACTGTATAGTAATGGAGGGTCCGGGGTGTATACTGCAGACTGTATAGTAATGGAGGGTCCGGGGGTATATACTGCAGACTGTATAGTAATGGAGGGTCCGGGGTATATACTGCAGACTGTATAGTAATGGAGGGTCCGGGGGTATATACTGCAGACTGTATAGTAATGGAGGGTCCGGGGGATATACTGCAGACTGTATAGTAATGGAGGGTCCAGGGTATATACTGCAGACTGTATAGTAATGGAGGGTCCGGGGGGTATATACTGCAGACTGTATAGTAATGGAGGGTCCGGGGGGATATACTGCAGACTGTATAGTAATGGAGGGTCCGGGGTATATACTGCAGACTGTATAGTAATGGAGGGTCCGGGGTATATACTGCAGACTGTATAGTAATGGAGGGTCCGGGGGGTATATACTGCAGACTGTATAGTAATGAAGGGTCCGGGGTATATACTGCAGACTGTATAGTAATGGAGGGTCCGGGGGTATACTGCAGACTGTATAGTAATGCAGGGTCCGGGGGATATACTGCAGACTGTATAATAATGGAGGGTCCGGGGTATATACTGCAGACTGTATAGTAATGGAGGGTCCGGGTATATACTGCAGACTGTATAGTAATGGAGGGTCCGGGGTATATACTGCAGACTGTATAGTAATGGAGGGTCCGGGGGGTATATACTGCAGACTGTAAAGTAATGGAGGGTCCGGGGTGTATACTGCAGACTGTATAGTAATGGAGGGTCCAGGGTATATACTGCAGACTGTATAGTAATGGAGGGTCCAGGGTATATACTGCAGACTGTATAGTAATGGAGGGTCCGGGGGTATATACTGCAGACTGTATAGTAATGGAGGGTCCGGGGGATATACTGCAGACTGTATAGTAATGGAGGGTCCGGGGGATATACTGCAGACTGTATAGTAATGGAGGGTCCAGGGTATATACTGCAGACTGTATAGTAATGGAGGGTCTGGGGGATATACTGCAGACTGTATAGTAATGGAGGGTCCGGGGGATATACTGCAGACTGTATAGTAACGGAGGGTCCGGGGGTATATACTGCAGACTGTATAGTAATGGAGGGTCCGGGGTATATACTGCAGACTGTATAGTAATGGAGGGTCCGGGGGATATACTGCAGACTGTATAGTAATGGAGGGTCCGGGGGATATACTGCAGACTGTATAGTAATGGAGGGTCCGGGGTATATACTGCAGACTGTATAGTAATGGAGGGTCCGGGGGTATATACTGCAGACTGTATAGTAATGGAGGGTCCGGGGGATATACTGCAGACTGTATAGTAATGGAGGGTCCGGGGGGTATATACTGCAGACTGTATAGTAATGCAGGGTCCGGGGGATATACTGCAGACTGTATAGTAATGGAGGGTCCGGGGTATATACTGCAGACTGTATAGTAATGGAGGGTCCGGGGGTATATACTGCAGACTGTATAGTAATGGAGGGTCCGGGGGATATACTGCAGACTGTATAGTAATGGAGGGTCTGGGGGATATACTGCAGACTGTATAGTAATGCAGGGTCCGGGGGATATACTGCAGACTGTATAATAATGGAGGGTCCGGGGTATATACTGCAGACTGTATAGTAATGGAGGGTCCGGGTATATACTGCAGACTGTATAGTAATGGAGGGTCCGGGGTATATACTGCAGACTGTATAGTAATGGAGGGTCCGGGGGGTATATACTGCAGACTGTAAAGTAATGGAGGGTCCGGGGTGTATACTGCAGACTGTATAGTAATGGAGGGTCCAGGGTATATACTGCAGACTGTATAGTAATGGAGGGTCCAGGGTATATACTGCAGACTGTATAGTAATGGAGGGTCCGGGGGATATACTGCAGACTGTATAGTAATGGAGGGTCCGGGGGATATACTGCAGACTGTATAGTAATGGAGGGTCCGGGGGATATACTGCAGACTGTATAGTAATGGAGGGTCCAGGGTATATACTGCAGACTGTATAGTAATGGAGGGTCTGGGGGATATACTGCAGACTGTATAGTAATGGAGGGTCCGGGGGATATACTGCAGACTGTATAGTAACGGAGGGTCCGGGGGTATATACTGCAGACTGTATAGTAATCGAGGGTCCGGGGTATATACTGCAGACTGTATAGTAATGGAGGGTCCGGGGTATATACTGCAGACTGTATAGTAATGGAGGGTCCGGGGGATATACTGCAGACTGTATAGTAATGGAGGGTCCGGGGTATATACTGCAGACTGTATAGTAATGGAGGGTCTGGGGGATATACTGCAGACTGTATAGTAATGGAGGGTCCGGGGGATATACTGCAGACTGTATAGTAATGGAGGGTCCGGGGGATATACTGCAGACTGTATAGTAATCGAGGGTCCGGGGTATATACTGCAGACTGTATAGTAATGGAGGGTCTGGGGTATATACTGCAGACTGTATAGTAATGGAGGGTCCGGGGGATATACTGCAGACTGTATAGTAATGGAGGGTCCGGGGGTATATACTGCAGACTATATAGTAATGGAGGGTCCGGGGGTATATACTGCAGACTGTATAGTAATGGAGGGTCCGGGGGATATACTGCAGACTGTATAGTAATGGAGGGTCCGGGGTATATACTGCAGACTGTATAGTAATGGAGGGTCCGGGGGTATATACTGCAGACTGTATAGTAATGGAGGGTCCGGGGGATATACTGCAGACTGTATAGTAATGGAGGGTCCGGGGGATATACTGCAGACTGTATAGTAATGGAGGGTCCGGGGGTATATACTGCAGACTGTATAGTAATGGAGGGTCCGGGGTATATACTGCAGACTGTATAGTAATGGAGGGTCCGGGGGTATATACTGCAGACTGTATAGTAATGGAGGGTCCGGGGGTATATACTGCAGACTGTATAGTAATGGAGGGTCTGGGGGATATACTGCAGACTGTATAGTAATGGAGGGTCTGGGGTATATACTGCAGACTGTATAGTAATGGAGGGTCCGGGGTATATACTGCAGACTGTATAGTAATGGAGGGTCCGGGGTATATACTGCAGACTGTATAGTAATGGAGGGTCCGGGGTGTATACTGCAGACTGTATAGTAATGGAGGGTCCGGGGTGTATACTGCAGACTGTATAGTAATGGAGGGTCCGGGGGATATACTGCAGACTGTATAGTAATGGAGGGTCCGGGGTATATACTGCAGACTGTATAGTAATGGAGGGTCCGGGGGATATACTGCAGACTGTATAGTAATGGAGGGTCCGGGGTATATACTGCAGACTGTATAGTAATGGAGGGTCCGGGGTATATACTGCAGACTGTATAGTAATGGAGGGTCCGGGGGATATACTGCAGACTGTATAGTAATGGAGGGTCTGGGGGATATACTGCAGACTGTATAGTAATGGAGGGTCTGGGGTATATACTGCAGACTGTATAGTAATGGAGGGTCCGGGTATATACTGCAGACTGTATAGTAATGGAGGGTCCGGGGGTATATACTGCAGACTGTATAGTAATCGAGGGTCCGGGGTATATACTGCAGACTGTATAGTAATGGAGGGTCCGGGGTATATACTGCAGACTGTATAGTAATGGAGGGTCCGGGGGGTATACTGCAGACTGTATAGTAATGGAGGGTCCGGGGGTATATACTGCAGACTGTATAGTAATGGAGGGTCCGGGGTATATACTGCAGACTGTATAGTAATGGAGGGTCCGGGGGATATACTGCAGACTGTATAGTAATGGAGGGTCCGGGGGGTATATACTGCAGACTGTATAGTAATGGAGGGTCATGGGGATATACTGCAGACTGTATAGTAATGGAGGGTCCGGGGGGTATATACTGCAGACTGTATAGTAATGGAGGGTCCGGGGTATATACTGCAGACTGTATAGTAATGGAGGGTCCGGGGGATATACTGCAGACTGTATAGTAATGAAGGGTCCGGGGGATATACTGCAGACTGTAGGGCCTGGGGTATATGTGTGTGTATATATATATATATATATATATATATATACTGCAGACTGTATAATAATGGAGGGTCCGGGGTATATACTGCAGACTGTATATACATGGAGGGTCCGGGTATATACTGCAGACTGTATAGTAATGGAGGGTCCGGGGTATATACTGCAGACTGTATAGTAATGGAGGGTCCGGGGGGATATACTGCAGACTGTATAGTAATGGAGGGTCCGGGGGATATACTGCAGACTGAATAGTAATGGAGGGTCCGGGGGATATACTGCAGACTGTATAGTAATGGAGGGTCCGGGGTGTATACTGCAGACTGTATAGTAATGGAGGGTCCGGGGGGTATATACTGCAGACTGTATAGTAATGGAGGGTCCGGGGGTATATACTGCAGACTGTATAGTAATCGAGGGTCCGGGTATATACTGCAGACTGTATAGTAATGGAGGGTCCGGGGGATATACTGCAGACTGTATAGTAATGGAGGGTCCGGGGGATATACTGCAGACTGTATAGTAATGGAGGGTCCGGGGTATATACTGCAGACTGTATAGTAATGGAGGGTCCGGGGTATATACTGCAGACTGTATAGTAATGGAGGGTCTGGGGGATATACTGCAGACTGTATAGTAATGGAGGGTCCGGGGGTATATACTGCAGACTGTATAGTAATGGAGGGTCCGGGGGTATATACTGCAGACTATATAGTAATGGAGGGTCCGGGGTATATACTGCAGACTGTATAGTAATGGAGGGTCCGGGGGGATATACTGCAGACTGTATAGTAATGGAGGGTCCGGGGGATATACTGCAGACTATATAGTAATGGAGGGTCCGGGGGTATATACTGCAGACTATATAGTAATGGAGGGTCCGGGGGATATACTGCAGACTGTATAGTAATGGAGGGTCTGTGGTATATGTGTGTGTATATATATATATATATACTGCAGACTGTATAGTAATGGAGGGTCCGGGGTATATACTGCAGACTGTAGGGCCTGGGGTATATGTATATATATATATATATATATATATATATATATATATACTGCAGACTGTATAGTAATGGAGGGTCCGGGGGGTATATACTGCAGACTGTATAGTAATGGAGGGTCCGGGGTATATACTGCAGACTGTATAGTAATGGAGGGTCCGGGGTATATACTGCAGACTGTATAGTAATGGAGGGTCCGGGGTATATACTGCAGACTGTATAGTAATGGAGGGTCCGGGGTATATACTGCAGACTGTATAGTAATGGAGGGTCCGGGGTATATACTGCAGACTGTATAGTAATGGAGGGTCCTGGGTATATACTGCAAACTGTATAGTAATGGAGGGTCCGGGGTATATACTGCAGACTGTATAGTAATGGAGGGTCCGGGGGGTATACTGCAGACTGTATAGTAATGGAGGGTCCGGGGGATATACTGCAGACTGTATAGTAATGGAGGGTCCGGGGTATATACTGCAGACTGTATAGTAATGGAGGGTCCGGGGGTATATACTGCAGACTGTATAGTAATGGAGGGTCCGGGGGATATACTGCAGACTGTATAGTAATGGAGGGTCCGGGGGGGGTATATACTGCAGACTGTATAGTAATGGAGGGTCCGGGGGTATATACTGCAGACTGTATAGTAATGGAGGGTCCGGGGTATATACTGCAGACTGTATAGTAATGGAGGGTCCGTGTTGTGTGTATATATATACTGCAGACTGTATAGTAATGGAGGGTCCGTGGTGTGTGTATATATATACTGCAGACTGTATAGTAATGGAGGGTCCGGGGTATATACTGCAGACTGTATAGTAATGGAGGGTCCGTGTTGTGTGTATATATATACTGCAGACTGTATAGTAATGGAGGGTCCGGGGGGGATATACTGCAGACTGTATAGTAATGGAGGGTCCGGGGGATATACTGCAGACTGTATAGTAATGGAGGGTCCGTGGTGTGTGTATATATATATACACTGCAGACTGTAGTATCTAGAAGGTCTATTGTGTGATTATGTCGTTCCATGCACAATGCTGAGTCAGCTGTATCCTGCTGCAATGCTGTCAATGTTACAGTGACCTTTATTAGTCATATCCAGGCTCCGGTTCTCATTTATTCAGGTGAATGGATTCATGATATGGAAACCTGATATTCATTGCTGTAAAGATCCTTTTAAATGCGCCGTGATAAATAGTAGATCAGGTGCAGAATCACGCGGCCTTTTTCCACTAGATATTATTCACACTATTCTGTGTTTTTTCCCTTAAAGGGTCCATGTGAGAAGAACAGATAAAGTGGGGACGGAGGCGGCGTTCCACCCGATTGAAGAATACATGGTGCACGTTGAAGAACATTTTCAGCTCCTTGCCCGCAGAATGCAGATCGACAAGAGACGAGTTTACTTAGCAACAGATGATCCAGGATTACTCCAGGAGGCAAAATCCAAGTAAGGGTTAAACCTCCTCAAACCACCAGTAACTATGAGTTCTTGAGGAGCCCTTATCCTCCTTAGTCATATCTGCTTCTAGGACAGCTGGGTGACAGCCAGTATTGATACTTATGTATTGCTTCACAGGGCCCTGACTTCCTTGACAACCAATCAGCACCCCGCAGTCCGGTTGGGAAGGGTATTAGAGCAATCAACTTTATCACAGGACCGGCTTAAAGGGGTACTCCGGCCCTAAGACATCTTATCCCCTATCCAAAGGATAGGGGATAAGATGTCTGATCGCGGGTGTCCTACTACTGGTGACCCCTACAATCCAGCATGCAGCACCCACCTGTGAACACTGCAGGAAGCACAGGAGGCTCCAAGTCTTATGCCTCCCGACCACAGGGACAGAGTATGATGATGTCACGACTACGCCACCATGTGACATCACGCCCCGCCCCCTCAATGCAAGTCTATAGGAGGGGGCGTGACGGCCGTCACGCCCCCTCCCATAGACTTGCATCGAGGGGGCGGGGCGTGACGTGGTGGCGGAGTCGTGATGTCACAAGCTGAGACTCTGCACCTGAGACTGCCCCATACTTCCTCTACACCCACATGATGTGTATTGTATAGAATAACCAAAACAAAAACAGGTGTCACCACTGTAACCCCCTGCCGATGCTTCTGTAGCAATAACTCCAGGATTGTACAGTAGGGACTTTCTGCATAATCTCTTCTGTTTTTAAATAAGCCCTGACAGTAAGCTGGTCATAGGGTATAAGCCTGCTGTGAGAGCCATGATCAACTGCGCTGTGTTTCAAATAACCTATGTGATTTCTAACATATTTGTAAATTATTTCATTTACCAAAAATTACTCTAGAAATAAAGCCCTAAAATTCTGGCCACCAGGTATCTCACTTGTCTGCCATCTGCTGTTCACTGTATGTTAGGCTCAGTCCACCTCTAGGACCAGAGACACCTGCATGTAACACGGGAAGTGGGGGCAGGACTTAGAGACTGTGGGGGAGATTTATCAAAGGATTTAGACTGGTTTTTCCTGTCTAAATTTGTCGCACAGAAAGTCGCAGTCTAAATATGTGCCACTTTTCTGCAACTTTTGCTGTAGAGGATTTTTAGAACATGATGCATGCAAGTCTATTTTAGACGGAAATGCATTGGAAAATGCATTGGTGCTGAATTTATCAAGTGCGACTTTTGTGCGACAAGTCGCATCTGCCCAAAATACGCTGAAATGTCAGAGCATGTTGGAGCAGGTCTAAATGCAGTTTAAGCTGTAGACCCTGAAGTCTGAGCACAGAATTTATCAAGGGCTGTGAGACCTTTGATAAATTAGGAGCACAATAGACAGGAGACTACCACATACGCTGGTCTATAAGCATACCCAGAATACACTAGATTAGGAAATGTCCCCCTGTGTGTCTGCAATTTTTGAACCTATCTGCCTCCTCCAGAGCATTCATATTGCCCCTGAAAGCTAAATGTAGACTTCCCTTTTTATCTTTGACCACCCATAAAGTTCTAGGCAGCTGTGCTTTGTGTTAATACCAGTCTTCCTATTACTGTGTGCCCATAGGGATCGACCGATTATCGGCCGATATTCACGATTTTGGACATTATCGGTATCGGCAATTACCAGGCCGAGGGGGGGTATAGCCGATAATTTATACCGGAATATCGGTATAAGTTATCGGCTATCGGCCTGAAAGGTCACAGATTATCGGTATCGGCCCTAAAAAAATCGATATCGGACGATCCCTAGCCCATAGTGTTGCCTCCTAAATGTAATCTTACCCTTTATCCCAAGTGTAACCCACTTCTTGCTGTCACAAAGAGTTTTCAGCTCACTTGTGCCTGTGCACAGTCCCAGATTGGGCCTCTGTAATCATAAGTAGAAAATTTAGTCCAGCTTTTTAGTCGATTAAAACTTCCAGTTTTATTAGTAGAAAATCACAATAAAGTCATCCATTTCCCAGTGAAGTTTAAAACAGGGTATTAATAACTCCGTCTCCCCCACACACGAAATTTGTAGTAGTGTACTGTCTAAATCATCCTCAAGCACCGTGTCAGCCTGTTCAGTCCAGTAAACTTTCTCCAGGTCATGGCATAGCAAAGAGGAGTATGTGTTGTGCTGTAATTGCTCAGAGAAGTAAGGATGGAAGTAACTGTGTGTGTACTACTAGCTCTGGTCCCACTCTCTGAAATGGAGAGAAAAATAGCTGTGCAATTATGAAGGGTCCTTCCAAGAGTGAACACTAAAATCACCTTGTCACCACTATGAAGGGTTAATCTGACAAAAACCATACAGGATTAAAACATTTACAGATATATTTAAATCTACAGGCTGTTTATATAATTCATAAATGTGCTAGGTGCTCTAGAGCAGTGTTATTGGGGGCCTCTAGTAACATCATGTTGTCACCCTCCAAACCTGCTGAAATAGGAACCCGTGCTTTACTACTTTTATGCGCATTAAGTAAATAATCAATTTGTTTAAAAAAAAAAAGTGTCATTGCACATATTGAGGAGTGTTGATGGTTTCGGGAGGACCTTCTTCTGACCCTTTTATTACTTGCAGCTCCTCAGTCTTCGGCCATGGTCATTTTTCTTCTGTATCCCTTCATTATTGCCTTGGGTCTGCAGAATACTTTACCATTGATGCATAGACAAGAACAGGAGCACAGGCCCTTTTCTTCATAACGTAGCGATTAGGAAACCGAGCGAGTGTTAAATCTTTAATGGTACAAATCAAGTTTTAGTTGAAGAGTTTAATGCTAGCGACTGAAAATCCTCTAATAACGGCGCAAGAACCGGTGAGACCGCGATCACTACTGCTCTGGTGAATGAGGAGGGGGTGAATGGCCCACTGAACGGCTGGAGATATGTTCCAGTCCACAAGTGGCTTCACATATATTAGACCCTAATTATTACAGAGCGGCTCTAACGTTCCTGACTGATTAGACCTCTCCTGTTCATTGGGAGAAAATGATACGTGAAATGCAAATGGAGTGCGGGTGGGAGCGCGGTGTAAAATCCCTCATCCTTCTAAAGATATTGGGAGCATTGTTCTGGTCATCGTTCCTACAAATTTTTCCCTGCATTTTTTATTTATACCGTTACTACATTCCTATATGCATGAAACATTTCTTAAAGGGGTTATCCTGGAAAAAACTTTTTTTATATATATATATATATATATATATATATATATATATATATATATATATCAACTGGCTCCAGAAAGTTAAACAGATTTGTAAATTACTTCTATTAAAAAATCTTAATCCTTTCAGTACTTATGAGCTTCTGAAGTTAAGGTTGTTCTTTTCTGTCTAAGTGCTCTCTGATGACACGTGTCTCGGGAACCGCCCAGTTTAGAAGCAAATCCCCATAGCAAACCTCTTCTAAACTGGGCGGTTCCCGAGACAGGTGTCATCAGAGAGCACTTAGACAGAAAAGAACAACCTTAACTTCAGAAGCTCGTAAGTACTGAAAGGATTAAGATTTTTTAATAGAAGTAATTTACAAATCTATTTAACTTTCTGGAGCCAGTTGATATATATAAGTTTTTTCCTGAATAACCCCTTTAAAGGGACCTGACACCAGAATAAGCAGGAAGAGGAAATTGTGACATAGCTTACCCAAATTTATAGATGCTAGCAGGTCTCGGATCTTTGTTGAGGTTGGTGCTTGGAGGCTGGACCAGACAGCAAAAGCACAACTTATGGTAAAGAGAGGGTTCACGTTAAAACAAAAACCTTTATTTATTCCATTTAAACCGTAAACTTGCAGATGCTAGTCTGACGGGTTTCGAATGTAAAGCTCTTAGTCATCACTACATAATAGCGATGTTACTGCCACAACTGCTATTTGTTGGCTATGATGTCTATATGTTGTAATAGGGCATATAGGTTGGGGTGTCCTATTTTGGCAGCTGTTTGGGAGGAAATACACTGGTTGGTTACTAGAGCAATAGAGGTAGTGCTCCAGGAGGGGGATGGGGGGTTACGCTTTTGATTTCTAGAAGAATATGCCTCTTTGAACTTTTCTTTGTGGTTTCTTCTGCAGATACCCTCACTATGAGTTCATCAGTGACAACTCAATATCCTGGTCAGCCGGTCTTCACAATCGATACACAGAAAATTCCTTGAGGGGTGTTATCCTAGATATCCATTTCTTATCTCAGTCGGACTTCCTTGTGTGCACCTTCTCCTCGCAGGTGAGTGTATACAGTGAGCACATATATTGCGCTTCTTGGACTGTTCTCGATGGGACCCTAGACACGTGTGGTTGCCTCATTAAAGGGGTACTCCGCTGCTCAGCGTTTGGAACAAACTGTTCCGAATGCTGGAGCCGGCGCCGGGAGCTTGTGACATCATAGGCCTGCCCCGTCATGATGTCACACCCCGCCCTCTCAATGCAAGTCTATGGGAGGGGGCGTTTCACGCCCCCTCCCATAGACTTGCATTGAGGGGGCAGAGCTATGATGTCACGAGCTGTCGGCTCCAGCGTTCGGAACAGTTTGTGCCAAACCCTGAGTAGTGGAGTACCTCTTTAATGATGTAGCAGAGCCAACCCAACAAAGGTCCATCAACTTCAACGTGTTTGATGCAGTTTTCCCAAAGGGCACTTATTGATCCCTCTCGCGGCTTCTACCTGCCTGTAGTGAATGCGCTGAGCACATCTGTCACAATGAATCAGTTCTCTTCTACAGTGAAGGTCAGTATGGGATATGCAGAGTGTGTAAATGTCCACTGCTGTTCATTAACTTCCCTCCATAATTGATTTATAAAGCACGGTTCACTTATCCAGCTACGCTGGCGGTCTCCAGCTGTTGCTAAGCTACAACTCCCAGGATGTCGGGGCACGCTAGGGGTTGTGGTTATGTAACAGCTGGAATGCCGCAGGTTGGAGACTACAGAATGTTGTGTGCAAATGGATTCCGCGATGTTGATTGATTTTGCATTTTTTGAAGTTCTATTTAAGGCCGTCAGGTAATTCGGAGGCAGCTCTGTGAGTGTTTTTTAATTTAGTTTAATGTTGATTTAATAGATGAGATATTGATGGTTCCTTCAGGTTTCACTAAGTAATAAATCTCCGAGGATGGATTCGCTTTATAATGCTATTCACATTGTCATTCCTTTAATGTACTGTGCATATTCTCAGGGCTCTCTCCGAGGTACGGTAAAAAGTTATTGGAATACTATTTTTGATAGTCTTTAACGTTATTTGCTTTCTATTATGTATCGATCATGTGCTGCCGATTCAATGAGCCAAAAAGTATTAGGTCATCTCTTGAATGGCGTCTTATTAAGATATCCCAAACAAACTGTAGCCATAATGCTGGTAAATTAAAATGTACAGTGAGGGGGAAGAAAAAATCTGCTTCTGATCTCCTGTATCACTGCCCCGCAAACGGCTAGTAAAGACATTCCCCCTGTATAGCGATGCTGGTGTGCAGCAGGGGTCCAGACAGCTTGGTTTTGGCTTTGATGTCTATAAAGCTACCAGAGATTCTCTTTGTCAAGCACTGGAAACGGTGCCTGCCCCCGTCGTTAGATGAGTTGGTGGCTAGAGTGCATGAGATACGCTCTCTTGAATCCCTTACCGCCTCCTTAAATAACACCATCCCCAAGTTTCTCTCTGTCTGGGACCCTTGAGACAGATTCACCGATAGGCAACCCCCTTGATTCCCCTTCTCTTTCTCTCTTTCTCTTTTTAGACCTGGACCTCTTCTTTCCTTTGTCCCTTCTCCCCCTCCCCCATTGTCTTTGCATCGTTTTTCTCCGTGTGTCTTTGAAGCCCCCCTTCCACCCCTTGTGGACACCTTTTTGGTGGCTCCTTTGATGGATTCTGATCACTCTGTCGAGTTTAATTAATTTTTCTCTGCTATTTTTCTGCTAGTCGGAAGTTGATTTATTATGCTTTTGTGTTTTTTTGTTATGCACATGTTGATCCCTTCTTTGTTGGTTGTTATTATATAAAACTTAATACAAATTTACAGTTGGAAAAAAAAAGTTACCAGAGATGGCAATGAGGTACAAAGCACTGCCTGTAGAGCTCAGAGACAGGATTGTGGGGGACACAGATCTGTGGGTGAGGGCAAAAAAATTTCTACTACAGGGAAAGTTCCCAAGACAACAATGGCCTCCATATTTCTTAAGTGGAAGAAGTTTGGAACAACCAGGGCTCTTCCTAGAGCTGGCCCCCACCTAAATAATCGGGGGAGAAGGCCCTTGGTACGAGAGTTGACCAAGAACTTAATGGTCACTCTGGCCAAGCACCATTGATCTTGTGTGCAGATGAGAAAAACATCCAGAAGATTTACCATCACCGCAGCCTCCACAATCTGGCCCTTATGGGCAGAATGATCAAAAAGAAGCCTCTCCCCAGTAAAAGATACATGAAAGCTACTTGGAGTTTACAAAAGACTGGGCAATTGGGGGGAGATTCAGCAAAAATTCCACTGTATGTGCATTGCAGCAGTCTTCAATGGGACTCTGCGGCAATGGAATTTCCAAGCAGAATTTTCGGCCGAATTCTACTCGGAAATTCCACCAAGCCTACAAGGGCCTTTATGCTTAGTCCTGGGCCTAAAGGGGCGGAGCATGACAACATCAAATAGAAAATCTATGTCATGCTCCCACCCTTAGGTCAAGTGCTATACAAAATACAAGGTAATTAAATTGTATAGAAGCTCACCAATAATTGGTAACAGTTTGTGTATGTTTGCACAGAGAGGCTTCCATAACATTAGTATAGCACATCACCTGCCCCGGGTGGTTTTAGCAATGTTGAAGCTTTCCCTTCTCACTACTGTTCTATAAGAGATCACTAACATAAGGCTGTCAGATTATTGAAATTCAGCCTGACACTTCCTTCAGAATGACCTTGCTAGATACACGGGACACATTTGCCCTCTTCACTCGGGTATTGATGCAAGAAGCTGACATCTGCTCCAATTCTAGAATATCATTCTGACACTTATACAAACAAAGAACCTCCGGAGAAAAGGGCTGGATTACAAGGGGTGCTGGGAGCCAGGTAAGAGTATTGCACATTTATTACCCAGAATGCAACGCATTTCGTGGCAATACCGCTTCATCAGGCATATGCTTGATGAAGCGATATTGCTGCGAAACACGTTGCATTGTGGGTAATACTCTTGCCTGGCTCCCAGCACCCTTTGTAATCCAGCCCTTTTCTCCGGAGGTTCTTTGTTTGTATGCTGCACACGAGGCTTGGAGTGGCTGCAGGGTCCTGGCTAGGGCTTACACGTGATTTTCAATGTTGTACTTGGTTGGTACAACTCACATCGGTGAGCGGTTACCGTATTGAATATATCATCCTTGGTATTTAATTAGATCACACCATTGAGTGCTGTATTTCTCTTTGTGTAGATTCTGACACGTAAGTAGTGGAGCTGACAATACCATTTAAGAGTTTTCTCTTATGAGGAGTGGTCTAGGTGTGGATGGAGTTGTAAATTGGTTGGAGTGTCATAAAGGTGCCGGTATATTCTTTGATGGTGCCGATATATTCTTTGATGGTGCCGATATATTCTTTGATGGTGCCGATATATTCTTTGATGGTGCCGATATATTCTTTGATGGTGCCGGTATATTCTTTGAAGGTGCCGGTATATTCTTTGAAGGTGCCGGTATATTCTTTGATGGTGCCGGTATATTCTTTGATGGTGCCGGTATATTCTTTGATGGTGCCGGTATATTGTTTGATGGTGCCGGTATATTCTTTGATGGTCCCGGTATATTCTTTGATGGTGCCGGTATATTCTTTGATGGTGCCGGTATATTCTTTGATGGTGCCGGCATATTCTTAGATGGTGCCGGTATATTCTTTGATGGTGCCGGTATATTCTTTGATGGTGCCGGTATATTCTTTGATGGTGCCGGTATATTCTTTGATGGTGCCGGTATATTCTTTGATGGTGCCGGTATATTCTTTGATGGTGCCGGTATATTCTTTGATGGTCCCGGTATATTCTTTGATGGTGCCGGTATATTCTTTGATGGTGCCGGTATATTCTTTGATGGTCCCGGTATATTCTTAGATGGTGCCAGTTTTCTAGATATCTATTTTACTTTTAATAATTGGACATTTCTTTCTGTTCTGCTCATTTCAGCACCAGAGTTATTATGTCTCCTACCAGAAACTCAACCACAATGTAAACTCTCCCTTTTCCCAAAGATCTCTTCTTTGTTATTCGGGCCCCCTGGTATAATCTGATGATACAATGTACCGCCGCAGCAGCACAATCACAGAAAACAATGCAGCGTTACAATGTGTCACTTTACATCAATGGGTCATAACTGTAAAGAACACCATTGTTTCATCTTTTGTTCAGGACTCCCAGCTCCTACTAAATCAGACAACCCCTTTAGAAGCCACCGTATATATCATAACTGTCCTTCGTTTTCTATAAGTGCCCTTCAATTATTTCTCGACTAGAGCTGCTCTAAAAAGTTCCCAGATGAGGGGACATCTTATCTAGTTAACCCTTTCCCATTTCATGCCGTTCTTTCAAAATGAAGTAAATATACAAAGAAAAGAATTATAAGGGCACTCACCATTCTTCATGTACTTCAAATCAGAATCCTTAATTCATGGAACACAGCAAATATAAAAGTGCATAGACAGACAGACAAACACTCAGCGGGGGAAAAATACTTCAGGCGATGGTGCCATTTCGTGCCGCAGCCCATGGCCAGCTATTATTTGTATCCTCTCCCTATCAGCCATCTGCCCATGTCTGCAGCTCTGAGCATGATATAGAGATGAATAATAACCCCATCATTTTGGGGTTACTTCAAATATATAGAACACAACATAAGTGAACATGTCCTTTATACTGCATGGTGCACGTTGTAAAAATAAAACTCAAAATATTGAAAATTTCTGGGTTTTTCTATACATTATACACAATTTAGTGCTGTTAAAAAAAAACACAACCCTATTCCAAATAACTTTTTGCTGTTCCAATGGTGGCTCATTGCTTCCTCTGAAGCATCAAAACAGCAAAAATTACCCCTGGCAAAGCAAGCGGTGGGCTTCTGTCAGAATGGCCGCTATGAGGGGGACTCAGTCAGTCAGTCTGCTGTGTAAGGCGGGGGCATTCAATATAAATGAGAGGGTGTAATCAGCAGGGGGTGTAAGGCGGGGGCATGTCACAGAGCCTCAGTGCAGAGAGCAGCCCGCCGCCAACACTGAGAAGTGATGGAGAAAGCTCCTACATGAGGTGTAAGGGCAAGCAAATGAACACTCCTCCTTCTCTGTGAACTGCATGCAGTGTAAGAACCTAAACAAGATAATTAGGAGCCATGTCTTCTGACAGGTTCTCTTTAAGTATCATCATGTCTATAGTGCAGAGGTATTGCCTCCTGTATACCTTTTACCAACTCTATTACAGAAAGCCAGTATTCAGAAAGGACAGAAGTTCTCCGCTCATCGTTTTTATAGTTCCTTTACACCTCTATTAAGAATACACAGACACGTTAAGCCGGGGTTAATGTAGAAGGGCTGTAACCTTTCATTTAAAGAGGCATTATACAAATGTCAGAAAGTGTCGGCTGTGACCATAATTGCCGACATTTACTTATCATTTTTACTCTGTTGCTAAATAACACTTGAGCAATGATCCCGGCTTCTGAAGACTTGCACAGATGTGTAACCTGTGAAATGGATCTCCACTATTGGCTTCAGAATACAAGAGATTTTAATGCTTTTTAAAAGGACCGGCGCAAAGCCGCAAATGTTTGTCACATCCCAGCAGCCAGACTGGTTGGGACTTCATTACCCTGTCATGGCATGGAATAAAAGGGCAGAACAACCAGCGGCAGCGGACAATCGTCACTTGTTCTCTCCAGCCTGCTGATACCTGTCACAGAATTTATTATATCTTCACTGCTTTCCTATAAAATGAGATAGCCATAGGAGATCAAAAGTGTTTATTTCCCAGATTGCAGAGAAGTGTGGTTTTATTTCCCTAAAAAACAAAGCTGCACAGAGCTGGTAATGAAATCACGTCAGCCCCCGGTCCACATTAGAGCTCACAATCCAAATTTCACCTTAAAGCATTATTCTGAGATTTAAAAAAAAAGTGTAAACTTATATCGTTGCTGAATGTAGATCTATTAGCACTGTGAAGCACTTTAACTGCTATGTAACCCATTCACCCCAAGCCGGTTAGTTAGTTCTCCCCGCTGTGATTTACAGTCACCTCCTGCTTTTTGAGGCATCCAGAGACGATGCGTCATCAGACATGGCTTGGTCTTCTCCTGGCATCTAAGCCAAACACTTGATCACCTAAGTGCCGCCTACATCACGCTCCATCGCTCTGTCCTTGCTTTCACTGGAGCAGATGGAGGGATCTTTTGTGCCTGGCTCAGCGATTCGGGGAATGCCGGGAAATGTTGCTCTTGGTGGAGCGCACAATGTTAAAGTAATGGGGAATGGAATGGAGGATGCTACCGGGGGCCAAGTAGTATGAGTTTTCAGGAGAAAACACCTGGACACATTGAAAAGTATGTCCTGGACTTCATAACAAATTTTTTTTTGTCTTAGCAAGTTGGATAACCCCTTTAACCCGCTGGTATATTTTTGGAGTATGGAAACAAACTGGAGAACAAGCATAAATCCACTCCAACACTGTCGTCTTCAATCATCCGGAAGTATATGTTGAGGAAAACTCCAGAAGTACACTTTTGACTTAGAGACTGTAAACAGAGCCTTAGCAAAAAAAAAAAGGGGGCCATCTATCTTGAAAACATTGATAGCGGCAGTGCAGGGAACAGGGGCTGTGCGCCATTCAAGTGATCAACAGTGCTGCAGTTTCTTACCCCACTGCTACAAATAATGCTATGGTGCAAGGACGAACCCAAGTCAACATGAAAGAGGCCGCAATGGTGGCACATTCACCTAAGCCTCATTGAACAAATGATTTACAGGTTTTTTTGGGATCCCCACCGATATAATATTAATGGTCCATCTGTAGGATTTAAAGCATCAAATGGGTGGTTAGGTTTACAAAACCCACTATCAAATACCCTATTAGGTTACTGTGAGTTAACAGAGGTAAGGGCCGTTATCGATCAGGCTGAAAGCAGAGAGTGGCTACGAAAAGGGTTTTGTGCACTGGCGTACCCAGAATATTCATGAATTTTTCGCACTGCATTTCAGTGGAGACTGTATAGCTGCGTTACAGGGGAATTGACCCCCCACCAACAGGGCTACCCATTGTGTTCAATGTTGAGGGACATTTCTAACAAATAAAAGGATTGTCCAAAGCAGACAACCCCTTTATTGTACCGACAGACTGGGGTACCTTGGACCCTCCAGAGAAAATGACAGAGCACATGCATGTCAAATTTTAATGCCGACATATGATCATAGTAATGATGTTGAAATGACCTACAAATAATAGCTTCACAATGGCTCAAAACGTGTTAGGGTCGCATTATGTGCCTAGGTGTCTACATTTCCGATAGATCTTGGATTTAAAAGCCATGCGAACAAATTTTAAAGTTTTATTGAACATGAATGAGCTATATACTTGTTCATCAATGTTGAGATGACCATCTAGGAAAATGCTGGAAATGCTTAAAAAACAAACAAAAAAAAAAACAGCATTCTTCCTACCATCAAAGCTGTCCTTATCCATTCTTCTCCCTTCCAGACTTAAAGGGGTACTCCGCTCCTCAGCGTTTGGAGCATACTGTTCCGAACACTGGAGCCGGCGCCTTGTGACGTCATAGCCCCGCCCCCTCATGATGTCACGTCCTGCTCCACCCCCCTCAATGCAAGTCTATGGGAGGGGGCGTCACGCCCCCTCCCATAGACTTGCATTGAGGGGGTGGGGTGGGAAGTGACATCATGAGGGGGCGGGGCTATGACGTCACAAGCTCCCAGTGCCGACACCTTTTCCAAAACTGATGTAGGTCGTCATCTGTATATTGTGTAGTAGAAGCTGCCAATGACCGGATTTCCCGATCCCGGCTTTTACCTGCAGTGACTCCCAAGTGACATCGGGAATACAATAGATTAGTAAATAACAGATTTTATTCCTATTGACTGCCGGTCGTCTTCTGGTTGGTAATGAATGATACATTCCATTAGTTATATTTTTGATTTCCAGCCGTACAAATCGTTTATATACAAATTCTGTGCAATGTGCAGATACATTTGTTCTCCGAGAGGTCCCCATTCTTCACAATTGTGTCTCTATTGAATGTGTCAAAGGATTCTCCACAGACAAGAAGGATGACAAGGCAGGCGAGGAGGAGATGTAATTGTTCTGCGGTAAATGCTGATGCAGCACAATATAATATAAATCAATGTGCAGAGCATGACAACGAGGACAAGAGTTTCTTCCCAGATACTCTGTCAGATTTGTATTGTTAAATATAATTATTCCGACAAACAATGTATTTCTTGGCAGCGAGCGCAGGTTTATAGGTTGTCATTGGGGGATATTAACCCCTGCTGATGCATTAGAATCGGCTCTAGATCTGACTGTTTAGAACACATTGCTATCATACTAAAATGGGAACGACTTCTAATTGGAATGGAAAAACCTGTCAAAAGCCAACGCACTGGAAGCTGTCAGTCATCTAGCGAGTGGTGATCCACAATGCCTTCACACACATGTAATAGCGTAGTTAGTGTAGCGTAGTTTTAGCATATTTAGCGTAGTGTAAGCACAGTTTTAGCCTAGTTAGTGTAGCATAGTGTTAGCGCAGTTTTAGCGTAGCACAGTTTAGCGTAGTGTAGTGTTAGCGCAGTTTTAGCATAGTGTTAGCACAGTTATAGCGTAGCACAGTTTAGCGTAGTGTAGTGTTAGCGCAGTTTTAGCCTAGTTAGTGTAGCATAGTTAGTGTAGCATAGTGTTAGCGCAGTTTTAGCATAGTGTTAGCGCAGTTTTTGCGTAGTGTTAGCGCAGTTTTGCATAGTGTTAGCGCAGTTTTAGCGTAGTGTTAGCACAGTGTTAGCATAGCGTTGGCGTAGTTTTACACAGGTGTAGTGTTAGCACAGTTTTACACAGGTGTTGTGTAGCTAACTTAGTTTTACAGCCAGATAAAGCGTAGTTTAGAGAGTGTAGTTTAGTCATACAGTGAAGGGGCTACAACTCCCAGCATGCCCAGACAGCCAAAGGCAGGATGGGAGTTTGCCACTTTTGCAAAACCACGAGGCAATTGCACTCTGCTACGTTCATGTAGCAGAGGCCATTGCGCTCTGCTACCTTAAAGTAGGAGAGGCCATTGTGCTCTGCTACGTTAACGTAGCAGAGGCGAGTACTAGAGATGAGCGAAGTTACAGTGATTCGATTCATCACAAACTTTTCGGCTCAGCAGTTGCTGACTTTATCCGGCATGAATTAGTTCAGCTTTCAGGTGCTCCGGTGCACTGGAAAAGGTGGATACAGTACTAGGAGAGAGTCTCCAGCCCATCGGAGCACCTGAAAGCTGAACTAATTTATGCAGGATAAAGCCAGCAACTGCCAAGCCGAGAAGTTCGTGACTAATTGAATTACTGTAACTTTGCTCATCTCTAGCGAGTACGTCCTTGTATGTTAATGTATCAGACGCGAGTGCGCCCTGAGCTGCGCTAGTCAGTTCATAAGGGGTATACAGCCATCTATATAGATGGCTGTATACTGTGATCAGAAGGCCACTTACCCACCTCCGTTCCTGCTCTGTCACTAGACATGGAGCAACGCAGGAAGATGAGAGAGCTGGAAGGGGAGGTGGAAAGTTAGGCTCTCCAGAGTAAGAACCCCCAAAAATGTACTAACCCATTCTCGTTTCAGATACGTGAATGCGGAGGACTACGACGATGACCTGCATTTTGTTTTGTTTTAATAAAATGGTTAACGTAATTTTTTACAGGCTTAGTAGTGGAAGACATCTTATAGGCTGAGTCCATTACTAAGCTGGGGCTTAGTGTTACCCCCAAAACCAGCTAGCGCTAACCCCCAATTGTTACCCTGGTACCCCTGATACCAACAGGCTCAGAGTGCCAAATATGGCGCTCTGTGGCCTAGGCGGTAACAGGCTGGCGTTATTTAGGCTGGGGAGGGCCATTTACAGTGGTTCTCGCCTACCCTGGTAATATCAGGCTGTTGCTGTTTCGTTGGTATCTGACTGAATGTCAGATACTGCGCTAACGCTACGATAAAACTGCGCTAACACTACACTACGCTAACTACTCTATACCTGTGTAAAACTACAACTCCCATCCTGCCTTGACAGCCTATGCTGTCTGGCCATGCTGGGAGTTGTGGTCCCTTTTTTGTAAAACATGCAAAACTACAACTGCCAGCATGACTGGGCATGCTGAGAGTTGTAGACTCTTAACTTTAAAACCTATAACCTAAAACCTATAAAACCTAACACTATAACACTATAAAACCTAAGCTACATTGCCGTCTAGCTACGCTACACTAATGTTAAACTACGCTGACCCTACGCTGGTTTCCCCCTCTCCCTGCCTTCTACACTATGCTACCTACTCTAACTATGTACGAACTACTCTGAACAACTGCGAGTGCGCTAATTTACACTAGCCCCCCCTACACTAACTGCATAGCGGAGGAAAGCTGCCCATGCACCCCTAGTTTTCTACGGATTGTAGAAAACTGCTTGCGCGGTATGGACAACTGTGCATGCACAGGGCTACTCTCCTAACGCTCCCTACATTAGTCCTACGCTGTCAGCGTAGTGCTGCGCATGCGCTCTAAGTTTTTTACAGGTCAAGGTAAACTTTACATCGCCGTACATCTCTATTGGAAGCTTAAAGGGGTATGCCGCCCCTAGACATCTTATCCCCTATCCAAAGGATAGGGGATAAGATGTCAGATCGCCGGGGTCCCGGCGCTGGGGAGCCCCGCAATATAGCAAGCAGCACCCACCTGTAACTGCTTCCGGCCGTCACGCCCCCTCCCATAGACTTGCATTGAGGGGGCGGGGGCGAGACGTCACGATCTTCAGTCCCTGTGATCGGGAGGAATTAGCCTGAGAGCCTCCAGCGCTTCCGGAAGAAGTTACAGGTGGGTGCTGCTTGCTATATTGTGGGGGACCCCCGCGGCGGGACCCCGGCGATCTGACATCTTATCCCCTATCCTTTGGCTAGGGGATAAGATGTCTAGGGGTGGAGTACCCCTTTAAAGAGTTAGTCTCCCTTTGCTCGGGTTCCAAGATACATTTAAAGGGGTACTCCACTGCCCCAGCGTTCGGAACATTTTGTTCCGAACGCTGGCTGCAGGGGTAGTGATGTCATGGCCACACCCCCTCGTGACATCACACCATGCCCCCTCAATGCAAGTCTTTGGGAGGGGGCGTGGATGCCCCCTCCCATAGACTTGCATTGAGGGGGCGTGGCGTACCGTCACGACCCCTGCAGCCAGCGCCCGGAACAAAATTTTCTTATCGCTGGGGCAGTGGAGTACCCCTTTAAACTTTCCTGGCTATCTGGTAGCAGAGAATTGCTCCGAGACTCAGGTGATCAGATGGATTGCCCGGGAAGTTTAAATTAATTTAACTCCAGGGAGAACAAATGGGTCCGGTATTAAATTTCAGCATGCCGATCCTTTTCTTTACCCTTAACTCCTCTGTCAGAGTAAATCGGTAGGCTCCCGGTCAACATAAAATAGTCATCTGGTCCCACTGAAATCTGAGGTTTTGTCTAACATCAATCTAATGTATATGCCTGGCTTTTCACTTATATGTATGTTGTCTAGAATCCGTAGCGATGTATCTGATGAAATAGAAGAGTCAGATTGGGTTTCCCTTCAGATCACTATCGAAAAGGTTTTCCTTAATTTCCCTTCTGTTGAGATCTGGTAGTCCCACCATAGGATTAATGTATTATGGCTTCTTAGTGTGGGCATCATGCACTCCGTCACACACCACATGCATGGACATGTGCCTCGGTACACAATGGCCCTTATTTACTAAGAGTGTTGTGTTGGTTTCTTTGTGGGTTTTAATTCCCTACAATTTATTTTCCACGGTATTTACTAAGGTTTCCCTACATTTTCCACTTTCCCTACATTTTGCTTTTTTTACACATGTTCTGATCTGTAGGATTTTCCTCAAATCCACCACATTTTCTGTGGAAACCTAAGTAAATATGTTGGGATTTTGTGAAAATGTCGGGAACATGCCCCTTTTCCCGACAGCCGCGCCCATTTTTCGGGTTTTCTTATCAAAATGGAGAGTTAGTCGGGGTTTTTTCAATTCTGGCACAGACAGAATTTCTGGCGCACAACCTGACAAAATGTGTCGGGTTTGCAATAGTAAATAAGGGCCAAAGAGTGTAATGGAACATTTTAATTTATATTCCATTACATTTCTATTTGATACAAATTTGTACATTTGGAACAGGAAAGAACTTAGCGTAGCTTCCTAGGAGGTACAGTAATGGTCCGATATTATACCTCTACCTCATGTTTGTACAAAACAGAGCCATAACATAGCAATGTGCATGAGCTAATAGTCTGCATAATCTGTACCAAGTATCTTATTGGTTGTCATAAAATACTGTCTGTAGCTTGTCGGTGGACAGGGGAGCTGACTGCTGGAAATGTTATATTTCTCAAATAGACAGTTCATAATTTATATTTCTTCTCAAAATAAAGTAAGACATTTTAGTATTAAAATTATAAAGGGGTTGTCCAGTCATTACCACTTATCCAAGGGACAGGAGATAAGTGTATGATCTTGGGGAATTTGCTACCCCTCCAATCTTGAAAACAGGGTCCTATGGAGACAATGAATGGAAAGTACACACATGCATCCTCCACCCCATTCCAACAGAAAACTCTGGACCCTGTTTGTCATTGGGGAGTCCCAGCAGATGTACCTCTTTTGTCCATACTCTTATCCCATATTCTCCAGATAGGGGATGTGTCCATGGCCAGACAACCCCTTAAAAGGGTATCTGTAATGTTGTACCGGCAGCAGGATACAGGTTCAAACTCGTGGCAACTCCACAGCCCCTGCTGAGACGAGCGACCTATGGAATTGCAGAAGTCTCAGACTTACATGGGACCTCCGCCAATTACGTATCCTACTCACTTGAGCAGCGGACTATAGAGTTGTCAGGAATTTTTATGCTGAAAGTTTTAGAAAACAAGAGAAACAAATAAAAAATTTACTTGATGTTTTTTTCTGATTGCTTATGACTTTTTTCCCTTCTCTTTACAGGTCTGCCGAGTTGCTTATGAGATCATGCAGACCCTCCATCCTGATGCTTCAGCCAACTTTCACTCCCTGGATGATATTTATTACTTTGGAGGACAGAACGCTCACAACCAAATTGCAATATATCCCCACCAACCAAGAAATGCAGATGAAATCCCTATGGAACCTGGGGACATTATCGGCGTGGCCGGGAATCACTGGGATGGCTACTCAAAGGGCATTAATCGTAAATTGGGCCGGACCGGTCTATACCCTTCATACAAAGTTAAGGAAAAAATAGAAACTGTTAAATATCCAACATATCCAGATGCTGACAAATGAGACAAGACGACGGCCTGATACTGGAAGCTACTATGTGCCCATTGAAACACCGGAGAGACTGAACTGCAATCCTAAGTTATAGCAAGACATAAAGCTGTTCTACATTTAACTCGACGAAAGGGATTTTAATGGAAGTTTTAATTCCTTGAACGTCCACGCAGAACATTTTTCAGTGCAAAACTCTCTCATAAATGTTTCAACCCGTCTACCGATCTGGCTGGTCCGTAGAGCGCGGTGCTCTCCTTCTGCCATTAAGTGACAGTCTCTCAGACGATAACACTGCCATATTGTGCAATTAGAGTGACATGAAGACGTTTTATACTTTACAGTTTTAATCGATGATGCCTGTTACCAATGGTTAACCCATTATCCGGCACAGCCTGAAGCACTGTGCCCATTTCCATGCTTATGTAGCATTGAGACAATGGCTATTACTCCAGTCCAAGAGCCCAAAGGGGAAGCTACATTGTTCCACATTAAGACATTCGATTTAGTCAGACCTTTCCAGAAAGGGTCACATTGTTGTTCAGTACATGAATGGCCCATCACACAGACAAAACCATTCACTGTTTGTTACTGTAGGAAGATTTTTTTTTTTGTATAAATTCTCCATGAGATGATTCTTAAACACGTGTTTCTTGGCATTGTCTTTGATAACAAACAATTAAATAATATAAAAATGGCCTATTTATAACTGTTTGCACATTGTTGAGAAAAAGCCATGCGTCTGTGGTCAGAACTGCTGTAGGACGGCACAGAGGAGCTCACTTAGTCTAGAATCTCCTCTATATTTACCAACATCTGAACCATGTGTCCATGGCTGGGGAGATTGGGTCAGTCTTAGTAAGAAATGCCCCTGCCATGTCTTGTATATAGTAAAAGGAAGATTTGGTTCACAAAAACTACACATTTTTATTTCGTACACAAAAATATTACTGGAAGACTGAAAGGGCTTTTCTAGGTTATAAAGAGGTTGCCCAACTATGAAAAAAGAGGTTCCCAATTTTGGATCCTCATTTGCTAGTTAAAAAGCAGGTTCCCTCTAAAAGGGTACTCCGCCCCTAGACATCTTATCCCCTATATAAAGGATAAGGTGTCTGATCATGGGCTCCGGCCACTGGGACCCCCCTGCAATCTCTGGGCCAGCACTCAGGCGTTCTGGACATTATGTTCAGTACGCTGGCTTCGGGCTGCCATGGTCATGACGTCATGATATGCCCCTTCCATTCATGTCTATGGGAGCCATCACGCCCCCTCCCATAGACATGAATGGAGGAGGCAAGGTGTGATGTCACTACCAAGGCTGCCTGAAGCCAGCGAACACCGGGGTGCCGGCTTGGAATGACCGGACTCTCTGCAATCAGACATTCTTATCCCCTATCCTTTAAGGGATAAGATGTCTAGTGGGGGAGTACCCCTTAAAAGTAGGCCTTATGTAATGCTTTATCTTCCACCAGTGGTGTGGCTGTGGGAAAGCTGAACACCGATTGCTGCTAGCCACTGGCAGACTACATATATCCAAAGCTCTAAAAATCCCCCCCCCTTTGTTCCTGAGAACTGACCAGAAAACTGTGTACAATCATAAATTGGGCAATGCCTTAACACTGTTGTCAGTGGGCTCTGTTGTGACTAGATTGTATTGGTGTTAGAGTGCCTTCGGTGGATAGGTAGAGGAGACCATTCCTGTAGTATATACATACGGTACTGTCTGTCATTTCCTGAGCACCTGTCTTCTTGCATCTGTCATGTAATGATGCCTTAAAATTAAAGTAAAATAGGAGGATCCCGATTGTTACTGAGTTCTGCAGTGGAGCATAGGCTTCAGTCCACAAATATTTGTGGTTTACTTTTGCTTATATGGTACCAAAGATTGGTTCATACTTCATCAATGTCATCCATCCTAGGTATACCTCAGCCTCCACTGACTACGTTCAAGTCCCTTCCCGTGTATATACGTTTATTTTTTGGGACTCAAACGTGTGGTTTGCTGCACTTTAGTCCAGCTAATTAAATGACCCAAATGTAGTCACTGCGCCATGGTATACATCGGCATCCCAATCTATGTCTAGGATGGACCACATTAACCCAGTTGGATCCCAGCCTATAATATTCTGCGGTGCAGTACAGAGGCTGTCCTGACTCACATCAGTCACAGTCCCTAATGGGGCTCAAAATCTTATTGTCCTAGCTCACACACCAACTGATTCGGAAGCCAAAAGTGTATGTTTGGAGTGTGAGAGGGGAAATATGAGGATCCCAAAGAAACCCACAAAACATTGGGAAAACCTACAAGTGTTGTTAAACCCTGGACCAAAAGGCCGCAAAAGCAACAATACAAACGATTAAAGGGGTACTCCGGTGGAAACTTTTTTTTTTACTAAATCAATTGGTGCCAGAAAGTTAAAAAGATTTGTAAATGACTTCTATTAAAAAAATCTTTATTCTTCCAGTACTTTTTAGCAGCTGTATGATAATGAGGAAATTCTTTTCTTTTTTCTTTTCTTTTTTAATTTAGTTTTTGTCTTGTCCACAGTCCACTGTCCGTGTCAGGAACTGTCCAGAGCAGGAGAGGTTTGCTATGGGGATTTGCTCCTGCTCTGGACAGTTCCTGACACGGACAGAGGTGTCAGCAGAGAGCACTGTGGACAAGACAAAAAATAAATTAAAAAAGAAAATAATTTCCTCTGTAGCATACAGCTGCTAAAACTGGAAGGGTGAAGATTTTTTTTTTTATAGAAGTCATTTACAAATCTGTAACTTTCTGGCACCAGTTGATTAAAAAAAAAAAGTTTTCCACCGGAGTACCCCTTTAAGCCACCATATTATTTCTGAAACATTTTTACAATCCTACGACAAAGAGTTTAAAATGCCTAAATCTGGCATAATGTAGCAAAAACCTCCAAACTCCACAAGGACTTGAATCTGCGCAGAATGGATGAGGAACAAGATCACTAGGCGATTTATTTGGAACAACGCGTTTCGACGCCAGTCCTGGCGTCGAAACGCGTTCCATATAAATCGCCTAGTGATCTTCTTGTTCCTCATCCATTCTGCGCCGATTCAAGTCCTTGTGGAGTTTGGAGGTTTTTGCTACATTTGCTACACCGTTGCGGTGGTGGGACTGGCTGCATTGTGGAATACCTTTTACAGTGTTGTGCCTGACTTTGCACAACCTATTGGGTAAGCGCATCCGATAATATCGGCTTAGTTATATTACCCTTTTAATGCACTATGAAGCGCTTCTTGTCTTTTTACATGTAAATCTGTCATAATAGGAAACCTGAACATTATGACTATGCCTATATGGGTGTAGGTGGTCAACACTTCCACAATGGTGGTGGTGCGCGAGGCAAAGATGCTATAATATATAAAGAAGGCCCAGCACTCACCAAGGTAGATGCAAGAATGTGAAGTTTATTCACATAACTGTCCACATAACTGTTCTTGCATCTACCTTGGTGAGTGCTGGGCCTTCTTTATAAGTCATGCCTATGCTCCACTAATCCAGGTGCATTTCCATTTTTTTTCTATTTGCTTCTGTTCCCTTGAAACTGGTGTAAGTAGATTCAACGCCCGCCCTGTATGTTAATGAGTGCATAGATTGTCAACTAGGAGGTCATCACAGCTCAGGTCCATGCCCCATTGAGAACTAAGCTGTGGCAACCTTTCTTTAGACCAGTAAGACTCCGCCGCTAAACATCTTAAGCACTATCCAAAGGATAAGGAGATAAGATGTCAGATCAGTGGGGTCCCGCCGATGGGGCCCCCTGCAATCTCCTTGCTGCACCCGGCATTCGTTTAGAGCACCTGGTGCAGCATCGGAGGCTCGTGGCATCACTGCCGCACCCCCTCAATGCAAGGCTCTCATAGACTTGCATTGAGGGGGCGTGTCTGTGATGTCACAAGCCTCTGCCCTGCATCACCAGTCATTCGGTGTGGAGCAAAGTTTTCTCTGTGCACTGGATGTCTGGGGTGCCGCAGCCGGGATTCCTCAGTGCCGGGACCCCCGCGATCAGACAACTTGGATAAGATGTGTAGGGGCAGAGTACCCCTTTAAAGATATGACACTAGTCCTCTAGGGCAGTGTTTCCCAACCCAGTCCTCAAGGCACACCAACAGTCCAGGATTTTAATTTTTCCCTGTTCTATTCCAATGGAGTAACTGGAAAAAACCTGGAATGTTGGTGTGCCTTGAGGACTGGGTTGGGAAACACTGCTCTAGGAAGACCTTACTGTTACTTAAACAAAAAACCTTTCACGTATTATAGAGACATGTCAAAATTTTTTATCAATCAGGGTCACCCCCAACAATCACTGGAATGAATGAGGAGAATTGCTTAGCTAAGCGCATCTATCCTCCCAAAAAACTGCAAAGAAACTGTCTCCATAGACTTTCGTCTACTGCAATGAAGAGAGAGAAGAGCTTAGCTGCACTCTTCTCTCTGCTCATTCTCACAATCGATCAAAACTTTTTACATGTCTCTGAATAGTAAGGCTTTTAAGGGGTTGTCCAGGGATTTATTTTTATGTTTAAATGTAGTTAGTCTAGGGTACAAAAAAAAAGTGTATTCGCCTTCCAAGATGCCTCACTGCTGCTGTGCGTGATCCCTTCGACATGGAGACGTACCAACTCAGCCAAACACTGCCTTAAAGGAGAACACCAGAATATAAAAATTGTCTCTATACTGCCGGCAGAAAAAAAATAAAGATGTACATACCTTCCTTCGCTCCTCCGGTAACCGTCTCCGGTCTCCGCCGCGATCCTCTTCCTGGTTGCCGGTCATCCGCGAGTCATACTGCACTCAGCCAATCACCGTCCTCAGTGACGTCCCGACTCGGCCGGCGATATGCTGAGCGGCAGCGTGAGAACGCTTCAAGACACAAAATTCTTCACTACACCAGCACCTGCCGCTCAGCCTATCGCTGGCCAAGATTGGCTGAGTGCAGTATGACTCGCTGACCACCGGCAACCAGGAAGAGGATCGCGGCGGAGACCGGAGCCGGTTACCAGAGGCCCCGGGGGAGCGAAGGAAGGTATGTACCTATTTATTTTTTTACTGCTGGCAGTATGGAAGACAAGTTTTATATTCTGGAGTTCTCCTTTAAGCAGGTTACTACTGCAGGCACTTAAAGGCTGAGTGGGTACTTTATTGTCTTGAGACATTACCAGCAAGTGGTGTGCAACAAGGACTGGAGGACAGTGGGTAAGGGACTATTTATTTTTCTTCTTCAATGCCTGGCTTGGAAAACGCTTTCAAAGGGGTACTCAACCCCTAGACATCTTTCCCCTTGCCAAAGGATAGGGCATAAGATGTGTGATTACGGGGGTCTCACCGCTGGGACCCCCCACGATCTCCCTGCAGCACCCGGCGGGTGCTGCAGGGAGATCGTGGGGGGTCCCAGCGGCAGAACCCCCGCGATCAGACATCTTATCCCCTATCCTGTGGATAGTACCCCTTTAAAGCATTACCATCATTAAGTTTTGATCGCCCGGCATCTGAAGGGTCAAACCTCTCACCGATCGCTATAACCTTGTTATTCCCAAATAAAATGTCTGTACTCTCTGTACAAAATGTCTTATAGCAGAATTAGCAGTTTTTCACAAATGCATCCATCCAACAAATGGGAAAGGTAAAGTCATTTTTCACGAAATAATCTGGTGTTTCTTGGGATAGAATTGCTTTGTTGCCTGTGGAGGAGATTGAGGGAACAGACACAGCTCATGATAAAGGAGAAGTAAGATCTCACTATGATCCCTCTCCTGTAAAGATTGATAAGCTTCACCAAGAAATAGCAGCTACAACTATGGAGTTCCCACTATTGTTGTCAACTGTGCAGAGATATATGTGAAAACAAGAACACACTATAGGGCACGATATACAGTCATGGCCGTAAATGTTGGCACTCATGAAATTCTTTGAGAAAATGAAGTATTTCTCACAGAAAAGGATTGTAGTAACACGTTTTGCTATACACATGTATTGCTATACATGTTTATTCCCTTTGTGTGTATAGGAACTAAACCAAAAAAGGGAGGAAAAAAAAGCAAATTGGACATAAGAGACATAAAAAAAAACAAGACTACATTTTGCCAAAATGAACTTGCGTAAGCCAAAATCCTTCTGGGAAAACGTCTTGTGGACAGATGAGACCAAGATAGAGGTTTTTGGTAAAGCACATAATTCTACTGTTTACCGAAAACTGAATGAGGCCTACAAAGAAAAGAACACAGTACCTACAGTGAGATATGGAGGAGGATCAATGATGTTTTTGGGTTGTTTTGCTGCCTCTGGCACTGGGGGCCTTGAATGTGTACAAGGCATCATGAAATCTGAGAATTACCAACGGATTTTGGGTCGTACTGTACAGCCCAGTGTCAGAAAGCTGGGTTTGCGTCCGGGATCTTGGGACTTCCAGCAGGACAATGACCCCCAACGTACGTCAAAAAGCCCCCAGAAATGGACGGCAACAAAGCGCTGGAGAGTTCTGAAGTGGCAGCAATGAGTCCAGATCTAAATCCCATTGATCACCTGTGGAGATATCTTAAAATTGCTGTTGGGAAAAGGCGCCTTCCAATAAGAGAGACCTGGAACAGTTTGCAAAGGAAGAGAGTGGTCCAACATTCCGGCTGAGAGGTGTAAGAAGCTTATTGATGGTTATAGGAAGCCACTGATTTCAGTTATTTTTTAAGGGTGCCAATAATTTTGTCCAGCCCATTTTTGGAGTTTGGTGACATTATGTCCAATTTGCTTTTTCCCCCCCTCCTTTTTTGGTTTAGTTCCAATACAAACAAAGGAAATAAACATGTGTATAGCAAAACATGTGTTACTGCAATCCTTTTCTGTGAGAAATACTTCATTTTCTAGAAAAATGTCAGGGGTTCCAACATTTACGGCCATGACTGTATGGGCCATTACCTTTTGATCTGTGATTGGTATTTGGTGAGCAGGTAATGTGCTCTAGGCACAAGACCACCATGTGCCTTGGTTGGAGATGCCTGCATCCAACCATTTACAATTGCTGGGATGGCAAACGACAATGCAAAGAAGATCCAAGGAGAATCCTGGACATAGCCAAAGATGGGCAGTATTTCCTGGCACTTCCAGGTGCCACCGATTTGATAGAACCGATGGCCAGAAAAGTATTATAAAAATAAAAAAAACATTAATTTCAATGGGACAGCTGACATTTAATGTGTATGAGGGAGTCGAGATGAAGAGCTGTCCACTACCAGCATTGAAATCACATGGTCCTTAAAGGAGTTATACAGTATAAAAAAAAACTTACTGGGACCCCCATGATCTCCCGTATGGTGCACCGTTCTCCTCTTGAACGGAGGTGTGTCAACCACGGTACAAAGCTGTGGCTGACACCCCCTCCATGTATCTCTATGAGAAAGCCAGCAATACAGTGTTCGGGTATTTCTGACTCTCATAGAGATGCATGGAGGGGGCGTGTTGGCCACAGATTCGTGCCATAGTCTACATCAGTGTTCCCCAACCAGGGTGCCTCCAGCTGTGGCAAAACTACAACTCCCAGCATGCCCAGACAGCCAAAGACAGAGTGCCAGGTATGAGATTGATGGGGGGGTCCCAGTGCTCCTGTGGATAGGGGGATATGTTTTTTTTTATACGGGACTACCTCTTTGAAAGGGTTCTCGAGTGGAAAACTTTTTTTTTTTTTTTTTAAATCAACTGGTGCCAGAAAGTTAAACATATTTGTAAATTACTTCTATATAAAAATCTTAACTCTCCCAGTACTTATCAGCTGCTGTATGCTCCACAGGAAGTTGTGTAGCTCTTTCCAGTCTGAGCACAGTGCTCTCTGCTGACACCTCTATCCGTGTCAGGAACTGTCTAGAGCAGAAGAGGTTTGTTATGGGGATTTGTTCCTGGTCTGGACAGATTCTAATACGTGTCAGCAGACTGGAAACATTTACACAACTTCCTGTGGAGCATACAGCAGCTGAAAAGTACTGCAAGGATTAAGATTTTTATATAGAAGTCATTTACAAATCTGTTTAACTTCCTGGCACCAGTTGATTTAAAATTAAAAAAAAAGTGTTTTCCAACAGAGTACCCCTTTAAGTCTGGGTCATTAACAGATAGCAACACAGGCCGGTTCACAACCCATTTACTATTGAGTACCCTCAAAGCCTAATTTCAACCCAAGGAGATGAAGGCATTCTATTATTTATTCGATAATCTTTAGATATTTTCAGGGACTCCTAACCAATTTCAACTGGCTCTGAATCAATGGCAACAGGCGAGGCCGATAACCAAACTCCATAGGCCCTGACTTCTGTAAGACGACTATAGTGGGGCTGTTCTTGCATATGGATAAGAATACTTCCCAGCATTCCTTGAGACTCCAATGTAAATATATTTTCAATTCTGTTATGCTAAATAGGTGTGGATTAAATTAGGACAAATAAGCATCCCCCCCACCGTCTGCGCAAATTTAGCAAGTAACAGCCAAATCGAGCGTGGCTAAACAATTCTCTTATCTGGCAGCGCGTCTCATCCATTAATGGAAATGTTTTGTTTACCGTATTTCTAGTCTGAATTTCATTTCCATGGAAAAAGATAAGACATGAAGAATGAGGAGCCTTCTTCTAACAGCCATTTAGGGCATGCAAAGCTGGCGGCATGTGATAAGGAGGTGACATAATGCTGGCGCCATTCAGCTGCCCATTAATTGTTACATATGTGCCTATAATCAATATGTGACCGTATTATTGCCACCTCAATAGGCAGAAAATAACAAGTCATTAAAGACATCATTATTACAGTCATTACGCTGGTACAATTTCCCTCTTTTTACAAAAAATTTCATCTGCAAAATTAAAAATTGACATAAACAAATGGCCGAAGCAATATGGTCATTTCTGCAGAGAAGTGGCAGCGCCGCGTCTGTCTGTTGACTACAAAAGCTAAATAACAAATTCTATTGTAAGTGTATACATATATGTTTTATCCCACATCATTCAGCCTTGAAGTGCCACAATGATATTGCAGCAGGCTCTAAGACTCCTGCTGAATAGCAATTTAAGTGATTGATAGAAATGCTATTTACTTGTAGGACCATTCATTCTGGACATTATTGGGAGTCCCGGTGTTCAAATCCTACATATATCCTTTTGGTTTAAAAGATATCATTGGTATAATGGACAAACAAACACACGGAGCGCTCCCTGTGTGTAATCATAGGCAGAACAGAGTGGGCAGAGAACTGGTAAAGTGCTCGCTCACCTGGTAGTGTTGTGCTGAGGAGGCACAACACCCTGGATGCATGTATAGGAGAGATTCGACTGTAGCGGCTTCAGACAAGGGCGGGCGGAGATACAGACAGGAAAATGGAAGCTGGAGATCGCGCTGTCGAAGGAGCCACTTTAGTCCAAGATGTATAAACAACAGGTTATTTTATTGATGTACAGAACACGCAACGCGTTTCAAGACCAACTGGTCTTTTCATCAGGCGTCACGAGCGGGGCGCGGCCCTTACGTCACGAGCCTCCAGCACTGCGTCCAACGCTCTAAACGAACGCCGGGTGCATCAGGAAGATTGCAGGGGTTCCCAGCGGTGGAAGCCCCATGATCAGACATCTTATCCCCTATCCTTTCGATAGGGGATAAGATGTCTAGGGGCGGAGTACCCCTTTAAGTGTATGGATAATCATGATTGTGGGACTCAAAAGTGTAGTTTACCATGTTCAACCGAACAAAGTTACTAGTAACTACATCCGTTTTGTTTCTCAGCCATACTTTGTCGATGGCACACCACAGTATATGTTGGCATACGTTCTGGAGACAGTTGATATAAAAAAAAAGTAAAAGTTTTTTCCTGGAATACCTCTTTAAAGTCTAGTTCCATTGCAAGGGGATACCCCATCAACTGTTTAAAGAAAGGGTATAGAATGGCAAGGAATACCAGAAGAGATCGGGCACTCCATGAGGACAATGTAGACAATGGTTCCCCACAAGTGATACAGTTCATTGGAACTTATGACTCCTACTCTGCGAAGGCGTTAAGAATTTGTAAGAGGCACTGGAAGGTATTGACCATGGATCCAGACATGAAAGATGTAATCGGAGATAGACCAATGATTACATACAGACGTGGCCCTAATCTTAAAGACATGCTGAGATCCTGACTGGTTTACTCACATGTATGTAAGAATTGTAATTTCTGCAAATATCTACCTACTGTAAAAACTTTTCGGAATCCCGTGGATGGCAGGAACTATGAAGGTCAGACAGTTCATTAACTGTAAGAGTAAAGGAATTGTATGTCCAGAAGCAGCCCAGTAACCCGAGCACAGATGTGCAGGAGGAGTGAGAGCGGTGATTATCCTTTGTTTCTACTAAAAGAATTGTATTTGCTGTTAAATGCAGCTTGATAAATTGTACATAGGGGAAACCATCCAGGAATTCTGTAGGAGGATATCCCAACACCTGCGCACTATTAGGAGGAAAGAAGAAACACCTCTGGCCCGTCAACTTAAATGGGCACTGTCATGAAGTACAAAAATTGATATGTTGTAGTACTTAAGTAATACAACATATCTCTAATATACTTTAATAAAAAAAAAAGTGATTTTAAACAAGTTTAAAATCACCTTTAAATTCGGCCACTAGGGGTCGCCCTCCTAGTGGCCGAATGCATTTGGCAGGGACGTCACTACTGAATTTCGACTCATTGAAGACTGGCAATAAGTCGAAATTCAGGCACTGCAGTGCTCGCTCCCGCCTGTCAATCGAACAGGCGAGAGCGAGCACGCTGATAGCTGGGGCTGCGCGCATTGGCTAGCTCCACTGGCGTTCCCACACGGCGTATTTGCTGCTGCGTATTTTATTTTCTCTGTTGAAGTCAATGGGTAGGAAAATACGCAGCACCAAATACGCAGCAAATACGCAGCAAAATACGCCGTGTGGGAACGTACCCTTAAAGCGATTAAAACATTTTTTGAAGCCAGGTAGGGGGTTAGGGCTAGATTACTACTAGGTAGGGACATATTAGTTTATATAGTACTTGGTGGGAACTACACTTTAAACTTGGCCGAAAAGGGAACCTGGATTCATTACTATTAAAAGAGGAAGCCAAGTGGATCTACAGACTCAAATGTCTGAGCCCTCCAGGCTTAAATTTATGTTTTTCTTTCTCAGCTTATTTGTAGATTCAGCTTGATTGTAGTGCTGACTATTCAATAATGATTTACTTGCATAAAGGGGTACTCCAGTGGAAAGTTTATTTATTTTTTATTTTTTTGTTCAAAATCAACTGATGCCAGAAAGTTAAACAGATTTGTAAATTACTTCTATTTAAAAAAAATATTAATCCTTCCAGTACTTATAAGCTGCTGTATGCTCAACAGGAAGTTGTGTAGTTATTTTCAGTCTGACCACAGTGCTCTCTGCTGACACCTCTGTTCATGTTAGGAACTGTCCAGAGCAAGATAGGTTTGCTATGAGAATCTGCTCCTACTCTGGACAGTTCCTGACACGGACAGAGGTGTCAGCAGAGAGCACTGTGGTCAGACTGAAAAGAACTCCACTCCCTCAACTTAATAGAAGTAATTTACAAATCTGTTTAACTCTCTGGAGCTAGTTTTTTTTCCACCAGAGTACCCCTTTAATAGTGAGGCATGATTATGCTATGGAGACTTATATTGTGATAGAGACATTTGGGAAGGGAATGATTCACTTGTGTTATTGTGGAGGGTGTAAATGAGCGAACACGATGTCCTTGATGGGATTTGAATTCGGCTACTGAGCCACCGTGCTGCCCAGTAAATTGCACAGGGGGAAATGTAAGTAATAAGGATTACAATAGGTAGGAGATCCAGTAATAGGAGTGGCTCTGAGTGGCAAGGAACATAAATGATTGGTGAGAATAACTCAGTCAATCTCTTTGATTTATCAACTTTGGGAATTGGAGAGAATCGCTGTCCATCACGAGTATGGAATTTTATTGGATTATGTGTGTGATGTTATACTTAGTTACCTTAAAGGTAATTGGCTGGGTCTGGCAACACATCTAGTATATCGGTAACCATTGGACAGGATTGTTCCCTCCCTCAATAGGTCATCGACAAAGGATATACAAGACCAAACAGTCTCCATTTTGGCAGCCATTAGCCCAGACTTCTGAGGAAGCTCTGAGGAGTGAAACATGTCGGGGGGGCTATTTGTCTGAGTTTTAAATAAGCCTGTGTCACCGGTCATATTTTATTATACTTGTTGTTGGGACTGCAGCCATCAACACTATATATGATGTGATACTCCCAATACTATACGATCGTGGGAGCATGCCCTCATGTCACAGTGACTTATCCCTATTACAGTTGGACTGGTGACACGGGTGTTTAAAAAACATTTTTTAATAAACACATTAATAGAAGTAATGTTTTAGGCTGGGATAATAAGAAAAGTATTCTGGTAATGGGATTTGTTGGTTTAAGTTGTAACTTACCCTTATCCCCGCTGGGGCATTATTTTGCAGTTGTAGCAGCGGAATTTCCAAGCGGAAAATTCCTGCGATATTGCGCTAGGAAATTCCACTGTGTTACCATAGTCTAAATACGTTACTGGAATAGGAAAGGTGTTGAAGAGGATCTAACATGGGGAACTCTATTAAATAATCGCTATTTTTTATAAATAAATAATGAAATAAAAAGTTGTAAAAAAATATACATATATTTTTTATGGGATGCACCATTTATATAAAAAAGTGTAGATTCATCACAGGAGTTTGGTATAAACTTCTTTTTCAGCAACAGAGCAAACCAGTGAGATCTCAATAGTTTTCACGTGATGGGGTCTTAGTGCCCTCACTGATAGATATAGCCAGGTGACGTCTATATATAGCTGGCAGCGCGGCTATACTTCCTTGCCCATTTACCGAGATGGAACGAGCACAGAGACAGGGAGGGAATGCGCTGCCATGCACTTACCCAGGCTATATCTAAAGATCCGAGGGGGTCCCAGCTCTGAGAACTTGACCTACATAACATGTCAAAAGTTTTTCTAGAAGACAATAACACTATCAATAACTGGATATAAGAATATCTCACCACATAACAGCTGAAATGATGGGGGGTTGGCTGTGATCTAATGTACATGGTCTTGGCTTTACTATACCTAGAGAAGAATTTTTTGAGCAAACCCAAAGTCTAGCAGAAGACAATGACGCTCATACTGTATATAATCATAGGCGCGCCAATGTGGGGAGGGTAAATAATTCCTTTAGAAGTAATGCACTACATTTCTGGTCATTTCCTGCTCCACATTAGTAAACATCAATTACAGCATATCGCATTATGATGGGAAGTAATCTTTCTGCTTACCGATCGGAACAAATCTATAATGAGAGGTCTAAGTCAATGTGGATGGAGCCAGAACTGTAGTGTTAGTGATTTAAATGATATGCAGTTTAGCCAATAGATTAGCCATAAATGAGATGTTACAGCAGAAATATCCACAATTATCTGTTATGTATACAACCTATGAAGCCAGGAATTTGGAAGTTCTAACTACGATCTACATGAAGCTGTGATAGGACATATACACTTTATGGACAAAAGTTGCAACACCTACAGGAGCTTTAAAGGGGTACTCCACTGGCCAGCGTTCGGAAGTATATGTTCTGAACGCTGTTTTCTCGCTGCAGGGGTCGGCCGCGCCCCTTGTGACATAACAGCCCCGCCCCCTCAATGCAAGTCTATGGGGAGGGGGCGTGACGGCCGTCACGCCCCCACCCATAGACTTGCATTGAGTGGGCATGGCGTTGATGTCACGAGGGGCATGGCCGACCCCCGCAGCGTGAATACAACGTTCGGAATATTTATTTCCGAACGCTGGCCAGTGGAGTACCCTTTTAAGAATATCCCATTATGAATCCATAGGCTTTAATATTGAGTTGGTCCCCCTTTGCCAGCGAAGAAGCTTCTAGGTGTCTGTGGGGAGGGAGTGTTGCCCATTCATCCAGAAGATCATTTCTGAGGTCAGACACTGACGTTGGATAAGAGGTCCTGGACTGCACTCTCCATTATAGTTTGTTGGATGGGGTTGAGGTCAAGGCTCTGTGCGGCCAGTCAAGTCCAGCTTCATACAAAAAGACTACCCAACACCAATCCTGAGGAAGGCTTTTACAGCAAACCCCAATGTAGACCAAGGATCCCTCCTCACCCCACACTCAACTAAGACACCTGTTGAAGAGTCACATTATGACTCTTACTTCATCACAGAACAAAAATGAGAGATCTTTGAGAAACACTGGGGAATTCTTCTCCATGACCCAATCGGCTCAGGAACAAAAAGTCACCACAAACATCGCAATGACTCCCACTCTGGGCTCATACAGAAGCTGTGTCTGGTGTCATAGCATTAGCCATGGTTGCTTCCAAAACCACCTCAATTACTTATGGATTCAAAACTCATGTGAACTGCGGCTCTACCATTGTTGTATACCTGCTCGAATGCAGCTGCTGCCTATAAGTCATCGGTAGGAGGCACAAACTCTGTGGAAACACCTGGACAGACATTACTGCCTCCTTTGTATTTTATCTCCTCAGAGGCAAAGAACAGACAAGCTCAACAAACAAAAGAGCGTACAGGATCTTCAAAATTGGGAGGATATTCCATGATGGACTAAACTATAAAATTATGATATTTTTCAGTTTTTTTCCCCCTGAATGTTATTCCTCACCTTACCACGCAATCTTTTTCCATCTCCCTGGCCCCCTTAAACTCACCATCCCCTTCTCTGACCCTACGAACTCTTCCCATCCCTCTTCCCCAGCCCCTGCTCCTCATACTCAACTTATTTGTTCTCCATCCCTTGTTTCTACAATTCACATCCATTCACCCTCCCATGGTTCAATGTTTTTAATCTATTTCCATACTATGTCTCTCCCCAATCTTATCCCCCCCATTACTTCCTTACTCACATCTTCATACCATCCTCTTCTTCTCTAGTCCTTTCTTCTCACTGTCTTCCGTTCCCTAGTACCTGTCCTCCCCTTTTTCCTACCACCCCCACTTCCGACTCTTTTCCATCCCTTCCCCTCTCATGCATTCAAATACTTATAGGTTTGTATTTACAGCACATTTTACATATATCTTAGTACAAATAGACTGTATAACTTTTGAAGACAATCATTTCTGTACACACCATACATGTACGGTCATTTGTATAAACACATATTGATGACTGGCCATTTACCAAGCAGTCCAATCTATAAATCATTTGCATAAACACATCCTGATGATTGAGCTTCTACTTAGTGGTACATGCAAGGAGTAAATTACAGCCTGTCAGCATGGCTTTGCATCTAATATAGTCAACACCATGCACTGTTCTCTTGTAGGCCCTTTTCTATGCTTGCTTTAGTTTACTTTTATATTTTTGATCACCTAAAGCTGGTTTTCATGCACCATTTTAATGTATTAATACACTTTTTATTCCTTGTGTATTTTAGCTTATTTATATGCTCTAGATATTTTGGTTTTCTTCTACATCTTATATATTTTATGTAGCGATTTTTTGGTAGAATTGAGGAAGCTACAAGTAAGCACAGAAACGTGTTGTCCTTTCACCTGTACACATCAACAAATATTGTGCTTCTACTGTAGTGGAAATTCTATATGTTGATACCGCAAAGATTTTAAGAGCCCCCTTTTCTACTGGTTTTATTTACTTTGCTATCCATGACCAGAGTATTGTCAGATTGGGTCCCAGTGCATTATACTGTTACATGGCATCCATAGAGTTGTGCCTATTCTTTGCACAGCCATACACGGTTAGTGGACACCTATGGTATGGTGGTTGGGCCTTGATCACCATAATACTAAACAAGAGAATGCCGCCCCCCCCCCCCCCCCCGCCCCCCCTTCCTGCTTTGTTCCTTTCACTCGTCCACCATTCCCAGGTGGGACTAGGTTGAGATGATGACCAGTTCCCAGTAGTAACAGATGTTGTTCCAAGCTATACTGGGTCCATGACACTATACAACTGACTATCCCACCCAGGGCCAGCTCTTCCCTGACTAAGTCTATGTATAAGCCTTTTAGCTTCCAGCCATACCATGCAACATCATAATTAGGGTTGCCACCTTTCTTGCAAAAAAATACCGGACATGCAAATTTGCATAATTAATTATAGATGCGTGACATCACAGGATACACATATGCGGGGAAAATTTTGTCCTTTTCTGACCCCGATGACTTTTTTATTTCTCCTTATACGGGCCTGTATGGCTGTGATCTGTAGTTTTTAACAGTACCATTTTTGTTCTGATTTGACTTTTTGATCGCTTTTTGTATTAAATTAAATAAAGTACAACTCCCAGCATGCCCTGATTAGGGATCGTCCGATTATCATTTTGGCAGATGTTATCGTCCGATATTCACGATTTTGGACGTTATCGGTAATCCGATAATGCCCCGTCCCCCGCACCGCCCCGGCCATAGACCGCCGCCGCCACTGCCCCATTGCCTCCCCCATTCCCGGTTTTATAATTACCTGTTCCCGGGGCCCTGGCTCCTGCGGCATCCTGTGTTACGCTGTGCGCTGCGCAATGACGAGTGACGTCCACAATGCGACGTCACCGTCAGTGCGCACAGAGACAGCTCAGGAGTACGCCGCCAGAGCCAGAAGTAGCGCGGACCCCGGGAACAGGTAATTATATAACCGGGAATGGGGGAGGCAATGGGGCAGCAGCGGCGGCGGTCTCTGGCTGGGGCGGTGCAGCGCGGTGCGGTCACGGTGATAGGACTCAGGAGGACCCCAGGACAGGCAGGGGGAGAAAAGCGGGTGGCGGCGGCGGTCTCTGGCACCGCAAAAGCCGCTGCAGTTCATTGATTTAAAGCGCCCGCTTTAAATCAATGATCTGCAGCGGTGTCGCTGAGGGGGTGGGGGAGATAAATAGGCGATAACTTATACCGGAATATCAGTATAAGTTATCGGCTATCGGCACTAACCTCCACAGAGTATCGGTATCGGCCCTAAAAAAATCGATATCGGTCGATCCCTAGCCCTGATACAGCCTGTGGCTCAGCAGCTGCCCCAAACGAAAACTACAACTCCCAGCATGTTGGACTATATAGTATAGGTCAGTGTTTCCCAACCAGGGGTGCCTCCAGCTGTTGCAGAACTACAACTCCCAGCATTTTGGACTATATAGTATAGGTCAGTGTTTCCCAACCAGGGGCGCCTCCAGCTGTTGCAAAACTATAACTCCTAGCATGTTGGACTATATATAGTATACAGTATAGGTCAGTGTTTCCCAACCAGGGGTTCCTCCAGCTGTTGCAAAACTACAACTCCCAGCATGCCCGGAGCATGCTGGGAGTTGCAGTTTTGCAACAGCTGGAGGCAGCCCTGGTTGGGAAACACTGGCATAGTATATGGTGCAACATTCCGGGAGTTGGAGGATTGGTTGGATAAATACCGGCCATTGCATTGTCAGTATTTTTAATATAAAAATACTGGCAGGGTCGCCAAAATACAGGCCAGGAGGCAAACCTAATCACAATGTTATGCAAAAACAGTATAAAACAGAACCAATAAAGAAAATATCCGTGATATAGGACTCAGATGGACAACACCCAACCACAGGCCCTTCAGGCATCCTATTGGTAGACTGCAGTAAATTAATTGCATACACATACAGTAGCTTAATTATTATGACTTACACGAAGACTCCCCCACTGTTTGGCTGCAGTAAATCATGTAACTAGTACTGTATCTACATTCACTTGAGTGTCGTCCCAAGTGCCGCTATACCATATGCTGCCTCTCAATGCTAGACAGACTTGTTCCTCCCGCTCAGCCCACAAGAAACCATGTATAGATAGCATTGTGATGTCCCAGTACAGGATATAGTCCCGTACAGTACTTAGGCCTAGGGGCTCTCCTGCAGTGTCTCCCCGCATTGTGTTATCTGTATATTAGTGTTTTATATGCCGTGAGATCCCCATAGACCACAATGGGCCTATTTCATAGGCCCATTGTGGTCTATGGGGATCTCACGGCATGTAAAACAGTAAGATAAGCAGAACCGTCTCTGCAGCACAGTGGAATGGGAGACCAACACTGGTTCAAGTCCCGGGGTGGGACGGAGTGTTACAGTGTTGTGGTTAAACTTTACTTTCCTGGAAAAGCTGCTGAGTTGCCCATAGCAACCAATCAGATTGCTATCTGTATGTTAGGTATAGAGGACCTTTGAGTTAGTCACATGATGTTGTCACATGTTTGTTACCCAGAGAGCACCAGCTAACCAGGTGACCTGCAGCTTGACCTATGGGCTTCTTGCTCAGCCCCCCTTTATAAGAGGTGCAGCCATTTCAATCTTTCTCTTATGACTCCTGCTGAGATATAGTAAAGACCAGATGTCTCAGAGTCAGTGTCCAGCACACTTGGAGGCCTCAAGCCTAAATTACAACCGCAAGTCAGTAAGTCAAGTCATCTCTGTCTGCTGTCACTATCTACAGTCAAGTCAAGTCTATTGTAGTCAGCGTGGCTGAGCTGAAGTCTGTCCAAACACTGCAAGTCCCAGCAAGCTGCAAGGTCCCCTACGTGTTACTGGTCACCTCTCTGGGATTCTGGCCTAGCTGTAAAGACTAATACCATCTGTCTACCTCAGTAACGCTACCGTCAACCCTAACCTGGTCTTGGACTATTATTACCCTGCCTAACCTAGGGATAGCGGTGCTAAGGTTTGTGTGGTTACCGGGAAAACCACGCCCTGGCGTCACAAACATTTAGGTGTTAATACCATCTGCCCCTGGGCTACAACATCTGCCCCATAAACCTCATTGCACCCCAGTGGCACACCACAGCATGAAAAAAAATTATTTAACACAAGTGCAAGTTGAACAATGAGAACGGTGTTCTGATAACATGGATAGTATTGTACCTGTCACTATCTTCGAAGGTCATCATGGGTATATAGAATATCTGTTGCGTTATCGACATCACCGCTTAGGATTCCGATGAGGTGTGATAAGTAAGGTAAGTAGCTTAAAGGGGTTATCCACCATATGGTGATTTTAGTACCTGGCAGACAGTAATGGACATGCTTAGGAAGGGTCTGCGCGCTTGTCTTGGGGCTAAATGGCTATGTTGTGAGATTACCATAACACTGTGGCTAGCTTTTTGTGAACTAGTATTTCCTGTTTGCCTTTTTTTTTTCTACAAATCCCACAATTCCATTTTCCTCCCTCCCACACATCAGCCACCCCAGCCATTGAAACATAAATGAGCTGCATCCATTCAAAAGACCTGTGGTTTTCAATCAGGGTGCCTCCAGCTCTTGCATTAGTTGCAGATTGATCTCTCTCCCACCAAGCGATCGCTCCACCCATTGAAGCAGACAGGCTCCCTGTCATCAGCTGACTAGTGAGTCAGGTCTCGGCCGCATTGCAACCTGGGAAAAATCTGAGACAACAGTCACTTTGTATGCTGTTAAAAATAAATATTGGGGTGAAAATCACAGAAGAATTCTGAGAAAACCGTCACTCACAGGTACAGACACTATAATATGAACTACACTAACTTTACAGCCCATGTAGCATAATCAGATAATAAAAAAAAAATTCTTGAATACCCCTTTAAGGGCTCAACTTTCCATATGGCTAGAATGAATTCATAGAAGGCTTGAGATGTAACCTTAGTAACATGGACTGAATTCACACCACAATACAATAACTGTGTCCTTTTCCTTCCTTCTCATATTCTCTGTGCAACTATTTTGTCTTATCTAGAGATGTCAAGTTGACCCATTTAATCTTGATATATTTGCCTGGGTGTCCCACTGATCCGGTAATACATTAGGGCTGTGATCACTTAGTAATGTGAGGGACTTGTCTTAGACCAATTAATGTCTTAATATAAGACCTGTGCAGAAAGAATGCCACCGGCAGACGGCTATCTCTGGAGATACAAGGCCCAGGCTAATGTCTCCTCTCCGGGGAGCACAGAGGACTTTTCTTTATACACGTATGAATTACCACATGGCAAAAGATAGATAAATAAACACATAAATAAGTAAATAAATAGATAGATAGAAAAAAAATCTATCTATCTACAGAAAAAATAGTGGAGTAGCAGCACAACCAGACAGAAAATGATAAGGTGGTGCAGGCGGCAAATTGTCCTCAGTCACAGGTACATACTGTATCCAGACAAAAGCAAAAATGGCTGCAGCACTCAAGCTACGGTGAACAAAATAGGTGGAAGCTTTATTCCATGGTAAAATACAGATGCAACGTTTCGGCCGCCAATGCAGCCTTTTTCAAGCATGATGCATGAAAAAGGCTGCACAGGCAGCCGAAACATTGCATCTGTATTTTACCATGGAATAAAGCTACCACCTATTTTTTTCACCGTATCTTGAGTGTTGCAGCCACTTTTGCTTTTATTTATCTATCGGTAGTCAACACATATGAAGGTAAATGCTTGCCATGATGATAAATATGGTGCAGGCTACTCTACAGACACATACTATCATATGGGTACGTTCACAGATGTGGATTTTCGCAGCGTATTTAGCTGCGGATCCGCTGGTGAAGGCCCCGCTCTATGCTGGCTTTACATGTGCCTGCTGGTAGCGGCAATACGCCGCTACCAGCAGACACAGTGCAGCGATGTGCGCGGCGTACTCGCACATCGCGGCCGCTCTCCCTGCTCTGAGCTAGGCAGAGAGCTCCCGCGAGTATACCGCGACTCGCACATCGCAGGGTGTCTGCTGGTAACGGCGTATTGCCACTAAGAGCAGGCACATATAAAGCCAGCATAGAGCGGGCCTTTACCAGCGGATTTGCAGAGTAAAATATGCTGTAAATCCGCGCATGTGAACGTACCCTATCACATGGTAGTAAACCAGTATTAATAAATTGGCCCCAATAGGTCTATTCTTTTCCTAAATGCTATAGGAAAGAAAAAAGAAAAAAGGTGCGCTCCTAGTGCAGAAAGAAAAAAAAAAGTGGTTGGTACACTACTTACCAGATAGCGTTGTGCTAAGAGCACAACCCCTCAATGTGCCTGTAGACTCACTGGTGATAAGGAGGTCAGCTGCCCAAATGTCTTTCCCAAACAACAGAGGGTCACTTGGTAATATTCACTGCTCAAAAAAATGAAGGGAACACTAAACAAAAATTATCAATGGAAATCAAATTGAGTGGATTTGAGTCCATCAAAGTGGAAAACCCCACTACAGGCTGATCCAACTTTATGTAATGTCCTTAAAACAAGTCAAAATGAGGCTCAGTAGTGTGTGTGGCCTCCACGTGCCCGTATGACCTCCCTACAACGCCTGGGCATGCTCCTGATGAGGTGGAGGAGGGTCTCCTGAGGGATGTCCTCCCAGACCTGGACTAAAGCATCCGCCAACTCCTGGACAGTCTGTGGTGTTGGTGGATGGAGCAAGCTGGATGGATGGAGGTGATGTCCCAAATGTGCTCAATCGGATTCAGGTCTGGGAAACAGGCGGCCAGTACATAGCATCCTACATAGCCACATGAGGTCTAGCATTGTCTTGCATTAGGAGGAACCCAGGGCCAACCGCACCAGCATATGGTCTCACAAGGGATCTGAGGATCTCATCTCGGTACCTAAAGGAATGGCAGTCAGGCTACCTCTAGCAAGCACATGGAGGGCTGTGCGGCCCCCCAAAGAAATGCCACCCCACACCATTACTGACCCACCGCCAAACCGGTCATGCTGGAGGATGTTGCAGGCAGCAGAACATTCTCCACGGCATCTACAAACTCTATTACATCTGTTACATGTGCTTAGTGTGAACCTGCTTTCATCTGTGAAGAGCACAGGGCGCCAGTGGCGAATTTGCCAGTCCTGGTGTTCTCTGGCAAATGCCAAATGTCATGCATGGTGTTGGGCTGTAAGCACAACCCCCACCTGTGGACGTCGGGCCCTAATACCACTCTCATAGAATCTGTTTCTGACCGTTTGAGTGGACACATGCACATTTGTGGCTTGCTGGAGGTAATTTTGCAGGGCTCTGGCAGTGCTCCTTCTGCTCCTCCTTCCACAAACGCGTAGGTAGCGGTCCTGCTGTTGAGTTGTTGCCCTCCTATGGCCTACTCCATGTCTCCTGATGTACTGGCCTGTCTCCTGGTAGCGCCTCCATGCTCTGGACACTACGCTGACAGGCACAGCAAACCTTCTTGCCACAGCTCGCATTGATGTGCCATCCTGGATGAGCTGCACTACCCGAGCCACTTGTGTGGGTTGTAGACTCCATCTCATGCTACCACTAGACTGAAAGCACTGCCAGTATTCAAAAGTGACAAAAACATCAGCCAGGAAGCATAGGAACTGAGAAGTGGTCTGTGGTCACCACCTGCAGAACCACTACTTTATTGGAGGGGTCTTGCTAATTGCCTATAATTTCCACCTGTTGTCTGTTCCATTTGCATGTGAAATTGATTGTCAATAAGTGTTCCTTCCTGAGTAGACAGTGTGATTTCACAGAAGTGCGATTGACTATGAGTTACATTGTGTTGTTTAAACAGGTTATCCAGGAAGAACATTTTTATATATATATATATATCTATCAACTGGCTCCAGAAAGTTAAACCGATATTTGTAAATTACTTCTATTAATCTTAATCCTTTCAGTACTCACGAGCTGCTGAAGTTAAGTTGTTCTTTTCTGTCTAAGTGCTCTCTGATGACACCTGTCTCGAGAACTGTCCAGAGTAGAAGCAAATCCCCATAGCAAACCTCTCCTACTCCCGCAGTTCCCGAGACAAGCAGAGAGGTCAGCAGAGAGCACTGTGGCCAGACAGAAAAGAACAACTCAACTTCAGCAGCTGATAATTATTGGAAGGATAAAGATTTTTTTAATAGAAGTAATTTACAAATCTGTTTAACTTTCTGGAGGAACCAGTTGACATATATATATATATATATATATATATATATATATATATATATATATATTAAAAAAAAAAAGTTTTTTTCCTGAAATATCCCTTTAAGTGTTCCCTTAATTTTTTAGAGCAGTGTAATTTAAACAATATAAACAGATGTTTTAGACAGCTGTATCCATGTGCAGAATGTAAACCTTATTTATTTATTTATTTATATAGCGCCTACAGATTCCGCAGCGCTTACAATTATGGGGTACAAACAATTATCACAACTTCCATTAAAGTCTAATGAAAGTTGCGCAAACTGCCTAACTTCCGCCATTTTCGGCTGCCTTCGGCTTTTCTGACCATCTCTAGTGAAAATGTGAAATGGGACATCCCCTTAAAGAAGTGTTTACCAACCAGGGTGCCTCCAGCTGTTGCAAAACTACAACTTCCAGCATGGTCTTAGAGAAGACATAACACAAATGCAAGAACACCCCTATGGAATTGCTTTCTGAAATGCGTCTGAGCATCAGATTCCATTGTGATGTTTGTGGGTGACTTTAAATTCCATCAGCGCAGGCCGCTGTTTTATAAGATCAGTGGCTTAGCATAGTCTGCATCCTAAGTGTGCAGCCAGGTATGGCGGTGTGCACACAGCATGATAAATGTTCCCCTTCCCCAACACTAACACTGGCTGGGAGCTAATCTTGGTGGGAGCTTGATAAATGGATGTAACCTCTTGGTGAATCTCTGTACATTGATTAAACATTCTAGACTCGTGTTCCAGATAGTGCGGCTTCTGTGCATTTTCTATTGGGGGGGGGGGGGGGGAGCCACTTAACATTTATCTTCGCTCAAGTTTTAATTGATTTTACGTTCCGTCCCCCATTGCATCAGGCGATATTAGGGTAATAATTCTTACAGGCAGAATGATAAAGAGCATAGGTTTTAATAATCAACTTCCATTAGTATCTTCTAGCTCCTTTGCATACTTATGCGACTTGCGTGACACTCCTATTACATATCCGGGATAATGTAGAAGCTAAATATCCAGGGATTGTGGCAGCACTAGAATAATATGCTTATAATTTAAAAATGCATTATTATTACTGCAGAGCGCCATGAATCCGCTCATGTCAAAGCCGCAATGTATTAAAGCTGCCATAACATCATACAAAAATGTCATAAGTATTAAGGAGCTGCTAGTCCTGTGTGCGGATATATATATATATATTATATATATATATATATATATATATATATATATATATATATATGCGCAAAACTTACAGGACTCCTTTAGAAATAAAGGCATTGGTTAAATAGCTGTGAATAAAGGATTCATCCTGTACTATTGAGAAGAGATATTATCCCGAAATGTAAGAAAAAAAAATAAAACGCACGGTACAGTAGATCGTAAATCTCTATCTCTGGGACCTACTTTATTTCATTATTGCTGCCAAGTTCATTCACTGGTTTCTAATGAGGTGTAAATAAGAGAAAAGCCTATTTATTACATCTTTAGCCATGTTACTCTTATTTACTGAGCACAGTAAAGGAAAACCAATAGACTGCTTTAACCATGAAGGCACTTCTGTCTTAAAGGGGTACTCCGCTGCTCAGCGTTTGGAACAAACTGTTCCAAACGCTGGTGCCGGAAGCCCTACCCCCTCATGCTGTCACGCCCCGTCCCCTCAATGCAAGTGTATGGGAGGGGGCGTGACAGCTGTCACGCCCCCTCCCATACACTTGCATTGAGGGGGCGGGCGTGACGTCATGAGAGGGCGGGGCTATGATGTCACGAGCTCCCGGCGCCGGCTCCAGCGTTTGGACAGTTTGTTCCGAACACTGAGCAGTGGAGTACCCCTTTAAAGGGTTTATCCAGGAAAAAAACTAATATATATATATATATATATATATAACATAAAGGATGACCGCAGCACTCAATAGTAGTGAAAAGATCTTTTCACTACTATTGAGTGCTGCGGTCATCCTTTATGTTTTGTACGTTTTGGACCCAAGACCAGGGCCCCTAGACTGCTTGCACCATATCCATTTTTTCGGAAGTGCTGCCTACCACCTCAAGTTCTATATATATATATATATATATATATATATATATATATATATATATATATATATATATATATATATATATATATCTCAACTGGCTCCAGAAAGTTAAACAGATTTGTAAATTACTTCTATTAAAAAAATCTTAATCCTTTCAGTACTTATGAGCTGCTGAAGTTGAGTTGTTCTTTTCTGTCTAAGTGCTCTCCGATGACACCTGTCTCGGGAACCGCCCAGTTTAGAAGCAAATCCCCATAGCAAACCTCTTCTACTCTGTGCAGTTCCCGAGACAAGCAGAGATGTCAGCAGAGAGCACTGTTGCCAGACAGAAAAGAACAACTCAATTTCAGCTGATAATTATTGGTAGGATTAAGATTTTTTTAATAGAAGTAATTTACAAATCTGTTTAACTTTCTGGAGCCAGTTGATATATATAGAAAAAAAGTTTTTTCCTAAATTACCCCTTTAAGACTCTGTATAGGGTGGGAGGGTGATTTAGGATTTCCCTCCTTCATATAATAATGTTCCTCTAAGGCACAGGACCCCAACCCTGTCCTCAAAGCCCAATAACATTCCAGGATTTTAATTTGTGCCCTGTTTTATTCCAATGGAGTAAATAAAAAAACTAAATGGAATGTTGGTGGCCTTGAGGATCAGGTTGGGGACCATGGTTCTAAAGGACCTTTTACACAGAGGGATAATCACCAGACAGACTGACTATGTAAAAAAGATCCAGTTATTAAAGGGGTACTCCAGTGGAAAACATTTACTTTTAAATCAACTGGTGCCAGAAAGTTAAACAGATTTGTAAATTACTTCTATAAAAAAAAATCTTTACCCTTCCAGTACTTTTCAGCAGCTGTATGCTACAGAGGAAATTCTTTTCTTTTTGAATTTCTTTATTGTCTTGTCCACAGTGCTCTCTGCTGACACCTCTGTCCGTGTCAGGAACTGTCCACAGCAGCATAGGTTTGCGATGGGAATTTTCTCCTGCTCTGGACAGTTCCTGATACGGGCATCAGGTGTCAGCAGAGAGCACTGAGGACAAGACAAAAAAAACTTAAAAAGAAAAGAATTTCCTCTGTAGCATACAGCTGCTAAAAAGTACTGGAAGGGAAAAGATTTTTTTTAATAGAAGTCATTTACAAATCTGTTCAACTTTCTGGCACCAGTTGATTTAAAAAAAAAAAATGTTTTCCACCGGAGTACCCCTTTAACCATGGAACAAGTAATTGGTCATTCATTGGCGGATTGCTGGGATCGGGCAGATCTAACACATTGGTCAGCTGCACATCACAGGGGATTACAATGATGAAAGGACTGCACAAATAATCCAGCGATCACTTCCATGGCTTTGGTGACACAATAATTGGGCCATGGCACTTGCATCTGACATGGGTCTAATCGTCTAAAAGTACCCTATGGGTAGGGTGAGACATAGCATATCCGCAGTGTATTCTCCTATGAGCAGACACACAGGGTTACCCGGCGGCAGCCCTGTTTGTGCAGTAAGGTTTGGAGGAGGGACCAGAGTGCCCACATCATTGTGATGCATGGGCCCACCTCCAAACCTTACAGCACACACAGGGCTGCCACGGGTACTTGTGTGTCTGCTCATAGGGGAATATGATGAATATTTACCACTGTGCAGCATGAAATATGCTTAGTATACGCTGTGTGTGACCCATCCCTTAGAGGACTATTTATGAACTGCTGAGACTGCTAAGTTGTGAATGCAAAAACCTGTCTATTGTTTAAATGTTGCCTATAAATTTGTTATTTTGTGTGTGTTGTTGGTCCTCTGTAGTAGCACTCTTTTGTGCTGGGTTGTTGGGAGGGTGCATTCACATTACGATTTTGTCCTATGGTTCCCGTATACAGTTTTGTATATGAAAACCGTATACATTGGCTTTCCATACAAAACTGTACACACCAAGATGCATGTGGTTGTGTACAGTTTTGTGCTTGTACGTTTTTTTTCCCGGACAGCAAACTGTTGTCCACTACGGTTGTGTGTCCTGTTTCTAAACTGTATATGCACCGCATCCAGTTTTTCCTAAAAAAAAAACAACCGATTTAAAAACAGCTTGGCAAAATCGTGATGTTAATGCACCCCAAGTGGGTCTGAACCTGTCCAGCACTACAGAAATGAAGTGGATTGCCTATGCTGAGGTGGTAGAGTACTGGGGTTGTGTGGGTGTTTGTCAAAGTGTAAGGTTGAAAGTAATGTAAATCCTGCAGATTCTGGGTTCCGAGTGATAGTACATAGGTCATAGGGTCCCTGTGGGGCAACAGTGGCCTGCAAGTGTAGCTTAACGTTTCATTCAGAAAGTTCTAGTAAACATAAAGGGGGAGATTAATCAATGCATTCCTGACACTTTTTGGCTGCTACTTGGCACATTTACTTTGTGCAGTGAGTATTTGCGCAAAAATTTGCAGTTATTCAGTCTTGACAATGCAGAGGACAAGATTAACTGCATCTTTTTTTAAAAGGCGTAAAAATAATGAACAAATGTTCAAAAAAAGCGCACATTCATACCACTTCTGCCTTGCCTTAGAAAGGGGACATCCTACAGCAAGTTCTGTGTTGATTTTTCATTTGTGCAAAATTTATCAAAGTCTGTGCGTTGTTTTGATAAATTTGGTGCACGTAAGCCAAAAACACACACAAAAAAAAGGCTGTGAACTGGCTGCATCCAGACACATATTGATAAATCTCCCCCCAAGGATTTGCCTTGCACATTGTATGCATTATATATGTGACATGCATAGGGAGCAGTATATTTATGTAGTAACACACCTCTCGAATATCAGAAGAAAGATCTGGGTACGAATCAGAGAAAGCAGTCGTATAGGAGTAAAAAAAATCTATGTAAAGTGTAAAGAAATACAACCTTTTTGGCTATTCAGCAAACAGTAAGTATAGAAAATAAAGGGCATCGGGGAATTAAGACGCTAAACCTGACACACTAGACAAAGGAGCATTCCCAGCTATAGAAAACAATGAGTGTCCCCACCACAGAGAGCTTCAGTAAAACACAATTTCTTAGTGGCTGTGAGACACTGTAGCTTGTAGCTTCGCACCTACTGTAACATTTTTCAGACGATCGGTGATGATCTGGGGATGCGTCAGCAAATTTGTATTTGTGAAGGACGCATGAATCAAGCCAATAAAGGTTATCCTGGAAGAACTAGGGCTTCCTTTTGCTCTGACAAAGTTTCCCTAACTCACAGAATACTTTTATCCAGGAGGACAATGCTCCATGTCACACAGCCAGGTCAATCAAGGTGTGGATGAGGACCACCAGATCAAGGCCCTGTCATTGCCAGCCCAATCTCCAGACCTAAACTCCATTGAAAACCTAAAGAATTCAATTAAAAGGAAGATGGATGGTCACAAGCCATCACACAAAGCCGATCTACTTGAATTTTTGTGCGATGAGCGGCATCAAGTCACCCAACAGCAATGTCACAGACCGGTGGAGAACATCCCAAGACACATGAATCCACTAGGCCTAAAAGTAATCTGAGACTTTCTGTTCTGTCTGTGCTGATTTGGAGGAGGCTGCTGAAAAGTGATCTGTACAGCATTAGGGTATGTTCACACTCTGGAACATATTCTGGGTCGGAGATTTGGTCTGATTGGCCACGGCTGAAATCCTTTGGCGTTAGGACCACATGGACCTACGTCGCCAACATTGACAGCAATGGTGTCCATACGCAATTCCACTGAAAGAACGAACATGTTAAAAGGGTACTTATCCCCCTTATCCAAAAGGCTAGGGGATAAGATGTCTGATCGCGGGGGTTCTGCTGTTGGGACCCCCCGCAATCTCCATGCGTCACCTGACATTCTAAACAGTATGTTTAAAACATTGGGTTTCTGCGGCGGGAGACGTGCCATCACCCCCCTCATGACATAACGCCAAACCCTCTCCATTCATGTCTATGGGAGGGGGCATGACGGCTGTCACGTCCCCTCTCATAGACATGAATGGAGGTGGCGTAGCGCGACGTCACGAGGGAGTGGCCCTCACACCCCCTCCCATAGACACGAATGGAGGGGACGTGACATGACATCACATGTCCAGACACGGGAACCCAGCATTCTAAACATACTGTTAAGAATATTGGGTCAAGATTGCAGGGGGGGGGTCCCAGAGGCAGAACCCCTGTGATCAGACATCTTATCCCCAATCCTTTGGATACGGGATAAGATGTCTAGGGGTGGAGTACCCTTTTAATTCTTTCGGTGTGTGAATTTCCCCAGCAGAGTTTTCGGCCTCTGAAATTCCACACAGTGTGAATGGGCCAGCGGAAGACCCAATCACACCAAAGCTAGGTACAGTGGGGCAAAAAAGTATTTAGTAAGCCACCAATTGTGCAAGTTCTCCCACTTAAAAAGATGAGAGAGGCTGTAATTTCCATCATAGGTATACCTCAACTATGAGAGACATAATGAGAAAAAAAAATCCATAAAAATCACATTGTCTGATTTTTAAAGAATTTATTTGCAAATTATGGTGGAAAATAAGTATTTGGTCAATAACAAAAGTTCATCTCAATACTTTGTTATATCCCCTTTGTTGGCAATGACAGAGGTCAAACATTTTCTGTAAGTCTTCCCAAGATTTTCACACACTGTTGCTGGTACTTCGGACAATTCTTCCATGCAGATCTCCTCTAGAGCAGTGATGTTTTGGGGCTGTCGCTGGGCAACACAGACTTTCAACTATCTTTAAAGGTTTTCTATTGGGTTTAGATCTGGAGACTGGCTAGGCCACTCCAGGACCTTGAAATGCTTCTTACGAAGCCACTCCTTCGTTGCCCGGGCGGTGTGTTTGGGATCATTGTCATGCTGAAAGATCCAGCCACATTTCATCTTCAATGCCCTTGCTGATGGAAGGAGGTTTTCACTCAAAATCTCACGATACATGGCCCCATTCATTCTTTCCTTTACATAGATCAGTCATCTTGGTTCCTTTGCTGAAAAACAGCCTCAAAGCATGATGTTTCCACCACCATGCTTCACAGTAGGTATGGTGTTGTTTGGCTGTAACTCCGCATTCTTTCTTCTCCAAACACGACGAGGTGAGTTTTTACCTAAAAGTTCTACTTTGGTTTTATCTGACCATATGACATTCTCACAATACTCTTCTGAATCATCCAAATGCTCTCTAGCAAACTTCAGACAGGCCCGGACATGTACTGGTTTAAGAACACTCTCTGCAGGTCATTCACTAGGTCCCTCCGTGTGGTTCTGAGATTTTTGCTCACCGTTCTTGTGATCATTTTGACACCATATAGGGTGAGATCTTGCGGGGAGCCCCAGATCGAGGGAGATTATCAGTTATCTTGTATGTCTTCCATTTTCTAATAATTGCTCCCACAGTTGATTTCTTCACACAAAGCTGCTTGCATATTGCAGATTCAGTCTTCCCAGCCTGGTACAGGTCTACAATTTTGTTTCTGGTGTCCTTCGACAGCTATTTGATCTTGGCCATAGTGGCGTTTGGAGTGTGACTGACTGATGTTATGGACAGGTGTCTTTTATACTGATAAGTTCAAACAGGTGCCACTAATTGGGCCATTAATACAGGTAATGAATGGAGGACAGAGGAGACTCTTAAAAATGAAGTTACATGTCCGTGAGAGCCATAAATCTTGCTTGGTGACCAAATACTTATTTTCTACCATAATTTGAAAATAAATTATTTTAAAATCTCATTATGTCCCTCATAGTTGAAGGATACCTATGATGAAAATTACAGGCCTCTCATCTTTTTAAGTGGGAGAACTTGCACAATTGGTGGCTGACTAAACACTTTTTTACCCCACTATAAGTGCAGTGGAATCTCCAAGCCCAATTCTTATTTTGAACGGATATTCTGTAGCGTGAATATACCCTTACAGTACAAGGTGACACCAGTAGATAGAGAAGTCAGTAGAGGAATCTCATCGCTCAGCCTCCCCCTTCCTGTGGAATGACCTCTGCAAAGGTCACCGAGCACGCCTCATAACCTCTCTAATTTATGTCAATGGTACAGCTCCTGTCTATGGTTGCCTATGTCCATGGGGCTTGCTGTAAAGCATTTCTCTTAATGCTGTTAAAATGTGCTCAGACTAGCTGGATGCTCCCATAATATTATACAAAAAAAAAAATAACATGTTTCAGTATTTGTCTCATCAGTAAAACAAAATATACGTTCCTTTCAAGAAAAATGTACTGTAAAGCACAATGGCGCAAAGAGGCCACAAACAGCAATAGTGTGGTCCAATATAGTGTTAATCTGAAGATGACATGGAATGAAGCATTTCTAAATGACTTTCATTGGTGAAAGTAAGATATAAGTAGAAACCTTTAAAGTTACAACTTCTGACTATGCCATAATTCTAATACATTCTACTTTAAAGGGGTGCCCTGGAGGGAAAAAAAATGTAATCAAATGGTGCCAGAAAGTTATACAGATTTGTAAATTACTTCTGTGTAAAAATCTTAATCCTTCCAGTACTTATCAGCTGCTGTACGCTACAGAGGAAGTTGTGAATTTCCTTTCTGTCTGACCACAGTGCTCTCTGCTGACACCTCTGTCAATGTCAGGAACTGTTCAGATCAGGAGCAAATTCCCATAGCAAACCTATCCTGCTCTGTATAACTTTCTGGCACCTGCTTATTCAAAAACATGTTTTTTTCTCCAGAGTACCCCTTTAACCAGAACTTTGTAGAAGATGGCAGTATGAATATCCTGTTCTATTATTTTCTATTATTTGTGTCAGAAAGCTATAGTCAGTAATTGACCATAACATCTAGTCCTACAATGGCTCTTGTTGACATTATATATCTTGTCCTCAATGTTAAAATAATTTTCCAGAAAGCAGCGCAATATAAAAAAATAGTTCATTCAGCACTTTGAGAAATGGTGATGGGTTTTGTGCATGTATATTACATTTAATGCTGTTTTTTAGCTGCTCTGACCTCACCCATTGGACTCATTAAACCTAATGGAGCTTGACGCCTCCGACATCACCCAAATCTTTACACATCCCATAGTCATTAGAAAGTAACTTAATTGTTTATTTCTTTCTTCCCCTTTTTGGTAATGGGAATTATCTAGAATGATCTGATGAAAGGCAATAAAGATGGCAATACAATAGGTTTAATTTGCTAACTAAAGCTTAGACTTTAGAGGTTATTCGTTTTACATGTAGACATTGGCTTTCCAGTGTCTGCAGGAAGGAATTTTTTCTTTAGGCCCGGGTCACACTGAGAATCTCTGGCCAGAAAAATTCCAGCCAGAGACTCTGAGTGGGGCCAGGGCCACTAAAATCAGTCGGCACTAGGACCGCACAGTGCCGACTGATTTCACAGGATAGGGGATAAGTAGCGGATTGTGTAGGGTTCCGACCGCTGGGACGCCCCACGATCTCCAGAATGGGACCACTGCTGTCAATGAGGAGCCCCCCCCCCCATCAAGAGGCTGCCTATTTTGCCTATAGGCAGAGCCCGCCCTGGGTGAGTTTCTAAGCCGCACAGATGCATTACTCAGCAGCTTAGGGGCAGCAGTGGATGACTGCTGCCAGCACTTTCTGCCCGGGTGACTAGTTGTTTATGGCTGCCACACACCTGGCCTGCAGCTATATAATTTACTACGTAGCTGCCATTCTGGAACACCGAAGGAAATTAATCAATATTGTCATCAAATACATCATTTTATGAGGGAGCAAAAAAAAAGCCTAAATTGTGTCATATTTTATCATAATGGCACATGCAAGATCAAACATTTGGCACATCTTTTTTATGAGGTCAAAGAAAGGCTAATAGATGCAGATCTTCACTATGCAACTCTTTTCCCAGCAGGACTGAGAATATTGCACTGGGGTAAAACCCTCCTTTTTGAGAATCCTAAACCAGCCTATAGGTGTCTGGATTCATGCTAAAATGTAATCTCTCCGTAAATGAGAACTGTTATGTTTTGCATATTAAGATTCGCTGTGTATTGGCTGAAGGTATTAAAGCAAAGCGAAGTTATTGCTCATGAGAGCATATTTTAAAGAATAATGGTAACTGTGGGGATATATGAGTAATGTGGGACTCTTCTGAGCATTTCTCAGGGGTATTGTCTAAAAAAGAACTAAAAGGAACATCAAATAAATAATGAATAGCTGGAACAATATTTGGCTAATCCCTTCCAAACAGTGTACAAAGGTCCATTCAGTTACATTATTATAGATCACAATGATACCAATGTTACCCAACGTCCCCAGGGATACTATTATGGTTAGTTTTATCCCACTGTAAAAAGTGTGTGTGATGTTCCCAGTATGGAATATGCATCTCACAGTCCTATCAGCTTGAGTCCCTGCACGTTCCCAGGACTCACCTGCACTGTACCCCTATAATCTGTATAATTGTATATTATGTGTAAAGGACCTTTGATATGGTCACATGGTTATTGATTACATGATAATGGTTGTCACATGTTCAAGTCACATATTTTGTTATCCTGAGAGCACCAGGTGACCAGGTGACCTGCAGCTTGACCTATGGGTTCCTTGCTCAGCCCCCCTTTATAAGGAAGGAAGGAAGGAAGGAGCTGCAATCTGCCTCTTCTCTCTCTCTCTCTCTCGTTACTCTTTCTGCTGAAGTCAAGTCCAGTCCAGGCGTCTCAGAGCCAGTGTCCAGCACATCTGGAGGCCTCAAGCCTAAGTCAGTAAGTCAAGTCATCTCTGTCTTCTGTCACTATCTTCAGTCAAGTCAAGTCTATTATAGTCAGCGTGGCTGTCCTAAAGTCTGTCCAAGTCACTGCAAGTCCCAGCAAGCTGCGAGGTCCCCTGTGTTACTGGTCACCTCTCTGTGATCCAGGCCTAGCTGTAAAGACTGTACCATCTGTCTACATCAGTAAAGCTACCGTTAACCCTAAACTGGCCTTGGTGTTACCGTTCAGGTGGTTCTCGGTTAAAACCACACCCTAGCATCACGAACATTTAGGGGTTAACACCATCCGCCCCTGGGCTACAACATCTGCCCCATACACCTCACATTGCACCCCAGTGGCGCAATATATATATATATATATATATATATATATATATATACATACATACATACATACATACATACATACAGACACACACACGTAATGCAGCACTACTTAGCCAAATCCATAGCAGGTGCAAGCTCCCCAGACTCTATCACAGTCCACAGGATACAAAAAATTCCTCCAAATAGTGTAGAAAAAAATGTGAAATTTATTAGCTCACATAGCAGCAACATTTCTGTCCTACCATAGGACCATTTTCAAGTTTAGTGATACAATTCAAGAAGAGGGTAAATATACCCATACATTAGTGATTAAACAATACATATCAAGTGATTCAATCTCCACATCAATGATGATAAAATTCATATAAAATACACATCTATGAAAAAGTGCCACATATCCAATGTACTAGTGCACAGTGTGCCATACAGTAAAGTGCAATGTGATTAAAAACAAGCTTGAAACAATGCTAAATACATAAATATCATCATAATGATTACATCTGTTCTCAATAATCAATATCGGGGATACCTGTGTAAAGCCGCTCTGTGTGTATAAACAATAATGGCACCGGCGGCATGGAACGCCGCTCAAAGCCTGATTTCCTGTACATGTTGGATTTCCAATCAGGTGACTCAAGGCAAAGTCACATAATCTCATAACCATGGAGCGTCAGGACGCTGCGCTGAACGCTCCAGAGCGCTCATATGAGCAAAGATGGTGACAGCAGGACGCTAAGTGTAAACTGAGCCCAGTATATCAAAACAGAATATAAATAGATATGGGCCAACTAGTAGTGCTAATAATGATAACCATAACACTACTAGTGATGGCAAACAGATTAGAGAAGATGAACCTAAAATAGCACAATTAACAGAAAATAGAGATTAAGAATATGAGAAAAAAAACAAAATGAAAATAACAAAACTAAATACAAAGCATAAAGCAAAATTTAAAGAAATAAATAAAAAAATAAAAAAAGACCAAAGAAATAAATATGGTATAAAAAATAAAAATAATATTTTTTTTATTCATATATGAATGCAATAACACAGAATTATATAAAGCAGTTAGATATGGGATAGCTCCCAGGTTTGTAGGGTGGTCATGTCTGACCCCATCAATTGGATGTCAGAACAAGCCCACCACTGGTAGGTCAGAGGTGACCTTGCCTCTACAGCCAATACAGGAGCGCACCTGCTACAGAGCAGCGCTACCCATCTATTCACAGTGTATGTATTAAAACATCAAGAGGAAAAATAAATAAATAAAATAAAAATAAATACGAAAAAAATTTAAAAAAAATTTAATTCTTGAAAATAAACATAAAAAAATGAAAAAAATAAAGCAGATGAAAATATTGAACAGAAAACCACATAGGTCCCAAGTTCACCATAATTTTTTAGCAATCATGTTGTACATTATAAACTAAAATCAGAGCAGTTGCATGGGCATCTCCTCTTATATAACCAATTGCTGAAGGAAAAAAAGAAACATTACTACTTTGCAATACATATTAACAACACGCGGGGAGTGATCATCAGGCTCACAACATAGTTATACAATAGAAAAATCCACATTAAGGCCTTCTGGACGCAATGTGTTCAGCTGGTGAATCCACCATAGTTCCTTTTGTTTCAAAAGAAATAGCCTGTCACCCCTTCTTTTAGGTTTTGGAACAAAGTCTAACACCATAAAACGTAGGTCCTTATCTGTATGTCCTATCTCATGTAGTGTTTAGACACCGGAAGATCCATTTTACATTTGCGAATACTGTATCGGTGATTATTGATACGCACCTTGAGGCTCCATGTGGTTTGCCCCACATAGAGCATATTACAAGGGTATATCAATACATATACTACTCAACTCGAATCACATGTTAAATATTGTCTCAATTCATATTTACGATTTGTTGTGGGATGGATGAAAACCTGACATTTTAACCTGTCAGGTTTTCATCCATCCAACAACAAATCGTAGGTATGAATTGAGACAATATTTAACATGTGATTCCAGTGTGGTAGTATATGTATTGATATGTTCTTGTACTTAACCCCTTAAGGACTCAGGGTTTTTCCGTTTTTACACTTTCGTTTTTTCCTCCTTACCTTTTAAAAATCATAACCCTTAAAATTTTCCACCTAAAAATCCATATTATGGCTTATTTTTTGCATCGCCAATTCTAATTTGCAGATACATCAGTCATTTTACCCAAAAATTCACGACGAAACGGAAAAATAAATCATTGTGCGACAAAATCGAAGAAAAAACGCCATTTTGTAATTTTGGGGGCTTCCGTTTCTACGCAGAGCATATTTCGGTAAAAATGACACCTTATCATTATTCTGTAGGTCCATACGGTTAAAACGATAACCTACTTATATTGGTTTGATTTTGTCGCACTTCTGGAAAAAAATCATAACTACATGCAGGAAAATTTAAAAATGTCATCTTCTGACCCCTATAACTTTTTTTATTTTTCCACGTACAGGGCGGTATGAGGGCTCATTTTTTGCGCCGTGATCTGAAGTTTTTATCGGTACAATTTTTGTTTTTATCTGACTTTTTGATCACTTTTTATTCATTTTTTAATGGTATAAAAAGTGATCAAAATACGCTTTTTTGGAATTTGGAATTTTTTTGCGCATACGCCATTGACTGTGGGGTTTAATTAACAATATAATTTTTATAGTTCGGACATTTACCCATGCGGCGATACCACATATGTTTATTTTTATTTTTATTTACACTGTTTTATTTTTTTTTATGGGAAAAGGGGGATGATTCAAACTTTTATTAGGGAAGGGGTTAAATGACCTTTTTTAACACTTTTTTAAACTTTTTTTTTTGCAGTGTTATAGGTCCCATAGGGACCTATAACACTGCACACACTGATCTCTTATACTGATCATTATTATCCCATAGGGACCTATAACACTGCACACACTCATCTCCTATGCTGATCACTGGCGTGTATTAACACGCCTGTGATCAGTGTTATCGGCGCATGACTGCTCCTGCCTGGATCTCAGGCACGGAGCAGTCATTCGTCGATCGGACACCGAGGAGGCAGGTAAGGGCCCTCCCGGTGTCCTGCAAGCTGTTCGGGACGCCGCAATTTCACCGCGGCAGTCCCGAACAGCCCGACTGACTAGCCGGGATACTTTCACTTTCGCTTTAGAAGCGGCGGTCAGCTTTGACCGCCGCTTCTAAAGGGTTAATACCGCACATTGCCGCGATCGGCGATGTGTGGTATTAGCCGTGGGTCCCGGCCGTTGATGAGCGCCGGGACCGACGCGATGTGATGCTTCATATCGCGGGAGCCGGCGCAGGATGTAAATATACGTCCTGCGTCGTTAAGGGGTTAATTAAAATAAGTATAAGGTGTATGTTCACGCCAGTTTGGCAGAATGTAAACTATGGCTGAGGTGACGTACATGGGAATAAGTTATGAATAAATTATGGAATTGTATATATTACATGGTTAGTATTTTACTGAGGTGTGAATTGGCAAGTAACTTTTCCTGAATTTTATAAATGACAAATTCATGTGGCTTGGGAAAAATTTGGATTAAGTAAAGTACACCAAGTGGTTAGAGATAACAAATGTTTTTTTATAATTCACAGAAAACACTATTCTCTCTTGTCACTGGGTAAAATGGGTTGAGAAGGGACACTAAATGCCCAAGGTTTCATAAAGAAGATTCAGGATTAGTCCCCACAGTGCTCTCTGCTGACACCTCTGTCCATATTAGGAACTGTCCAGAGCAGGAGCAAATCCCCAAAGCAAACCTATCCTTCTCCGGACAGTTCCTGACATGGACAGAGGTGTCAGCAGAGAGCACTGTGGTCAGACTGAAAACTACACAACTTCCTCTGATAAGTAGTGGAAGGATTAAGAATTTTATATAGAAGTAATTTACAAATCTGTTTAACTTTCTGGCACCAGTTGATTTGAAAAAAATTGTTTTCCCCCGGAGTACCCCTTTAATACTTACTCAATGTGAGTTAACAACTGATTTGAGAGTAAGGTATCAATCAGAATAGGTACGCCCCCTTCAAGATACTAGCCGAAACGTTGCAGCTTGGGAAACCAATAAAACTTTACCGCTTTTTGCACTAAACGGGAGCTCTTCACTTTGATGCGGTGACCTAGACTCTCTTCATAGAGGAGAAAAAAGGGTTACAGCAAGGTAACTCATAGTCCTATGGTCCATAGAGCCCACCCACACCATTTAATCTATTCCATCAAAATATCAAGTATTTGCCCCAAAAATTATATGAAAAGCGGATGAAGAGTTTGATGTTACATACAAGTCCAGGGATGAACAAATCTAGTTTTCCCTGCTTGACATTAATAAAGAGAAGTAATACTTGGCAGTCAGCCATATTGAGTTCTTCATGTGACCGTCCATGTGTAATGAACACTGTAAATTCTGATTTGTTGGCATCTGCATGGCTTCACTTATTTCTGGCGTTTTGGTAACATCATCCGTCAATTATACTAAATCTACACTTAGTTATATATTGTCTGCATGGAGGAAGTCTATCGCTGTCCACCTAGAGGGCTTCTGCTCACGACCATGTAAATAATGATGATTGGTCATGCTTCATATATTATTACAGATATGATCACATGTAGCGTATAGGCTTCAGATTTCCTGCTGTAGATTGACATGTGCATTAGCAGCAATGTGGATGATATTATAAGAAATCTTAATAGGAACTGGAAAAATCTGCGAAAAATTTGCTTTGACATTGACCCACAGTAAGGGTTTTAAATGTGTATGGTGTGTATTTCAGGGACTGAAAAATCTTGGTTTCTTTCTTGCATTGGACTTAAAGGGGTACTCCACTGGCCAGCATTTGGAACATTTAGTTCCGAATGCTGTGTGCGCTGCGCAGGGGTTGGCCATGCCCCTTGTGACATCACACCATGCCCCTCAATGCAAGTCTATGGGAGCGGGCGTGATGGCCACCACGACCCCTCCCATAGACTTGCATTGAGGGGGCATGGCCTGATATCACAAGGGGGCATAGCCGACCCCCTACAGCGCGCACACAGTGTTCGGAACTAAATGTTCCAAACGCTGGCCAGTGGAGTACCCCTTTAAAGTTTATGCATACACGGAGGTAAACAGTGTTTTAGGGGTTAATATTTCTCACATATCTTCTCACAATGTACAGCTGAATAGTCATCAAGTCACATGTCAGCATCTGACCAATAATTGCAGGAGAAAGTCTCCCTAAAACAAGTCTGCACAAATGTACCCAACATAGTCGCTAAGACTTTTGGCACAATGAAATGAATGGATTGTGCAGTCGTAGGCTGTGGTATACATTGGAATGCCCTTCTCCAACAACTCTTGCTTTATATTAAAGGAGTACTGCAGTGTATCGGGATCTGGTATTTCTGCGGCTCTGCACGGCTAATGCGCATTTCGTTGACCGCACTGAGGTTGATGACACCCCCCCCCTCCATTCAGCTCTATGAGAGAGGTGGGGATACATGAATGCTGCATCTCTGCCTCTCTCATAGAGATACATGAAGGGGGCGTGTCTGCCGCGGGGTCTTGCTGCAGCCAACACTCCTCCTCCCACTGTAGAGGAGATCGCGGGGGTCCCAGTGTTTGGACCCCCCACGATCAGACACTTATCCCCTATCCTGTGATTAGGGGATAAGTGTCTATGGCTGATGTTCTCCTTTAAGTGTGAACATCCCCTTAGATGGAGCATTTGTCCACTTTTACTATATACATAGTATACTATACTATGATGATAGCATTGTAAAATATAGATATATATATATATATATATATATATAAATATTCTAGTATAAAATAATGGTGGTGATATCGAGTCCTTGCATACATCATATTTTGTATGTACATTTTATATCTATTCCTTTCATGGTATACATTTGTCTTGAACGGTGTTTCCAGGCCAGAGTGCCTCTGGCTGTTGTTGGGCAAAGGCTGTCCGGCATGCTGGGGGTTATGGTTTTGTGGCGGCTGGGGGCACACCGGTTTGGAAACACTTGTCTAGATAGACATTTGTATCATATTTTGATACATGACCAAGGTGTTAATTGGATGTTTTAATTTGGCAAGCTCTTTAATGGGCTTGTTCTACCAGTAGCCAAATACAAGAGGCCGTATGTTGGATTCGATTTGACTTATGGTCAATACGAATGTAACATGAGAACGATTAGGAGCGCCATAAGCACTTAAAATGCGTCAATGTTACTTGTATCCTCACGCATGTGATATTCGGCACGCTTGGAAAGTAAAATTAGCCAAGAAGTGACTTCCATAAAATCCTAAGTGTTTACAAATGTTGCCCTATTTTTATACTAAGACATGGCGTCATGCAGGTGGATTGTCATGGCAATTTGGTCCTGGAGCTTTCGGTTATATCTCCGGTGGCCAGGATGCTTTAGGGTTGGGGCCAAAGTAATTTATGTAACAATAAATATCTGATATTTCCTTCTAACCCTCTTAGGGTGTATTCACAAGGCAAAATTTCCGCTTGCTGAATTCCGCCTCAAATTAAAGCCCAATAGACTTCTATGGGATTCCGCACTCCCAGTCACACTTCTGAATTTCCGCTTGCGGAAATTCAGAAGTGTGAATTGGAGTTCGGAACCCCATAGAAGATTATGGACTTTAAATTTGAGGCGGAATTCTGCTAGTGGAAATTCTGCAGTGTAAATAGACCCTTATGCTTCCCTTTTGTCTCGTACAGACATTCGCATGTAGTCTTGAGTTGCCTTTGACGGAGTTTTACAAAGAACCATTTTACGGTGCAGTGGAAAATCTTTCCTGTTAACCTTTATCTCATAAGAGGAAGGGTTTTCATTCCCTAATGATCACCTTCAAAAGGCAATAGTCTTTAGCGCGAGGCTGGTGATAGATGTGATCTTTTCCATTCTAATCTCATCCGTGGTACATGGTTGGAGAACAGGCATCTTCTGCTTGCAGTTTCCCATCAGCAGCACTGACCCGCACATAACAGCTCTCCAGAAGGGAGTGTCTACGGACGGTATCTTACTGAAAATAACAGATGTGGAGAGATGCTGCCATGTTTCATCAACTTACCAGGGCTACAAGAGGCCGCGTGATTGATTCGCTTTGACTTAACATGTCAGAAAGCAACAGATCAACAGAGAATTGTGTCTAGAATAGGACAGGGAAGGTGCAGTGTTATTTAATAAATAACCACAAAAATACGATATGTCACATGCAGAATATTTATCTGTTTGGCTGAACAAGAAGGACAACCAAGAGCCAAGTACGAAAATGAAGCATTGGTGGTCCTACGGTTATTATAGAAAAGCAAATCCTAAATGTATTCCTATTATGGCCAGCAATAGTCTAGTCTAATGTTTTTGTGCGCTCTCACTTAAATTTATACCAAGGGGAGCTGGCATAGGTTTTCGTTAGAACTTATGGCAGTTCTCTGGTGTAAATTGTAATAAATCTGCCGGGTGCGAGAGGCCATGCCTCCTTAAAGCCAATAACAGGGAAGACTTCGGAGTTGTACAGGATCACCTGGCGCTGATCTGAAGAAGAAGAGCAGGACAACAGAGCCTTCAGGTGAGTAACTTTATTGGTCCAGGATGCAACGCGTTTCGCTGCGCACGCGCAGCTTCATCAGGTGCCTGATAAGATGCCTGATGAAGCTGCGCATCGTATTTGTTTTGTTACTGAAAAATAAAAACAGGGGTCCCTGTAGCTGACTGCTATTTTGCCACTATCTGACTGGCTCAATGAAGCTAATCTGCCACACTACTGTACAGGGATCCCTCAAATTACAATGGCCTCAACGTACAATAGTTTCAACATACAATGGTCTTTTCTGGACCATCGTAACTTGAAACCAGACTCAACATGCAATGCAATGGACAGTCCAGATACGTGAAACTTGTCACAACTGGAGGAACTGACCAATCAGAATGGGTATTCACTGGTAAATCACCTCTTACTGAAGTGCATGCACTGACTGACTGTCTGGTAGTGCCCCCTACAGTACAGGGAGGAACTACAAGTTCTGTACTACTCCTTACCTGTGCCAGGGTTAGCTGCTCCTTTTGGGCACCAAGTAAGGGTGGCTCCATTTGGGACACTGGGTGTACTGTATAGGACTCTGAAGAAGCTCCTGTCCTCTACATAAACCATTGTTTCCCAACCAGGGTGCCTCCAGCTGTTGCAAAACTACAACTCCCAGCATGCCCGGACAGCCGTTGGCTGTCCGGGCATGCTGGGAGTTGTAGTTTTGCAATAGCTGGAGGCACCCTGGTTGGGAAACACTGACATAGACAGTGATTACAGCTCCCAGCAGATCTTTATTACTTTTATATGTAAGAGTTTGCTTTATCTATATTAGTTATCTACTTATTTTTCTTTAATCCTCACTTTTTCCTATTTTTTGGATGACATTTTGGTGGCTTCAGAACCAATTACCAGGTTTCCATAGAGTTCTGGTCTCAACATACAATGGTTTCAACATACAATGGTCGTCCTGGAACCAATTAATATTGTAACTTGAGGGACCACTGTATATCTCATGATTATATTCACACACATACAATTATATTCGATTCCAACAACTCCTTGGCGTGTTATTTATTAATTAAATATTTTTTATGTGAGTGTTTAAGAGTAGTACGTGAAACATTTGCCTTTATGAATGATTTAGGAAAAATTAGCAAATTCCATAACAATTCAAATAATTACAATAAGCGTTAAAATGGCGTAAAAAAAAACGCATGTTATGGAATAGATGACTTTCTTGTCTCAAAATAGGAAAAAATATATAAACATTAAGTGAGTAAGAGAAGCGATAAAAAAAAAAAAAAACTACAAACATAGTACTTCTCCTCCCCCCCCCCCCCCCACCGCCATCACTCAAGTTCTGTTCTTAAAATGGAGACCATCTCAGCAGCCGTTCCATGTTGCTAAACACATTTCCATCTCACCGCTGATGTTCAGTGTTCTGAGCTGCTGACTTTCTCATCTTAGGAATATTATTTTAGCATTTTGATCGGCGTGACAGTAAAACATTACAAAGTTTCCCATGTGCATCGCCATGGTTATCTGTGCCCAAGTACGAAATTCAATCAATATTTTACTTATGAGAATTGTGACTATGTCAATGATTAAAAACTTCTGTATGATGCGAACGTGACAGCTTAACCTAGTGTGGCACTGCTGAATATACAAGTTTTTAAGCTATCAGGGTAGAAGAACATGATGTATTACATTAAATACATATATAGTGTAGCCAAATCGCTTCTCGGCCTTAAGATCAAGTGTAGTATCTGTTCTTATCAGTGGTTTAGTCTCTGCCATTGATGTAGGATGGGTGCTGCATGGAGGGGGCAGGGATACTGGGGCGTTCCGGGGCTGGTTCTGAGGAATCAGCTCGACGGCTGTCCTGATGTGACCTGTTTCCTCCGGGTCTCGCCATGAGGTTGGGGGGGGGGGTGTAGAGCCGAGGTACTTCTGTGCCTCGGGAAGTGGTGACCCTGAGGTTCCGAAACTCACTCGGTGTTATAACTCACTGAGTGAAAGCACTGCACCATTACTCTTCACCTTTGGCATTCACCCTTGGTATCCCGGCCTTCTGGCTAGGATCGGGGACATTTTTATAGATCCAGCTGGATGACCGGGCAGTATATCTGCACTTATCCACTTATTTATTTTTTGTGTTTTGTCACTGTTCCACTTTTACGTGTTGTTTTGTACACTGGATTGGCAGGATGCGGTAGCCCTTCTGGGTGTGTGTGGCCATTAGGTTCCTCACCTCCCTGCAACGCCTGGGCATCTTGGCTTTGGTCAAGATGCCATCAGTATACGGCTCCTCGGTTGATACCTTGGTTAACGCCTAGGTTGAAGCCAGGTGCATTTGCGGCCCCTTAGTAGCTTTGGCAAAAAGGGGCATCGAACCTTGATCCTTGCAGGTGCCTTTTGGCCCGGAGGTGAAGGGTAGGTTTGTTGGGGGGCCTCTCTCCTGTTGGAGAAGGGCTTAGCGATAGACCGCATCCTTTGTGCACGTTTTTTTTTTAAACAGATTTGTAAATTACTTCTATAAAAAAAAAAAAGAATAATCTTAATTCTTCCAGTACTTATCAGCTGCTGTATGCTCCACAGGATGTTGTGTAGTTCTTTTTCAGTCTGACCACAGTGCTCTCTGCTGACACCTCTGTCCATGTCAGGAACTGTCCAGAGCAGGATAGGTTTGCTATGGGGATTTGCTCCTGCTCTGGACAGTTCTCGACATGGACAGAGGTGTCAGCAGAGAGCAATGTGGTCAGACAGAAGAGGAGCTACACAAATTCCTGTGGATCATACAGCACTTGATAAGTACTGGAAGGATTAAGGTTTTTAAATAGAATAAAATCAAATCTGTTTGACTTTCTGGCACCAGTTGATTCTAAAAAAAACATTGTTTTCCACCGGAGTACCTCTTTAAAATGGACATGCACACAACATGTCAATGTAGATGCGTTACAGCTGTTGTACATGTCTAATCTGAATACTTTTAACTATTTGGAACATACGTGTATACATACTAGTATATAAAGAGGAGGCCTCTGCATGGCACTCTGTTTTAAGAAGAAATTAGCTCTGTTTTTTATATTGCTAGATGACTCCTTTAATAGAGGGGATCATTCCTTACATACACCTTAATATTGGGGATCCTTCATTACAGATGTGTATCCAGGACACAGAGCAGCTGCAAAAAGAACTTCACTCGCTCTGAAGGACACATCGGCCCAGATTTACCAAACTGTGTGAGAGAAAAAAAACAGAGTGATTTTTCCCACAGCGACCAATCACAGCTCAGCTAATGAGCTCTGGTAAAGTGAAAGCTGAGCTGTGATTGGTTGTTGTGGGAAAATCCCTCCATTTTTTTTCTCTCAAACAGTTTTGATAAATCTAGGTCATCATGTCTATGCATTATATAGACAGCCTATTGATTTTACTATGTAATGCTTTATTTCCCCTGTGATGACTTTACACAAAAAAAAATAAAAAATAATAATAATAATAATCTTTATGCGTGTTTATTATAGACTTAGAACAGTGGCCCAGATTCTTAGACTAGAGGTTGTCTGACAATTCAAGGAATTGGTCAGATGGACGTGGACTTAAGTTTAATAATGGGAGTGATCAGGTGATGGGTGGGTTTATGGAGTTGTGGTGACCCAGTACAGAATATAGTATTCTGCCCATCCTGTGTGGGAGATGTTGCATTCAGTGTCAGTCTTGGACCCACATTACTCAGGACTCAATGGGGGAGATTTATCAAAACCTGTGCAGAGGAAGAGTGGTGCAGTTGCCCATAGCAACCAATCAGATTGCTTCTTTCATTTTCCACAGGCCTCTTTAGAGGCCTGTGGAAAATGAAAGAAGCAATCTGATTGGTTGCTATGGGCAACTGCACCACTCTTCCTCTGCACAGGTTTTGATAAATCTCCCCCAATATACTTTAAAGGGGTATTCCATGAAAAAAACTTTTTTTATATATATATATATATATCAACTGGCTCCAGAAAGTTAAACAGATTTGTAAATTACTTCTATTAAAAAATCTTAATCCTTTCAATTATCAACTGCTGAAGTTGAGTTGTTGTTTTCTGTCTGGCAACAGTGTGCAGTTCCCGAGACAAGCAGAGATGTCAGCAGAGAGCAAAGTAGAAGAGGTTTGCTATGGGGATTTGCTTCTAAACTGGGCGGTTCCCGAGACAGGTGTCATCAGAGAGCACTAAGACAAAAAAAACAGCTCAACTTCAGCAGCTCATAAGTACTGTAAGGATTAAGATTTTTTAATAGAAGTAATTTACAAATCTGTTTAACTTTCTGGAGCAAGTTGATATATATAAAAAAAAAAAGTTTTTTCCTGGATAACCCCTTTAATGTTATGCTATGGTTAATGTTCTGGCATTTTCTATGTACCTGTTGCTTTAAGCCCGTTAAAACCTGTTAGGGGAGTGTGCATGAGGTAAACCAGGTGACCTGTGAGCCCCAATGTGAATCCCCGAAATTTGCCCCATATATAGGGGGGTTCAGAGGTCAGAGTCAGACTAGTGGAGTGAGTGTAAGCTGAGGTACAGCCTGGAGAAAGTCTGAAGAGAGAGTGTGAGGTGTTCTGAGGAGGCCTCAATCTAACAAGTCTAATCCTGCAAATTACGTATCTTCTAAAGCAAGTTCCCTGCGCTCAGGTGAATGTCAAAGCCTAGCGGTAAGCACTCAGTCCGGAGGATTCAAGTCAGTCATTCTGCAGCACTAAAGTCAGCATGGGTTGCCATAAAACAAGTCAGTCATTTACAGCACAATTCAGGCTCCTACTAGTCCCAGCAAGGCGATGGGCTTCCAAGGTTTACCCTGCACCTCCCTTTGTACCAATCTGAGGTGTAACAGATTTTACCATCTATCCTGCCTCAGTAAAGTCAATTTATCCGTAACCTTGCGTCGGAGTATTTATTGACCCATGCCTGACAAAGGAGAAGCTGGCTCAACCTCGGACAATGTTTTGGTTAAATGTGCCCTGGCGACACGAAAAGGTTAATTTGCACATTACATCACCCAACACCACAGAGTCGGTGGTGTGAATTACACATACAGACCCCTCAAAGTACAACACACACCCTCCTGACTATATAATCCCGCCAATCACCTGATGGTCACTCCCATTATTAAGATTAGGTTTCCACCAATCTGACTGATTTCCTGAAATGTCAGACAAATTATATCAGGAAACTATAAAAAAAAGGTGTGTGATCAGGGCGCCCTAATCTTTTCCTTTTTTTGAGGTCCTCTTAAAGACCATAAAAAAGCAGCTGTCTGTGCCCACATTGGGGCAGGATTTATCATTAGTGCAGACTTTCGTCCAATGGACAGCCTGCTGCAGAGTGTGGGGTTTTCCCAGTTGCTGCACAAAATGTATTACGTTGCGAACATCGCTTTATAAATTTGTACAAATGACAAGAAGCCCCTGGACAGTGCATAAAAGGGTAAAAGCCTTACACATATTCCTATGTCAGCCGACCACTGAAGTACTGAAGGGATAAACACATTGCACCAACCAGTGCACATGCTACACAAATCCCCGGAAGCATGCAACAAGGAAAATGATGAAGTGAGTGCAGACAAATTATTCCAAAAATGACATGATATTCCTGCGCAAGTCAATGCGTACAATAAAAACACACTGTACACTCAATTTTGCAGGTATACGCCAGTGAATAAATACCGCCCACTGTTCTTATAAGTGAATGATCTACATAGAGGGTATCTATCCATTGGATTCAAATACCCTTCGGCAACGATTGAAGCATTCTGGTAAACTGCTGCAAGAAACCAGGATCATCTATCTTTTATTTAAGAAACGGGAGTAGCAGAGGTCACAGCAGTTCCTGATTCTCCCATCCCGCTGAGGGAACCTGAAATAGAGAACATGGCTGCCCTCTCTGCTGTGAGAAGTGCCGTACACACCATATGGCAATGCCTGGCCTTGGTAAGTACGGAGCACAGACACCATTCAGAGAGCTCCGTGCTTAGCGTCTCCCACCATAGAAGACTACGGAGCGCACGAGCATCGTTATACCGGCAAACAGACCTGCATGGGAAAAAGAGTAGCGCTTTCACTACAAGGAGCATGAGTAGCGCTATATTCACTATTGATGCATAGTGCAAGATCACCTACTATTCCCACATCAATGGGGAATCATCTACTTGGGAAAACTCTGTTGGATATCACACATAATGGTCGTCTCACAAAGGGGATAAATTTTAGATCACTGGGGGGGTTGGGGGTGGGGGGGGGGGGAATGGCAGACCGATGGATTCTCCTGTATGGGGGCCCGGCTCTCTCCGGATTGGGGCGCGACAACCCTCGCACGAAATGGCAGCCAACACACCCGTTCCATATATCTCTATGGGAGAGCTGGAGATGTTCAGCTATCTTTGGCTCCCCCATAGAGATATATGAAGGGGGCGTGTCAGACAACACTTTGTGCGGAGGTCGACACGCCCAATTCTCAACGTTTTTGTATACCATACTTCTCCTTTAATGGAACACATTATTAAAGGGTTACTCCGGCACTTAGACATCTTATCCCCTATCCAAAAGGATAGGGGATAAGATGCCTGATCGCCGGGGTCCCGCCGCTGGGGACCCCCGTGATCTTGCACGCCGCACCCCGTTTAAAATCAGTCCCTGGAGCGTGTTTGCTCCGGATCTGATTACTGTCGATCACGAGGCCGGAGCGTTGCCCCCTTAATGCAAGCCTAAGGGAGGGGGCGCAATTTTTGGTAGAACATTTTTCAAAGTTGTCTAGCGTTTGGTGCACCATACACCACTTTTTGCAGTGGAGCTTTTTTTATTAAATTAAATACAGAAGTGTTTTTTTTCTTCGGCAAAGCCTACTTTTTTGTGCAAACCTACACCTAATAGGACACGTACAAATGTGTCAGATGCCAGAGCACAAAGCTTATACCTCGCTCTACCACTCACTGATTTCTATAATTGTGCAGAATTTATCAAGTTTGTGCACCATTTTGGTAAATTTTGAAAAACTGTAAAAAATACACCAAGCAAACAGGGGGGAAATCTTTGCCACCTTACACCAACATTGATAAATGTCCTCCATTAAACCCAGCCTAGGGCCTGGTACACACTTCATAAACATTTAAAGGGGGTATTCCAGGAAAAAACTTTTATATATACCACCCAGTTTAGAAGAGGTTTGCTATGGGGATTTGCTTCTAAACTGGGCGTTTCCCGAGACAGGTGTCATCAGAGAGGATTTAGACAGAAAAGAACAACCTTAACTTCAGAAGCGCATAAGTACTGAAAGGATTAAGATTTTTTAATAGAAGTAATTTACAAATGTGTTTAACTTTCAGGAGCCAGTTGATATATAGAAAAAAGTTTTTTCCTGGAATGCCCCTTTAAGGTGTATTTTATTTTATGCACGTATTTTTGTAACCTTTAAAAAAAAAAAAAAAAAAAAAAAAAATGCGCACCCAAACTAAAAAGAAAAAAAAAAGAAAACATTAAAAGTAAAAAATAAATCTTGAAACTTAGAAATCTTTTCAGCACATACTGTCACGGAGACAAAACATTACTTATTTATTGACCTATGTGAAGAAGAGAAAAAAAATATAACTAAACCTGATAAGACCGAAAAGTACAATTGGAAAGGTCAAACTTTAAAGCTTGAAGTACAGGACAAAAACAACAATAATAATACATCCGAGGAAAGAAAAGTCGGTGGGAGATATATATATTATACACAATAAAGCCACTTATTACAATCATATAATGCCACCATATTTATATAGCGCCATCATAGTCTGTAGGGCTGTATAGATAATGCACTGATATCTGTTCCTATAGACAACTAGGATTTGTAATTTCATGTCCCTATCTACTGCACACATTCTAAGGACAGTTTTTGGGGGGGTAAGGGAAATAATGTAGCCAGCATAATACTGTAATAAAGAATGGTAGGAGGAGATGAAAGGGAACGTGTCACACCGAAAATGCAATTCAATCTTCATGCGTCATGTTATAGAGCCGGAGGAGCCGAGTAGATTCATGTGAAAAGTTCCAAAATAACTTGTCATTCATGTATTTAAATCTCTGGGCTAAGTAGTCAAGTGGGCGGTCCTTCTAAGTGATTGACAGCTCTTTCTATATGCACAATTATACATTAAAGCTGTACTCCGGTGAAAAACTTTTTTTTTTTAAATCAACTGGTGCCAGAAAGTTAAACAGATTTGTAAATTACTTCTATTAAAAAAATCTTAATCCTTCCTGTACTTATTAGCTGCTGAATACTACAGCGGAAATTATTTTCTTTCTGAAACACAGAACTGTCTGCTGACATCACGAGCACAGTGCTCTCTGCTGACATCACGAGCACAGTGCTCTCTGCTGACATCACGAGCACAGTGCTCTCTGCCGACATCTCTGTCCATTTTAGGAACTGTCCAGAACAGCATATGTTTGCTATGGGGATTTCCTTTTACTCTGGACAGTTCCTAAAATGGACAGAGATGTCAGCAGAGAGCACTGTGCTCGTGATGTCAGCAGAAAGCTCTGTGTTTCAAACGGAAAATAATTTCCACAGTAGTATTCAGCAGCTAATAAGTACAGGAAGGATTAAGATTTTTTTTAAATAGAAATAATTTACAAATCTGTTTAACTTTCTGGCACCAGTTGAATAAAAAAAAAAAAGTTTTTCACTGGAGTACCCCTTTAATAGTTGAATGTTTCCCACAAAACTCTATATCAGTGGTCTCCAACCTGCGGACCTCCAGATGTTGCAAAACTACAATTCCCCGCATGCCCGGACAGCCAACGGCTGTCCGGGCATGCTGGGAGTTGTAGTTTTGCAACATCTGGAGGTCCGCAGGTTGAAGGCCACTGCTCTATATCAACCTACTCAGCTCCACCCACTCTATAACATGATGTCTGCATTTTCAATATAACAAGTTTCCTTTAACATAAACTCCCTTCAAAAATGAAAACTTGACTTTGAATGATTAAATGTAGTAACACTTGGCTGTACACATTGAATATATTTCAACCCAACCAGCTGACCATCTAAAGAGTATTGTGGCCTTCTGACTCTATCCTGATGGTAGATGCTGTGGGAAAGAAGGATCAGGCATTTAGAATGTTAAAGGGGTACTCCGGTGGAAAACTTTTTTTTTTTTTTTTTTTTTTTTTATCAACTGGTGCCAGAAAGCTAAACAGATTTGTAAATTACTTCTATTAAAAAATATTAATCCTTCCTGTATTTATTAGCTGCTGAATACTACAGTGGAAATTCTTTTCCGTTTAAAACACAGAGCTGTCTGCTGAATCACGAGCACAGTGCTCTCTGCTGACATCTCTGTCCATTTTTAGGAACTGCCCAAGGTAAAAGGAAATCCCTATAGCAAACATATGCTGTTCTGGACAGTTCATAAAATGGACAGAGATGTCAGCAGAGAGCAATGTGCTCGTGATCAGCTGTAGTATTCAGCAGATAATCCTTCCAGTACTTATTAGCTGCTGAATACTACATAGGAAATTCTTTTTCTTTTAGAACACATTGCTCTCTGCTGACATCTCTGTCCATTTTAGGAACTGTCCAGAGCAGCATATGTTTGCTATGGGGATTTTCTCCTACTCTGGACAGTTCTGAAAATGGACAGAGATGTCAGCAGAGAGCTCTGTGTTCCAAAAAGAAAATAATTTCCTATGTAGTATTCAGCAGCTAATAAGTACTGGAAGGATTAAGATTTTTTAATAGAAGTAATTTACAAATCTGTTTAACTTTCTGGCACCAGTTGATTAAAAAAAAAAAAAAAAAAAAAAGTTTTCCACCAGAGTACCCCTTTAAGTGCCCAATCCTTTTGTTGTCAGGGAGCTAAGCCACTGCCAGAGGTATTTGGCAGCAGCATTCATTCTCCCCTGTCCCCATAGGGTGAGCTCGTGTGCACCTGTAGGAGGGCGTATCAGGAGAGACAGATATCGATCAAACAAGTACGTGGCCAACAGCTACGGCGGGTGAAATAAGCAATATGTCACCATTTTTCTCACTAAATGTATTTCCAAAGATGAAATCCATACATACAAAGAAACTAAAAAGCTCAGCGACTAAGTTATGTGTAATTATGTGAAATAACAAAGGGAAAAAGTACTGAACACGTGAAAAAAAGGATGATGCAAAAAGGCATGGAAATCCAAGACAACAGCTGAAATTAGGAAGGAAAAAGCAATCCAGCCCAATTGTCAGTGCAAATTAATATCATCTGCTTCAGACCCAACTGATGGCTACAAAAAGGTCTCATTGCCAAGGTGTCACACAAGACACATCTCATGATGGGTAAAAGCAAAGAGCTGTCTCAAGACCTTCACGACCTAATTGTAAAATGTAACAATGGCGTTGGTTACAGGTGAATTTCTAAGCTTCTGAATTTTCCAGTGAGGGGATTAATATGGGGGGGGGTTAATATGAAAGTAGAAATACAATAATTTTACCATTATTTGCCTCGACCAGAAGCTCCTCACAAGATGCCTGACTGAGAAGAAGAATCCAAAGAGTTGTCCAAGAGTCAAGGACATGGTACTATTGTCTAAAAAAAACAACAACAAAAAAACTGTATTTAGAGAGAAATGGTATCATGTTCAATACCTATTTCACCCACTATATGTTGTTATTCCTATGGATAGGTTGGTCATCTCTGGACTTGGCTCAATTTCACAGACAGTAAGTAGCTGTCAGCCACCATTATCAGCCATATTAGTCCTCATAGGCTGTTAGTTAATCAGAGAGTCCTCCCTCTTTAGCTCTCCCTGGCAGTCAATCACTAAATTGAGAATGTGTAATAAGAATCTTAGACATTCCATCGAACAGGGACATGTTTGCTTGAGTCTACGATCATCTACTGTGAACCAGTGCTTCTCCCCCAGGGTGCCTCCAGCTGTTAGAAAACTACACCTCCCAGCATGCATGGACAGCCAAAGTCCTCAAAAAGTATACCCTTTAAAGGTAAATACAATGCACAATAATAAATGGACCAAAAGATTACGAATCACAGATAGTATAGAATAACAATCTAGGGTTAAAATACAAATGAATAGGTCCCTAGTTCAGTCTATAGCCCAAAACATCATCTTCCCACCAAGCCCTGAAACATTTACACTCCAAAACAATAGGGGTTCATCAGGGCACCTTTGACAGGAAAGAAACAGACAAATCATCAGAAAATATCATGGACTTATACTGATAGGTACCAAAACTGAATCACTCACTTAGACCTTAAAGGGGTTATCCAGGAAAAAACTTTTTTTATATATATCAACTGGCTCCAGAAAGTTAAACAGATTTGTAAATTACTTTTATTAAAAAAATCTTAATCCTTTCAGTACTTATGAGCTTTTGAAGTTAAGGTTGTTTTTTTCTGTCCAAGTGCTCTCTGATGACACCTGTCTCGGGAACCTCCCAGTTTATAAGCAAATCCCCATAGCAAACCTCGGGCGTTTCCTGAGACATGTGTCATCAAAGAGCACTTAGACAGAAAAGAACAACCTTAACTTCAGAAGCTGATAAGTACTGAAAGGATCAAGATTTTTTAATAGAAGTAATTTACAAATCTGTTTAACTTTCTGGAGACAGTTGATATATATTAAAAAAAAAAAAAAGTTTTTTCCTGGATAACCCCTTTAACAGTATATTATGAAAGACAGATGATGCAGGCCATGGATGTATTGATTTGTAAGCAGGCTCAGATTGCCTTAGGACATTCCGGAGAGTACAGACTGCTATACATTTCGTGTTGTGTCCGCAGAAAAAAATTAAACACATTATATCTGCGGACACAGAAAACTGAAATTCCGTGCCAGAAACATCTGCCACAGAAATTCCAGACGTGTGCACAGTGAAGTAGAATCCCTTTGAAATCAATGGGACTCTGCTGCTCTGGAATTTCCGATGGAATGCTGCCTGGGAAATACCGGAGGTGTGAACATGGCCTTATGTTCACACAGCCTTATGTTCACATGGCGGAATTCCTCACAGACATTCCACTGCAGCAGAGTCCCATTGATTTCAATGGGATTCTACTTCACTGTGCACATGTAGAATAGACATGTCTAAGCAGCGGAGCTTTCCACCACTGAAAATCACCTGCCAAAAAGGTGGAATAAAGAGCAAAATGCATTGCCAGTATGGGGACCTCCAATGTCCGCATGGTCCTAGTGCCAAATTCAGATGGCACTCGACACCCTAGAGATCACTCCAGGTTGGGATTCCATAGCGTGCATGGACCCTAAGGTGTTGGTGGCATAGCCTGCTCTATTCCAGAAATCCTGCATGGTCCAGGTGAGGAGCTCTGGCTTAAGAACTGATAATTCACCTTTTTCTGGGAACCATTAACAGGTCCTTTGCTACAGCACTAAGAGGGGCATTTACTAAGGGGTTTAGTCATTTTTTTCTGACTATTTTTGGCGCAAAATTGTCGCAATTGCGCCTACCCTATAAATTGTGCGACTTTCCCTAGCAAGAGCTAGAAAGTAAAAAAAAAATTTTCCCGCTTAATTTACGCAAGTTTTCAGTTTTTACTTGCAGTGGTCAGGAATTTATTAACTGAGACAGTCGCAGTTGCGCAATAAACTGTCGCAACGGCCATAAAAATTTACTAAATTTACTCCAGCTCCAACATGGAGCAGGAAAAGCTACTGCCGCCCGGGCTCCGACATACTTTCTCCCCGCTACCCTCACTGCGCTACCGGGACACTACAGTGATTTATATCCCCCCCTCTCACCTGCCAGCGCCACACAACTCCCATCTGTCTGCTGTTGCAAGACTACAAGTCCCAGCATGCCCTTACAGTGAGGACATGCTGGGAGTTGTAGTCTTGTAGCAGCGGGAGCTGAGCGGCGCGGGCGGGAGACAAGGGGGGGGGGGGGGTAGCGGGGAGGCCGTATGAGGAGCCCGGGCGGCTGCACTGTAATGTCAGCCCGGGCTCCTGCCCTGAGAGCCATAGGCTTTGGCTGTCAGGGCATGCTGGGTGTTGTAGTTTTGCAACAGCTGGAGGGCCACAGTTTGCAGACCACTGGTGTGTGGTCTGTAAACTGTAGTCCTCCAGCTGTTGCAAAACTAAACAGCTGAAGGGGACCGGCGAAAACGTTCACTTACCCTTCCGAGGCTCCAGCGACGATCGCTGACGGAGATCGTCGCGCGGCAGTGTCGTGCAGCGCTGGATCCTACGGAAGCCGGTAAGTTGCGCAAGCTTCCCAACCAGTGTGCCTCCAAATGTTGCAAGACTACAACTCCCAGCATGCCTGGACACCCTTTGGCTGTCCAGGCATGCTGGGAGTTGTAGTTTTGCAACAGCTGGAGGGCCACAGTTTGCAGACCACTGGTTTGTGGTCTGTAAACTGTAGTCCTCCAGCTTTTGCAAAACTAAACAGCTGAAGGGGACCGGCGAACACGTTCACTTACCCTTCCGAGGCTCCAGCGACGATCGCTGACGGAGATCGTCGCGCGGCAGTGTCGTGCAGCGCTGGATCCTACGGAAGCCGGTAAGTTGCGCAAGCTTCCCAACCAGTGTGCCTCCAAATGTTGCAAGACTACAACTCCCAGCATGCCTGGACACCCTTTGGCTGTCCAGGCATGCTGGGAGTTGTAGTTTTGCAACAGCTGGAGGGCCACAGTTTGCAGACCACTGGTTTGTGGTCTGTAAACTGTAGTCCTCCAGCTTTTGCAAAACTAAACAGCTGAAGGGGACCGGCGAACACGTTCACTTACCCTTCCGAGGCTCCAGCGACGATCGCTGTCGGAGATCGTCGCGCAGCGCTGGATCCTACGGAAGCCGGTAAGTTGCGCAAGCTTCCCAACCAGTGTGCCTACAGATGTTGCAATACTACAACTCCCAGCATGCCTGGACAGCCTTTGGCTGTCCAGGCATGCTGGGAGTTGTAGTTTTGCAACATCTGGAGGTACCCTGGTTGGGAAACACTGGCCTAAAACAGTGTTTCCCAACCAGGTTGCCTCCAGATGTTGCAAGACTACAAGCCCCAGCATGCCTGGACAGTCAAAGGCTGTCCAGGCATGCTGGGAGTTGTAGTATTGCAACATCTGTAGGCAACCTGGTTGGGAAACACTGGCCTAAAACAGTGTTTCCCAACCAGGGTGCCTCCAGATGTTGCAAAACTACAAGTCCCAGGTTGGGAAACACTGTGCCCGGCCTCCGTCCCACCTTACTATAAGGGCATGCTGGGAGTTGTAGTCCTGCAGCTGGGGGCAGGGGACAAGCTTGTCACTTGCCCACACATCTCCTGCACCACACAACTACAACTCCCAGCATGTCCTTACTGTAAGGGCATGCTGGCAGTTGTAGTCGTGTGGGGCGGGAGATGTGTGAGCAGGTGATAATAAATGTACTAACCCTTTTTTTTGTTTTCTTCTCATTTCAGATCCGTGTATCCTGTGGACTCCTTCGGATTCGGTGGACTACTTCGATGACCAGCGTTTTTCTTTGTTTGATTTTAATAAAATGGTTAACGAGGGCTTGTGGGGGAGTGTTTTTTGTAATAAAAAATTTGTAAAACCTGTTGTGTTTTTTTCTTACTTTACTAGACAGGCTTAGTAGTGGAAGCTGTCTTATAGACAGAGTCCATTACTAACCTGGGCTTAGCGCTAGCCACAAAAACAGCTAGCGCTAACCCCCTATTATTACCCCGGTACCCAACACCACAGGGGTGCCGGGAAGAGCCGGTACCAACAGGCCTGGAGCGTCAAAAATGGCGCTCCTAGGCCTAGGCGGTAACAGGCTGGCGTTATTTAGGCTGGGGAGGGCCAGTAACAATGGTCCTCGTCCACCCTGGGAACGTCAGGCTGTTACTGTTTGGTTGGTATTTGGCTGAGAATGAAAATAGGGGGGACCCTATGCGTTTTTTTTTTAGATAAATAATTAAATATATTAAAAAAACGCATAGGGTCCCCTCTATTTTTATTCTCAGCCAAATACCAACCAAACAGTAACAGCCTGACGTTACCAGGGTGGACGAGGACCATTGTTACTGGCCCTCCCCAACCTAAATAACGCCAGCCTGTTACCGCCTAGGCCCAGGAGCGCCATTTTTGACGCTCCGGGCCTGTTGGTACCGGCTCTTCCCGGCACCCCTGTGGTGTTGGGTACCGGGGTAATAATTGGGGGTTAGCGCTAGCTGTTTTTGTGGCTAACGCTAAGCCCGGCTTAGTAATGGACTCAGTCTATAAGAAAGCTTCCACTACTAAGCCTGTCTAGTAAAGTAAAATAAAAAAAAACACAACAGGTTTAAAAAAAAATTTATTACAAAAAACACTCCCCCACAAGCCCTCGTTAACCATTTTATTAACATCAAGCAAAGAAAAACGCTGGTCGTCGAAGTAGTCCACCGAATTCGAAGGAGTCCACAGGATACACAGATCTGTAGAAGAAGTAACCAAAAAAAAAAAGTGTAAGTACATTTAGGGAGAAAAAAACTGTTAAAAAAATGTAATAAACACACACACACACACACACACTAAACACCGTTTACCACTTCTGAGCCATGACTACAATTTACAGTGATCCCTCAACTTACAATGGCCTCAACATACAATAGTTTCAACATACAATGGTCTTTTCTGGACCATCGTAAGTTGAAACCAGACTCAACATACAATGCTACAGACAGTCCAGATCTGTGAAACGTGTCAATGGCTGGAAGAACCAACCAATCAAAATGGGCATTCACTGGTAAAACCCCTGTATTACTGAAGTGTATGCACTGACTGGTGTCTGGTATTACATGTTCTGTACTCTTTACCTGTATCAGGGTTAGCTGCTCTTTTGGACACCAGGTGAGGGCGACTCCATTACTTGTTTGGGACATTGCCTGTACTGTACAGGACCCCTGAAGACGCTCCTGTCCTCTACATAGACCAGTGTTTCCCAATCAGGGTGGCCCCATCTTTTGCAAAACTACAACTCCCAGCATGCCCGGACAGCCTTTGGCTGTCCAGGCATGCTGGGAGTTATAGTTTTGCAACAGCTGGAGGCTCCCTGCTTGGGAAACACTGACATAGACAGTGATTTACAGCTCCCAGCAGATCTTTATTACTTTTATATGTAAGGATTTGCTTTATCTATATTAGTTATCTACTTATTTTTCTTTGTCACTTTTTCCTATTTTTGGATGACATTTTGGTGCCTTTAGAACCAATTACCACGTTTCCATAGAGTTATGGTCTCAACATACAATGGTTTCAACTTACAATGGTTTTCCTGGAACCAATTAATATTGTAACTTGAGGGACCACTGTAGTTATTGAATTATTTAGATGTGGTGAAAAAGCTAAAAAAAACAACTCAAAAACAAAAAGATCCAGAAGGAAACCTAGCAGCCAAACCTATTCAGACAGCAGGAAAAAGGAACAGACTATTTTTTCTACTACATGAAGTAAATTTCCCACTTTTGCCTATGTGTGCCAAATTTATTAATGCCGTGCAACAATTTAGTAAATTTGTCGCACATAGTCAAAAATGAAGTAGAAAAAAACAGGGTAAAAACCAGACTACATAGTAAAAGATTAGTAAATGCCCCTCTAAGTTTTTATGGTGCTCTAATACACGCATGACATAGTTGCCCCATGCCAGTCATTACCTATGAAAAACTATAATTTCATGTTTTGGATGCTGTGGTCTATAGCAACCACAAGATCTAGGAATCGGAGAGGGAACCCCCCTCTATAAGCTCATTGGACAACACAACACAAACACAGGGCAACAATGGGATTTCCTGGCAGCGCGGGGCCTAATGAAAGTGCCCTGGTCTGCCATCTTACTAGTCCTATTATGCTCTGCCAAAGTCAATGTTTTAGGTTATGTTCACACACAGTCAGAACTGGCATAGAGAAAAACTATAATAGATACATTTCCTTAGTCTGCGTTTTGGACCCACTCCTGGTTTTTGTTAAATTTAATTATATTACAAAAAGTTTTTATGGATAAAAATAAAGAATTCTAAAGAATTGTAATTGTAATTGCAATTACCCATCAACCATAGGACATGTTCACATACCAGTTTTTATGTCTTGAAAAAGCTGTTTTTTTCTCAACAGAAAAAGAAAAAAAAATCTGCCATTTTTTCCCCTTTTCCACATAATCACCCCACAAATGACAACAATGGAATACATTACAAGGCTATGTTCACACTTCAGAAATTCTGTGCAGAATTTTGCTGGAAAATTGCACTTCTTCCAAATTCGGCAAAATTTACTGCACACTGAATTAAATTAGGATTCCGCTGTCCCATTCACCTGGCAGAATATCCACTGTGGAAATTTTGCTTTCCGGATTCTGCAAAAACATTGAGGCTAAGTTTCTACTTGTTTTTTTTTTTTGTTTTGTTTTTTCAAACGGCAAGAAAAATGTCAATTCTGCCGCATGGCGTTGTTTCGGCCAGATGTTAGGTGTAAATCAATGAGAAATCGCAAAATTCTTATTCCCCTTGGCATTTTTCACTTTGGTGTTTTTTCACTCTTTTTTGGCGTTTTTCAGCTCCTTGGCGGTTTTCCAAAACCACAGCATGTTAAGCCACTGGCGATTTTTTTGTCAAAATCATGGCGTTTTTCTCCCATAGACCTCTATGGGAGAAAAAAAACGCTAAGAAAAACGATATGGGGGTTTTAACTTTGGCGTTTTTTCAGGCGTTTTTTATTCTTTTATGGATGGAGATGGAGATACCTTTTTTTAATAAAATTTCGTAGGGTACCATTAAAAAATAAAAATGAAAAAGATACAGTAGTGAAGGAAAAAATAGTATCTAACGAAATGTATCTTGTTTATAACAAAATTTTTATACATTTTTAAAGCAGGGATCAATTTATGTGGCCGGGCAGGTACAGGTACTACTACTCCCATCATGGAACAGTCTGTTCCATGCTGGGAGTAGTAGTACTACCTAAAAAAAAATAGAGAAAAAAAGTGAAACACACACACTTTATTAAAAATTAATTAAAATGTTGTTATAAAATATATAAATTTCGTTAAATAAAAAAATTTCCATTACTACTGCGTCCATTTTTTCAGTGTTTTTTTTTTTTTTTCAAACCAAAAAACACAGGACAAAAAAACAAGTAGAAACTTAGCCTGAAAATGTTTTTCAATTTTGCAGAATTTTGGGTGGAATCCCATTGAAATCAGTGGGGCTTTGAATTTTGGCAGAATTCTGTGTTTTAAGCACTGAAATTCTGCAAAACTGCTAAAATTCTGCAGCAAGCTTTGCAGAACAGAATTTGAGCAGTATCACACAATTTCCGCCTTATAAGAAAACTTGCAGATCTTTACCAAATTGTTTAACCATGAAAACATTGTTTTATGGGCATTTTTTGCAAAAGAAACACCAAATTGTACTGTGTGTGAACATGACCATATAATGTTTCCTATTTGGAGTCAATGGAAACTTGTCTGATAGGGCTCATATGAGGGAAACATCGGCCATAATTTCAATGACCATTATATTAGTCGACATGTCATTTATTGCAGAAGCTTTTGATACAAAAATAGTAAATTTTTGTGTCTAGTATTAAGAAGCCTTAAAAAAATAAATAAAAAAATAAGCATTTTCTTCCCCATGACAAATAGCCATTTATGGCTAATAATAACAGCCAATAATGCCTTTGGCTACATTTACAGTCAGGTTTTTGGACCCTATTCTGAGCTCTGAACTGTATTTTATGCCCCCACCCACCAAAATAAATGGGCATTTTTTGGGGGCGATTTATCAAAACCTGTGTAGAGGAAAATTTTACTAGTTGCCCATAGCAACCAATCACTTCATTTTTCACAGGCCTCTTAAAAAAATTTAAGCGATCCGATTGGTTGCTATGGGCAACTGCACCACTCTTCCTCTACACAGGTTTTGATAAATCTCCCCCTTTGTCCCCATTTAATTGAATTAAATAGTCAACATAGCCTGAGACACATTTTGCCTGTAAATTTTTAATTTTTTTTTAGCCTCAAAATGTACGCACATACTGTACTGATTTTTTACTTGACTCAAAAACTAGGTTCACATCGTGTAAAAATTTCTGCTTATTTTATTTCATGCACATTTTTGTCTGTAATCAGCAAAAAAACACGGGCACAAAAACAAAATAATTTCTGGATGCATTTTTGACGATTACGTGACGTCCCTGGACACGGGGCGGCCCTGGACACGGAAGCCCACACACACACGGTTAGGAACAATAACTTTTGGATGCTGGGGAACGGAGCTCCGAAAGCAAGGGAACGGAGTACCCCTTTAAGTTTGGGTTCACACTACGGAATTTCCAAGTGTAATTCTCTTATAAATGACGTTTGGAAATTTCGATGCAGCAGCGTCCCATTGCTGTCAATAGGCACGTGTGGTCATACCCTAAGGCTAAGTTTCCACTTGGTTTTGTTTCTGGCAGTTTTTGGAAAACGGCCACTGCAGTTTTTGAGCCAAAGTCAGAAGTGGATCCATAAGGGAGGAGAAGTGTAAGGCTAGGTTCAGACTACGGAATTTCCGCCTGAAATCCGCTTTGAATTTGAAGGCGGAAATTCCGCTTGCTAAAATGTCTAGTGTAGTGAATGGGTTTCCGTTCACAAATTCACACTTCGGAATTTGTGAAGTGGAATTTGTGAACGGAAAATCCGCTTGGAAATTTCCACCTGAAGAAAGGTGTTGCTCTTTCTTCAGACGGAAATCCGCGCGGAACACATTGCAGTCTATTGGAGACTGCAGTGTCCGTGCGGTCCTAGCGCCGACTGATTCAATCAGCGTTGGCCGCACTCGGAATCTCCGGGCGGAAATTTTCTGCCCGGAGATTCCGTAGTCTGAACCGTAGCCTAAGTCCTTCCTTTATATGTCCTATTGCTTTTGGAGAACACTTCTGGCTTTTGTTCAAAAACTGCAGTGGCAGATATCCAAAAAATGCCAGAAAAGTGGAAACTTAGCCTAAAGGTGGACACATCAGTGTATGCAAAAATAGACACTGAATCCAGTCTAGGCAGAGCTCCCTGGACTTCAGGCAGATACATTGTAGTAGAAAGCAGAGAGATTGGTGCAGCTGCTGCCGATGTGTTCAGCTCACTGAGCATTGTCTACACAGTCATTAAATGTTATTTATAGAAAAATATCACTGAGGCGGTCGTACAGTACTTACTGCTGCTATATACACCAGGTACCTGCAGGATACCGAGGGCCCACAGTCCTATGGGGGGGGGGAGATCTCACAGGTGTAAACGAGTGAGGATCATCTACATGAGGGGGTGGACACATACAAATAAGGAACACAGTGGGGGAGGGGGTATGAAAAGTTTTCACTCATGGAAACCGCCGTTAGTCGCAACCGCCGCAAACTGGATGTATACTGTCAATGGGAGCAGTGGCCAAAAGGAGTCACCTAGGGGGGAGATTTAGCAAAACCTGTGAAAAAGGAAAAGTTGCCCAGTTGCCCATAGCAACCAATTACAGTGACGCCCCCCGACCTACGATGGCCCCGACATACGATCATTTCAACATACGATGGCCTCTCAGAGGCAGCATCAACATACGATGCTTTTGTATGTCGGGGCCATCGCATAAACGGCTATCTGGCAGCGCAGACTGCTTCAGCTGCCACCGGATAGCCGTTTACGGTGCCCCGTGTGGTCCGCTGACGATCACGTACCTGTCGTCGGGGCTCCGGCGCGTCCTCTTCGGGATCCCCTGCATCGTCGGCGCTCTCCATCATCGTCATCACGTCGCTGTGCACGCCGTCCCGTCATCCAATAGGAGCGGAGTGCGTAGCGACGTGATGGCGGCGACGTGAGAGCGAAGATGTCGGGGAAGCAGAGGCCTTGCCGCGTCGGGTACGCGGCAACAGCGATGGACGGCGACATCTCGGGCAGCGGTGACGGTCCAGAGCGGCGGAGACAGGTGAGTACAACTTCTTCTACCAGTGGTCTTCAACCTGCGGACCTCCAGATGTTGCAAAACTACAACTCCCAGCATGCCCGGACAGCCGTTGGCTGTCCGGGCATGCTGGGTGTTGTAGTTTTGCAACATCTGGAGGTCCGCAGGTTGTAGACCACTGTCCTATACTTTACATTGCACGGATCCCTCAACATACGATGGTTTCAACAAACGATGGTCCGTTTGGAACCGATTACCATCGTATGTTGAGGGATCACTGTTATGGATTTGCAGAAGCCATGTTAAAAATGAAAGAAGTGATCTGATTGGTTGCTATAGGCAACTGGACAAGTTTTCCCCTGCAGAGATTTTAATAAATCTTCCCCCTAGCGACTGATTTCGGAATGTATGAGCAATTTTAAAAGTGTGACAGCCCCTGTTATGAATCTGCTTAATATAGCCGATACAGTTAGGGGTGAATTCATTTGGCCATAGATGTGAATGGGGTCCGCTGCACACGTTTATAGCGTACATCGGTATCCCGTTATCAGCAGAATGCCAAAGGTTACGATTTACAGGGTCAGGAATGCAATGTGACATAGTCGTACCCTTAATAAAAGCTTTTGGAAACATTCACGCGGGCAGATTCTACTGCAAGTTTCCCGCTGTGGGTTTGATCCGCGTGGCTTTTTTTTTTTTTTGGCGGAATTTCTAAAGGAGACCCCATTGAAGTAGAAATCTGCTGCGCAAATTTCACTGCGGAAAACCTGCTGCGTCTAAAACCCGCAACAGGAAACTCTCTTCTAATCCTTCTAATCCTTTTCCCGAAAAAACTTGATTTCTTAACGAAAAATGGGCACATGCGTAAAAACGTTATCTGGGGCAAAAACAAACATTGTTCACTGTTTTTTCTGGCGCAAATTATGGCGGTTCATGGAGACTAAAATTATAAAAACGTTATATTTGCCTTAATTCCTTATGCAAAACAGATTTCAATGAGCCGGACAGACTTAGGCTGGGTTCACACTACGTTTTGTCCCATACGGGAGCGCATACGGCAGGGGGGAGCTAAAAGCTCGCGCTCCCGTATGTCACCGTATGCGCTCCCGTATGCCATTCACTTCAATGAGCCGACCGGAGTGAAACGTTCGGTCCGGTCGGCTCATTTTTGCGCCGTATGCGCTTTTACAACCGGACCTAAAACCGTGGTTGACCACAGTTTTTGGTCCGTTTGTAAAAGCGCATACGGCGCAAAAATGAGCCGACCGGACCGAACGTTTCACACCGGTCGGCTCATTGAAATGAATGACATACGGGAGCGCATTTGGTGACATACGGGAGCGCGATCTTTTAGCTCCCCCCTGCCGTATGCGCTCCCGTATGGGACAAAACGTAGTGTGAACCCGCCTTAGGCTGGGTTCACACTGCAGAATTTCTGCCGGAGATTGAGCCGGCGGCGCTAGGACCCAGCAGACTGCATTGCTGCCCCCATAGACTGCAATGCATTTCTGGGTGGATCTTTTGGAAGGTCTGCTCAGAAATGCATTGCCATCTATGGGGACAGCGATGTAGTCCGCACGGTCCTAGTGCCGCTGGCTCGATCTCTGGCAGAAATTCCACAGTGTGAACCCAGCCTTAGGCTTACTAAAATGTACTGTATAGTGAATGGGTTTCCGTTCACAAATTCAGAATTTCTGCTTGTGGAATTCCACCTCAAATTAAAGCTCTATAGACTTCTATGGGATTCTGCAATTTCATTCTCCCTTCTGAATTTCCGCTTCCGGAATTCCGCAAGCGGAGATTCAAAAGTGCGAATGGGAGTGCGGAATCCCATAGAAGTCTATAGAGCTTTAATTTGAGGTGGAATTCCACAAGCAGAAATTCTGCCGTGTGAATAGACCCTAAGGCTGGGTTCACACACTATAACCAAAATTATGGCACAGTATACTATATATTATTATAATTAGGGATCTATGATACCTATATCTAGTTGTTACATATGGCCCTACTATACACTACTTATACTAAGAACAAATACAAAGGAATGGGATGGAGTAATAAATTGATAAAAATATGACTTTATTAATAATTCATTACATATTAAAAACAAGAAAAGACTTCATAAAAAGGGAAAAACCAACTTGTAGTGGAAAAGAGGGTATCACTCCAGAAGGTCCACAATGTAAACTTATAGTATTGAATACATTTCATAAGTTGCACTACTGCTCATTCTATTGCACAATCCCATGGAGGATATACCTAAACAACTATAAGGTGCCTAGAGACAGTATACATACCAATAAATAGAATCAAGGTGCAAGTACAAGAGGGACCGCTGGAGAGACGCCACCCCAACGTACATTTCGGGTTGTCCTTCGTCCTGGGAGTGGCGTCCTCTCAGCAGGAGCTGCTTTTTATATGGTCCCCGTCCAATAACATACATCCACGTCATCCTTACATAAATTGCCGGGTAAGACATACCTCTCTATCGGCGCATGGCGCCGGGCCCCGAAAACTCTGCTACTTCCGGATGCCGCGTCCCCGGCGCGGCCATGATAGCGGTCACATGGAAATTCAGTAGTGTGAATGGGAGTGCAGAATCCCATAGAAGTCTAAAGAGTTTTAATTTGAGGTGGAATTCCACAAGCAGAAATTCTGCCGTGTGAATAGACCCTAAGGCTAGGTTCACACACTGAATCAGTCGGCGCTTGGACCGCGCGGACACTGCAGTCTCCAATAGACTGCAATGTGTTCCGCGAGTATTTCCGCTATTTTAAAAGCACAACAGCCCCCATCATGAGTCTGTTTTAAGATAGCGCACATGTACCGAACCGAGTCACTAGGGGTGACTCCGTTTGGCTATAGAAATGAATGGGGTCCACTGCTCCCTTTAACAGTATATGTCGGCATCCCGTTTTTTGGTGGGATGCGGATGGATACCATTAATGGGGGAAGGAACGTAATGTGTTGGTACCCCTACTGCTTGTACATGATAATATACCTGTATACATACCTAACAGAATCATCTGTTTCCAGCCCCGTTCACTGTGTAGTGGGGGGAGCCTAACAGCTGATCAGCTTAGGTATTGGCCGCTATGACAGTTTCTTTAAAGGGGTACTCCGGTCAAAAATTATTTTCGGCTCCAAAAAGTTAAACAGATTTGTAACTTATTTCGATAAAAAAAACTTAATTCTTCTAGTACCTATCAGCTGCTGTATGCTCCAGAGAAAGTTGTGAAGTTCTTTTCAGTCTGACCACAGTGCTCTCTGCTGACACCTCTGTCCATGTCAGGAACTGTCCAGTGTAGGAGCAAATCCCCACAGCAAACCTCTCCTGCTCTCGACAGAGGTGTCAGCAGAGAGCACTGTGGTCAGAGAGAAAAGAACAACTCAAGTTCCTCTGTAGCTTACAGCAGCTGATAAGTACTGGAAGGCTTAAGATTTTTTAATAGTAATCCCAGAGAGGTGTCCAGTAACATGGAGGGGACCTTGCAGCTTGTTGGGACTTGCAGTGACTTGGACAGACTTTAGGACAGCCACGCGGACTATGATAGACTTGGCTGAAGATAGTGACAGCAGACAGAGATGACTTGATTTACTGACATGTGGCTGTAGGTTAGGCTTGAGGCCTCCATGTGTGCTGGACACTGGCTCTGAGAGGTCTGGACTGAACTTGAACTCAGCAGAGAATGTGGTGGAAGAGAGAGATTGTAATGGCTCCTCCTCTTATAAAGTGGGGCTGAGCAAGGAGCCCATAGGTCAAGCTGCAGGTCACCTGGTTAGCTGGTGCTCTCCGGGTAACAAAACATGTGACTTCATTATCATGTGATTAAATCAAAGGTCCTTCATACACAATATTGATAACACTATGGGAGAGACACTGCAGGAGAGCCCCGAGGGTACAGAGGGACTCAACCTGACAGGGCCTAAGACTTTATCCCATACTGGGACATCACAAGTTGATTTCGATTTTTTTTTTCCCCCATCGGAGTACCCCTTTAATGACTTGCACCATTTGTTTTGCTTCAGATATCAGTGTACATGTATGCCTTGCAAACTGCACCATATTTTTTCACATCACGTGCAGCATTTTTTTATAGATTTGACACAATTTGTGTCAATATGTGAGCCCATATTTACATAGGCTTATAAATGAATGCAGCAGTCAATGAAGAGTTCCAGAGGCACAATGAACCTAATACAAAGAAAGGAAAAACTGCAGTGAAAACAAAGAAACACAAAGAGGTGTCATCTACAAATGAGAGAAAACAGAGCAAAAATAGAAAGACTTTATTACGTGGAAAAAACCTGCCTGTAGTAATAAGTACAAGTGCGGGGATTTACCTGGAGGGGAAAGATGTTCTTGTACAAAGTCATACTAAAAAAAGAAAAATGTGTACCCTAAAGCACAATGTCTGTCCAGAGACTGGTATTACAGAGCTGGTCGGACAGCTTTTCTACAGGTAACTAGTGCGTCTTGTAAGACAAATATAATCTACGTGGTGTAGCAGCACTGACAGTCTAGTAATACTTATAATGCTACTTAGATCAAGATAAAAAATATAACCTCAAGGACGTCTGAGATTGAGTGATAACTAAGACATTTTCAGAAGTCATAACAGACGCAGAAGACATCTTTGATGTATACTTTAATCTTGGCGAATAACAATGTTCTTCACAGTCTGTTGCCTTTAAACATTTCCCCAAGTATCTGTAAGACTGTGTTACAATTGTGATGTCCCAGTACAGGATATGCATCCAACAGTCCTATCAGCTTGAGTCCCTGTATGTCCCCTGGGCTCACCTGCATTGTACCCCATAATGTAATTAGTTGTATATTATGTGTGAAGGACCTTTGATATGGTCACATGGTTATTGATCACATGATAATAGTTGCCACATATTAAAGTCACATGTTTTGTTGCCCAGAGAGCACCAGGTGACCGGATGGCCCGTAGCTGGCCTGTGGGCTCCTTGCTCAGCCCCCCCTTTGTAGGAGGGGGAGGTACTACAATCTCTCTCTTCCACCACATTCTCTGCTGAGGTCAAGTTCTGTCCAGACATCTCAGAGCCAGTGTCCAGCACATCTGGAGGCCTCAAGCCTAAATTAAAGCCTGTAAGTCAAGTCGTCTCGGTCTGCTGTCACTATCTTCAGTCAAGTCAAGTCAATTATAGTCAGCGTGGCTGTCCTAGAGTCTGTCCAAGTCACTGCAAGTCCCAGAAAGCTGCGAGGTCCCCTGTGTTACTGGTCACCTCTCTGGCATCCTGGCAAAGCTGTAAAGACTGTACCATCTGTCTACCTCAGTAAAGCTACCGTTAACTCTGACCGGACCTTGGACTCTTATTTGCCCTGCCTAACAAGGACTAGCGGTGCAACTGTTCGGGTGGTTATTGGTAAAACCATGCCCTGGCTTCACAAACATTTAGGGGTTAATACCATCTGCCCCTGGGCTACAACATCTGCCCCATACATCTCACATCGCACCCCCGTGGCCCACCACACAATGTACAATAGACTATAAATATAAATGTTTACATGGCAGATCCCAATGATCTCAATATGATATGAGGATGGGATATGAGGTAGAGTATGAGGACGGGATATGAGGTCGGGGTAGGAGGTCTGGATATGAGGTCAGGGTATGAGGTCGCTATATGAGGACAGGGTATAAGGATATGAGGACGGGATATAAAGTCAGGATATGAGGATGAGATATCAGGTCAGGTATGAGGACGGGAAATGAGGTCCGGGTATGAGGTTGTGATATGAAGACGGGATATGTGGTCTGGGTATGAGGTTGCGATATGAGGACAGGGTATAAGGACGAGATATGAAGTTGAGATATGTGGATGGAATATGAGGTCAGAAGTGTCCTTCTATATTGTATTTCCTCTCGCACGAGGATCAGGTAGGTACTCTGATAGATAGTACTAGATAGATATTTAGGGTTATAGCTACCATAATGTGGCCAACAACTACTGTTCCTTGTGTCGATTTACTTTGACTTGGCTCTTGGTTGTATGGTTGAGACTCTTAATAAAATGAAAACAAACTAGAAATGCAGTGAATCGGTAAAGGTCAAGAAACAAGAGATGTTATTTCTTATGGCTGACAAATAAAGAAAAAACAATGGAATAAAATGAGGAAATAAAAGTGAAGGAGGTGTCACTGTCTGTAAGGCACTTGGTTCAGACTGCACATTTCACCTACAGGACTCCCTTTCCTGCGACTTCAGCTAGGATCTTGGTTCACTACTGGCCCCAGGTCGTAATTGCTCTGTACTCGGCTATCTTTTGTTGTGTCCCGGTACAAAACATGGTTCTGTACAGTTCCTAAAGTCCCCTCAGGTAGAGTCGCTAAAGTCCACAGGGCTCTCCTGCAGGATCCCCCTAGGTCAGTATTATGGTTTCTATTGTACATTAATTATGTATGTTTATTTCAGGTATTGTACAGTGAATATGAGCTATGTGTAAAGGTTATTAGGATGTTTAAACTGTATAGGACCTTTAAAGGTCATGTGACATTGTCATGTGATATGTGAGCCTGATATATAAAGGGCTGTAGTCTCTCTTCTCTTGCTCTTGATTCCTGGTTGCACTATCAGAATCATTAATTAGGCCTAGATATATAAAAAACTAAACTTTAATAAATGACAAATAAATTTAGACATAGAGACATATAAATATTTTCAAAAACAGTACAACATCGCTCCCAACAGTGTGTACAACAAGCCAAATTAAACGTGCAAGCCTGGTCTAGGAGTCTTACCCTGATAGTAAAGTCCCATAGATGGAGCCGTGGTCAGAAGGTAAGACTAAGTCTAGGTCTAGGTCCTGAATTGAACCTGGTATGCTATCTTTTATTTTTTCCGCACATGTGTAGGGACTATGTCACACTGCTCTATATCTATATATTTTTTGATCAATTTTTTGATCAATGGTGGATCTTATCTCTACAGCTTTTGGGATCATCCATATCCTATTAATTTAGCTCTGTCTGAACTATACTGGGATCATCTCGCTTTTCTGTTGTTCCATTGTGAACTTAATACAGAGGTACTTGTCCTTTTTTCTTTTTTGTATATGCCTATATGTGAGAATCTTCAACAGTAACCTGATTGGTATATATATTTTTTTGTTTTTGTTACAGTTTTCTTCGGCCCTAAGCTGGTATCGCTTTGGAAGGGGCCGTTCTTATCAAATAATGGACTGATTTATACACATTTGCTTAATGAACTCAGCTTATAGGCTTGACTGTTATTATCTTTTGACAGTCGTGACCCACTCAACTGTGTCTTAGCATTATTTGATTTAACTCTACTACGGTACATTATCTGCGATTCTTGATATTTATATGATTTTCTCCTCCATTCCCTGATGAACCCTAGTCATTTGCTAAGGGAGAAACGCGTTGGAAAGGGAGCACGAGATGCTATACAAACCTGTTGTGTTGATGAATTCTTTATAAAGGAATGTTCATATTACCCAACCCCTGTCCACACTTATTGACTAGTGAGGGCAAGGACATCAGACTAGGTAGGGCTCTTTATTGAGTAGGGGTTCACCTGTACCCTTTACCCCTTCCCTACCTTACCTGTGATTTGTGTCCCTTATTTGGTTGAAAGACACAATGTTGTACTGTTTTTGAAAATATTTATATGTCTCTATGTCTAAATTTATTTGTCATTTATTAAAGTTTAGTTTTTTATATATCTAGGCCTAATTAATGATTCTGATAGTGCAAGTAGATTATATATTTGTCATTTAAGGGCATTTACCATAATTTATATATGAGGGTACATATATTATCCCCTCGTTAGGTGAATTCTGTCTTGATTCCTGGACCTTAAAGCAAGCACAAGTCCTGTACAAGTTCAGTCCAATACAGCTAGGCCAAAGCAGGCCAAGTCTGCAGCCACATCTAATCTGTAAGTCTTCTATGTCTACAAGTCAAGCGGTGCCCTACACCAAACAACCACATCCTGGCGTCACGAACACTAAGAGTTAACAACATCTTGTCCCAGGGGTTAATACCATCTGGCCCTACTACCTACATCACTACACCCCATGGTCCTGCCATACACCGGTGGTCCACCACACTTTGGTAGTCTCATAGTAAGTGAATGGAGCGACAGTGCACATGCTCCACCACTACTCCATTCATTTGATGACAAGCGACCCTCGTGCTTGTCATTAGTGAAGGTCTAACTTCTGGAAGGTCCACCAATTATATCAGTGTATCCCATCCAGGGTGCCTCCAGCTGTTGCAGAGTACAACCCCCAAATTGCCCAGAGAGCCAGAAGGAGGAGTTTTCTATAAATTTCCTCTTGCTTTGGACAGTTCCTGACATGGGCAGAGTTGTCAGCAGAGAGCATTGTGGCCAGTCTGGAAAGATGTACACAACTTCCTCTGTAGTATACAGCAGCTGATCAGTACTGGAAGGATTAGAAGTTTTAAATAAAAGACATTTACAAATCTGTATAACTTTCTGGCACCTGTTCATTTTTGAGTAGCCAAAAAGAGTTAATAAATATTTGTGTATATATATATATATATATATATATCCCACAGCACTTCAAGTTCAAGTGAACAAAATGTGAAGTTTATTTCCTCCTATACAGCGATGCAACGTTTCGACTGTCTGCACAGTCTTTATCAAGCCAGTAAAAGATGTTTATTCACAGACATGCAACGTGTTTCACTGCGCATGTGCAGCTTCCTCAGGAATCAAGATGCCTGAGGAAGCTGCACATGCGCAGCGAAACACGTTGCATGTCTGTGAATAAACTACTCTTACCGTTCCTGATGTGGTGGGTCCCCCTATTTGATACTGCATTCTCTTTTGAAGTCCTTTCCTTCTCTCTATATGATAGCCATGTAGTAAGGTAAGGCAGGAGCAAAACTTGACTGAGTGATAGGTGCTGTAAAGTGCTGTAAAATGAGAACAATCATCTCCAGTAAAGGTCCATTTATTGAAGCAGTACTGAGGGATGGAACAGATGCAAATAATACTACTGTGAACAGAATTTCCAGCACTACATTCTGTTACATCCACAACCTTTTTGATTCCGATTTTTGTTATGTAATAGATGACAGATGCACATAGGTATATAGAGCTGCATAATGTTATTGCACACATTCATCTTGCACTATCAGTATAGTAAGAGAAGCAGGGCTTGGGGACAATAATTGAGGATTTAGGAATGTTGACGGAAACATCAACAATCTCCAAGGACACATAGATCTCTTAGACACCTATTTCCTACCTAAATCACTAGGAGATATACAATGGCCCTGATACTTGATAGAAGAAAAATAATCTTTAAATGTCATGACATTTCTGTAAAAACTAAGATCGAAACTTTTCATCCTATGGGACTTATTGTAGCTGACAAAAAAAGAAAAAAAAAATGGAACTCAAAATGTATTTACGTCTTTGAACTTTTAGAATACTTTGGAGAGTAAAGAAAACAAATGGGCCCTTTGAGCACTTCAAGACCTAAAACTAGAATGACCAGACTAAGGCTCAAAACATATCCAAGATTTAAAGGCCATGTTCACATGGGAGAAATTTTGTGGAATGTCCACCCAGAAAATTTGCAGCATACACTCCGCTAACTGCGGGTGTTGGTAGCACATGCCGGCACTAGGACAGCTCGGAAATTCGCCATTTCCATAGACGGCAATGCATTTCCTAACAGATTCCGCAGAAAGAAATGACATGTCAATTCTTTCTGCAGAGGTTGTAATTGGGATTTCTGCAGTAGATGTGATGGAATTTCACACAGCGGGTATTCACCCTATGTTTTGTTAATATGGGAACATATAGTGACTCCAGTCAGCTCATTTTGGCCCCGTATCCGGTTTTCTGACCGGACCTAAAAACTGTGGTATACAGCGGTTTTACGTCTGGTCCGAAAACCGGATATGGGGCAAAAATGAGCTGACTGGAGTCACTATATGACTCGGGTTGGCTCATTCAAGTGAATGAGATCGGGGCCATCTGGGATACGGGAGCACCCAGTTTTCACCCCCCCCCCCCCCCCAGCCAGATCCGGTTCCCATATTAACTGTGCAACTTTCAATGTAGGGGCCACACAGTTTACTTTATGATTATACATATAAGTGTAGGGAGGTGATAGCGAGGACTGTGCAGCTTTATCTGTACTACTACACAGTTTTCTGTATGATCATAGAGATAACTGCACAAAGGAGATAGAGAGGACTGTGCATCTGTACCACTTCACATTTCCTTATATGATAATTGAGAAGAGTGCAGGGAGGGGATGGAGAGGAATGTGCAGCTGTATCTGTACCATTACACAGTTCTTTCTATGGTCATTGAGAATAGTGCAGGGAGGGGACCCCTATAGCTCAGACATTGTATAAGAGTTAAGAGATCAGCATGAGAATAATCCCAAAATCTAAATCCTACTTCTTTTCAAATCCTGCAGATTCCTATTTATCGACAGCTCAAAGAGAGAATAATCATCAGGAGTTTCTTTCACTTAATATACAGGATCAATTGCTATTACGTTTACCATGAGAGTCATTTAAATCTAACCACTTTAAGAAATGCAACAATACTACCCATCCAAACTCCAGAATATATCCAATTTTGGAATGAGAACCACGCTGTTGCTTAAGAGCCTTTCTCTCAGCTTAGCATGTGGTATGACTTTTGTAGAAATGTGTCCTACAGATAAAAGTCCTGATACTCAAAGTCTACGCTTATTGATCGTCTGCTCTTAAACTAAAAAAACTGAGGATAAAACATAATATACGATCCACCACCACATCTCCCTTGACTTACCACCAGCTGAGACTCTTCTTTGTGCTGTGACCTCTCGTGTGATAAGAAGATGACCTGCACATTGATTTTCCTATCTAATATAAGGGTTGATTTTGACTGGAAGAATCTTTGATGAAGAATCTTCTCTTGTTAAAAAAAAATTTAATAAAATGAAAAAATAAAAAAAAAGATTAAATATTAATTAACCTTCTCTTGGCACCAGATCATTTGGACAATATTTAAATGCATTTTACTGTAGTCATAGAAGAAACAGAGGATCTAAAAATCTTAGAATATACTGTAATATAGTTTTAACAAATAATATAAATAGGGAGCCAAAATCACATTTGTTTACGATGTCCAATAGCTGATGTTGTGGCAGCATTGTTTGGCTATTGGACATCACATGCGAGCGTGGTTTCATCCACATGCGATGATTGCGATATGGTACCTGTCCCATTCTAAAACAGGGTAGAGATAAAGAACTGAGTATTCGACATCACATGCGAGCATGGTTTCGTCCACATGCGATGATTGCAATATGGTACCCATCCCCTCCCTAACACAGGACAGAGATGAAGATCTGGGTATTGGACATCACATGCGATGATTGCGATATGGTACCTGTCCCCTCTCTGACACAGGGCAGAGATAAAGAACTCTGTATTGGACATCACATGTGGGCGTGGTTTCATCTACATGCGATGGTTGTGACATGGTACCCGTCCCCTCTCTAACACAGGGCAGCAATGAAGAACTGGGTATTGGATATCCTATGTGGGCTAGGTTTCATCGACATATGATGAATGTGATATGGTACCCATCCTGGCTCTAACACAGGGCAGAGATGAAGAACTGGGTATTGGACATCCCATGCGGACGTGGTTTCATCCACATACGATGATAGTGATAGGGTACCATTCCTCTTTCTAGCACAGGGTAGAGATAAAGAACTGGGGTGCAGTAAAGGTGATTCCTTTTCTGCTCCCCAAACAACTTATTTAAATGGGCACTGTCATGAAAAATTATTTTTGATATGTTGTAGTACTTAAGTACTACAACATATCTCTAATATACTTTTATAAAAAAAAAATGCTTTTAAAATATTTTAAAAGCAATTTGAAATTCGGCCACTAGGGGGCGCCCTCCTAGTGGCCGAATGCAGTGGGGAGTGACGTCACTGCAAAATTCCGACTGATTCCGGCAGGGCATCAGTCGAAATTTTGCGCAGGCGCAGTAACAGCCAGGGCTGCGCATCGGCTTCCCGCAGTCGCCGACGGCCCTGCTGCAAGGTGCGGGTGGCGCGGGGGGTTGGCTGCTCCAGCAAGGCGCGGGGGTGCTGCTGCAAGGTACGGGGGGGGGGGCAGGGGGGATGGGGGGCGCTGCTGCAAGGTGCGGGGGGATGGGGGGCGCTGCTGCAAGGTACGGGGGGGGGGGATGGGGGGCACTGCTGCAAGGTACGAGGGGCGCGGGGGGGGGAAGTTTGGGTGTTACTTACCGAGCGCCAGGAAGAGGCTCCCCCGCACCAGTCTCTCCCGTATCGGCTCCTGGCTCACTCCTTCCCCCATGAAACTCCTGTCCTGGGTGCCTCCAGTTGTTTTACCACTACAACTCCCAGCATGCCCTAACAGCCAATAGATGTCAGGGCATGCTGGGAGTTGTAGTGGTGAAACAGCTGGAGGCACCCTGTTAGGAGAACTAAGGGCGGAAGTGCCGGCCCCAGCAGGCATCATTCACGTGGTGCCTGCTGGGGAAGTCTGCCTGGAAGTCTGCACACTACCAGGCAGACTAAATGCCATTTTAAAAATAGTAAAAAAAATAAATAAAGGCAGGGAGGGTGTTAGGGATAGAAGGGCAATAGGCAGGGACAGAAAAAAAAAACCATGATGGTGGGAGCTACCCTTTAAGCAAGCCCTCATGCCAGGGTTCACACAACACGGCCACGGTGCATGTAGTTTACTTGTTAAGGACACACAGTATGGCAGCAAAACAGCAGTACACTGTGTAGCCTTATAGAAAACTGCATTAAAGGGGTATTCCAGGAATTTATTTCATTTGACTATGCTACAGGGGCTGTAAAGTTAGTGTAGTTCATAATATAGTGTCTGTACCTGTGTGTGACGGTTTTCTCACAATTCTTCTGTGATTATCGCCCCAATATTTATTTTTAACAGCATACAAAATTACTCACTAGTCAGGTGATCAGAGGGAGCCTGTCCTACATAAATTTTGCAACAGCTGTAGGCCCCCTGGTTGGAAAACACTGTGTTTCATTTGGGCGTGGCTAGCGATGGAGCCGTGAGGACGTGCATGGACTGAGCTCCGGGCCCTGAACCCTCTAAACACCTGTATAGCCGGCTGATTTTATGGGAAGATGCAAGTGGAGGATGCCTAACAGAGCCAAGCCGCGACCTTCGTCCCCGCAACGCGAAATTGTGGGCTATTTTACGAGGTCCCAGCCGCAGAGAAGTTCCTCCTTACCTCCCTCCAAGATGGCGGCGTCTGCTCCCTTGCCTCTCCCTATGCTGTGGCCTGCTGGCGGGCCGTCCCCCTCCTCCTCTTCAGCTGGGCTGGACCCGAATCCTGCACCGGAGCTTGTGCCTTCTTCTGCCGCACCGACCAGGACCGTGACTGCCGCCCCCTCACCATCGGGGCTTCCGGACTCCGCTCGGTCGCGGCTTGCTGCACAAGGAGACCGCAGCGTGGCGTGCGCTGCACCGGACACATCTGCCTCTGCACCAGCTTCTCAGACTCTCCCTGCGCAGGGCTGCGACTCGGTTCCCGCTACACCACTGGACCTCCACCAGGTGAGCGAGTTGCATGCCCCGCCAGCTCGTGTCCCCCTCTCAAGCAGTCTGCAGGGCTCTGCCTCTCACCCTGCTCCCCTCTCAGTGTGCAGGCCCCTTCATGGACCCCTGCGCAGACCCAGATCCGTGCCTTGGTCTGCCCCAGCAAAGCTCAGGATGATCCCCCTCTGGGCGCCACATTGGCTCCTACGGACTGGCCCCCTGTCACATTTGCAGAATCCCCCCCAGTTGTGGCCTTCTACTCTATGCCCCCGTTTTACCAGGGGCACCAAGTGACAGCCGGCCCTCCATCCCCCCAGTGGTCCTCTGGCTCCTCCTGGGAACCCACTGTGATGAGACCCTCTCCTCTGCCTAGCCCTGGGGCTGACCCAGTCTCCCCCTTGCCGTCCACTGTGTCTGCACCTCTGGCCACCTCATCCCATTGTCACAGTCTGGGGGGCCTGCCCCCTAGCCTCCAGGGGACCCCTCCTGCATTTAGGGCTCCAAGTCAGGACCGTGCGTCCCCTCACACCCCTGGGACAGTCGTTGCATCCTCCTCTATCCAGCCAAGACAGACAGGTATCCTTGGCGGACCTCCGCTCCTTGCTTTCTTCCTTGCCTACTAAAGAGGACTTTTCTACTATGGCTAAACAGTTGGTGGAGGAGTGTAAACTGGAGTTTGTACAACTTCGCAATGAAGTGACCACATTATCATCTAAAGTGACTGTACTTGAGACCACTCAGGACTCTACTTCCACTATTGTTAAAACTCTCCAGGATAAAGTGCAGAGCCATAGTGATCAACTCTTTGTGCTGCAGCAACATTTGGACGATGTAGAAAACACTGTGTTTCAATGGGTGGGGTGGCTGATGTGTGGGAGGAAGGAAAGTGACCTCAAACTTTTAAGCATAGAACTGTGGGATGTGTAGACGCAGCCTCCACGAGGAGTGTTACTGTGTGGCAAAACATCAGGTCCAGCGCAGTCTGGACCAGCCACATTCAGCGCCTGCCATCGCTTACTAACCAGCAGGAGCATTGCATGGACTTAAACATCACAGTACGATACCATCACCAGGAACGGGTAATATTTAATCACTACTGCAATAACTTTTATGGACATTCAACCAACATTATTTCACCATACACAGACTGTTTAGTATCCGGACGTCCAGTAGCTGAATTTAGTAATTCACTGTATGTTTTATACGGTCAAGTTTTCACATTGATTTTATCATTGCATATTTTATATTTGCCATTTATTTTTCCTCCCACCAGGGCCCTGTGTGAGGAATATACGTAATTAATAAAATATCTGTTTAATTGAAGCACGGTCTTGAAAATATTTTTTAACTCTTTTTTTTTTTTTTTTTTTTTTTTTTTTAAACTACTATCCTTGAGGTTTGGGCTATTTTTGCACAACATATTTGTAAATGACTTCTATTAAAAAATCTTTACCCTTCCAGTAATTTTTAGCAGCTGTATACTACTGAGGAAATTCTTGTCCACAGTGCTCTCTTCTGACACCTGATGCCCATAACAGGAACTGTCCAGAGCAGGAGAAAATCCCCATTGCAAACCTATGCTGCTCTGGGAAGTTCCTGACACGGACAGAGGTGTCAGCAGAGAACACTGTGGACAAGACAAAAAATAAATTAAATCTAAAAAGTACTGGAAGGGCAAAGATTTTTTAATAGAAGTCATTTACAAATCTGTTTAACTTTCTGGCACCAGTTGATTAAAAAAAAAAATGTTTTCCACCGGAGTACCCCTTTATGGGGTTATAACAAGTCTAATACCAGTGAGTTATAAAAAGCTTCTATGGCTTATTTATAACCTCTGGTAAAAGACTGGAGCCACACCAAATACACCAACAGGCATTTCCTATGACTGAAAAAGTTTCTAACTGCAGCAATAACTTTGCCTGGTAATATATCAGTTTAAAATTCAAACACACATAGCCCCCCCCCCCCCCCCCCCCCCGACATGTTTCACTCCATATAGCTTCTTCAGAGGTCCAGGGCCATTATTTATTTTAAGTATTTGGGGACAATACAAAGGGTCTTCTGTGGGCTCCTTTTACCTTTTTTTTGGAATTGAGTCACCTTTTTCACTCTGCGCTATAAATATGGATACAGAGTGCCTTTTTGTATATTTTGTTGTTTTGAGTACCATTTAAAATGTTTTATCTATTATCTCAAGAGTATAGCCTATCAGAGCAAGGAACACAACTAGATAGAATAAAAATCAATCTTTACTATTACACGTTTAAAAGCACAAACAAAGAAAAATATAAAATGGACCAGTACAAGGTATGAAATGATGAACATCATATTATGTGATAAGTACAAATGGACAGAAAAAAATTCAATGTCCAGCAAAATGAGGGGCTAAACCAAGCCTATTACATAAACAGGACATCACACTAGAACTGAAAGGATCCTACTTGCCATATAGTAATATGCAGCAATGAATTCATAGACATCAAATTGTCAACTCTGAGTGGTAAATGGGATAGGGATGGGAAATAGGTGTTCTCAGCACTAACAGAATGTTATAGAGCCTCATCCAAACCACCATCAGCTAGGAGCTCAACCAATACAGATCCTATACACCAATATTGAGGTAGACAATATGCTGTACTTACATGCCCTGAACTAAGAAGAAGCGCAAAGCGAAACGGCGTAGGGGTGGTAATAGTTAGTTAAGCCCCTGACAAAGTGCTGGGGATTTACTCTAGGAGGGTGCCACTGTACCAGTGACAGCTGCTTCATGAATGCAGGGCAGCACTTCTCCAAGAGGGGGGGGGGCATAATACATATTAAGTAAAAACAATACATAAATACAAAAACAATGGACACCTAACAAGTTCCCTTTAAACAACATCTGCACCATATATTATCTCTGATACAATAAGAAGCACTGTAGAAATATATACAGAAATACATGCATATATGACATAAATAATGATTCCTAGTAGGGAATTGTCCAGCTGGCAGTGCATATAGGATCAAGCTGCTCTGTCCTCAATATGTAGACTTTAGAAAGAAAACTCATTTAGAATTGTGATGCACTCCAACCCTATTTTATGGCCTTAGCCCATCTATCTCAAGACTGTAACGCAGACCTAGGTTCATTGACTCGTATCTGCTGGGAATTCCTTTCTTGCACTTGATACGGTTTGCCGGGCAGATTGTATTTTATAGCAAATTGATGTACTCCACCTGCTGTTGTCTTACCAATACCACTCAACCACCCTCTTATGTCTTTTTATCATTTCCTCATGCCTGTCGCTCTCAATTCCAGTAGTGTATCTCGTCTACAATATGGTGATATGCTGCCACATACGGTCTCCTATAGGCCACTCCAAACCTATGTTATACACAGATTTATTAGGACTTTTGACTACTTATCCACAGCTTCACTACTGACTGCTGGTTCATATATTTTTCTGTACTGTATTCTGTTGTTACTCTGACTTCATGGCTTTGTACTTATTTTGCCTTTGGTTTCTCATATGGATTGCGGGTCAGTAGGATTACATCCATACCAAATGTATATCCTTTATTTTTTTTATTTTTTTTAGTTTCATTATTTTTACACAATAAAAAATACTTAAAGGGATTATGCGCCATAAGATGATTTTAGTACTTACCTGCCAGACAGTAATGGACATGCTTAGGAAGGATCCATGCTTGTCTTGGGGGGCTAAATGGTTATGTTGTGAGATACCATAATGCTGAGGCTATCTTTATGTGAACTGGCTATTTCCTTTATTCGCTTAAACTACAAATCCCATCATTCCTTGTTTGTAAGTGTGGGGTCATTTTTCTCCCTCCCACACATCAGCCATCCCAGCCATTGAAATACACCAGTGCTGCCTTCAATGTAATAGACCCATGTTTCCTGATCAGGGTGCCTCCAGCAGCTGCAAAACTACAATTCTTCTCCCTCCCACCCAGCAGTTGCTCCACCCATTGAAGCAAAGCACACCCCCCCCCCCCCCCCCCCCACTCAGCATTTCCTGATTTTGGACTTCTGCCAGGCCAGCCGGAGTCCAAAGTCTGTGCAAAAGATGTGGGAAAATGTGCTCTGGACAAGTAGGGAGACACCTAGTGGCAGCCTTTTTAAACACATAAAAACATAGAAAACTTTTTTTTTTTTTTTAAACAAAGTACATTAGAAAGATTTTCTATTTACCATAAGAAGTGCAATAGCAAAAATTACTTTTAATGAAAGTGCCCATTTAACCTGAGAACTGGTGCAATGCTGTTTTTTAGAAGAAATCAGCTATGCTTTGCTAAGGCTCTCTCTCTCTCTTTTTTTTTTGCCTTTAACATCCATTATTGGGACAGGGCACAACAGGCAACAACGGGGTCTCGATGGATCCCATTGACTATAATAGAATCCGTTGAGCGCCGTTGTTTTTTAGCGGGAGGAGCGAAGAAAAAAGGTGTTGCATGCACTAATTTTTCTCCGCTATTCTCCCCTACTTTTCCGGACATCCGCTGCCTGTTAGGTCACAACGGCAGTGTGAAAGTAGCCTAATTCTGGATAACCCTTTTAAGCCATCTTTCTGTTATATGAATTGCAATGATTGAGGCATAATACTACTGTACATTCCCTGCAAATGGCTGGCTATCTCTGGCTTCTCCTACAAAAAGAAACCACCTTTTTAACAATTTGAGTGCACAAAAGTGTGATTCTTGTTATATTACTTACACTCTGTCAGGCAGGGTTCACATATTGTAAAATGAAATAAAAAAAAAGGTTCACATTCCAACAAGACATTGACCCTAAGCACACAGGCAAAAAAAAACACCGATGCGGCTTAGGGACAACTCTGTGAACGTGCTTGAGTGGCCCAGCCAGAGCCCGAACCCAATGGAACATCTCTGGAGAGACCTGAAAATGGCTTTTACCGATGGTCCCCATCCAGCCTGACAGAGCTTGAGAGGATCTGCAGAGAAGAATGGCAGAAAATCCCCAAATCCAGATGTAAACCTTGTTGCCTCATCTCCAAGAAGACTGGAGGTTGTAATTGTAGCCAAAGGGGCTTCACCTTCTCAAGTCCTGAGTAAAAGGTCTGAATACTTGTGTTAAGGCAATATTTTACCTTTTCAATAAATTAGCATGATGGGAAAAAAAACATAATTTTATTTTTATTTCAGTACAAGGCCTCAACATAACGAAATTAAAGGGTGTGAAAACTTTCCGAATGCACTGCAAATGTCCATAATACACTTATACGTGATGCAGACCTTGTAGTTTCTATCTGTGGATCAACTATATGAAGAACAGAAGAATACATAAAAATATATTTTTATATACATTTCCATAGACCTAAAATACAGTTAAAAAGATTTGGAACAGTATAACATTTTTGGTCAGAAAGTGAGTAAAGCAATAAATACTGGTAATAACATTCATCATATATTATTATTTACTCCCACAAGTTAAAACATTTTTTCTGTATGAAATGAAATGTCTCTTTGTATAGAGATGCAGCCATATAGTTGCAGAGAGAGAGGAATGACAATGTGCCGGATATGCAAACATTCTGCATTAGGTTTCTTTTGGAATTGTATACTGCAGTAACAAAGAAGGTTATTTTTTTCTGACAATTCTGGCTTTCCATTATAAATGGAATGTACAAAGTGGGTTATGACAAACAGGATGGTTTCCTTTGTTATACCATGATTCAGATTGTGGTTATACATAAAGTACAATCTATGGCAGGCGAATCTCATTTAGAAACATCAATAGCTGAGGATTTTGTCAAAAATACAATTACTGGACACATAAATTGGTTTTCCATTTTTATGTATATACAGCTCAAAGAGAATGTCTACGCAAAATGCTGAAATTACATTACAGCGGAAAAAGAGGGGTGTAAAAAAGTATATGGCTAGAAAGGGCTTCTCATCCGGATTATGTGCATACCCTTTTTTTCATTTCAATAGTCTTTTCCAATGGGGAAATAAGACTTTTTGTTATTATGCAAATGAGGCTCAGGTGCCCAGGGGGTGTTCCCCAGCACAGCAAGAGCCCGCAGGCCAAACACATGCCCATTTTATCACTGCTCATAGGCCTGCTAACATCTGCCTAGCTTGTTTGACTGACAGTCACTAAAAAAGTATGTTCTGGACTTACCTTTCCTTACTAGGTAACACTCCCTGGGCACTTTAGCTTCATTTACATATTAAGAATTTATAGCAAATGTAGTTAATGTTTTAGTAAAGGTCAAAACATTTTGACGTTCATTTGCATATTAACAAAAAAAATACCCCTAGAAGCATGATGGGAAGCCACCCCTGCATTCCTGCTGAGAGGTTCTTCTTTTTGTTTTTTGTTTTGGTACCCTAATTTTGCCTGCTCTCTGTAATCCACGTTATGCATGAACTGGCAATCTAGACCTCTGTAGTTTATGTTATTTATGAGCTAGCCCTTCATACTGCCTACCTACTCACTGACTGACAGCTCCCTATCAATACCTTGCATAGACAGCTGAAAGCTGTCAATCAGTGGCAGGTTGGTATTTTGGAGTGGTGTCTTGTTTCACATGGGAGACTACAGAGCCCATGCTTTCTCTCTAGTCCCAACTATTAAACCTATTGTTTAAAAACACTTTACAGTGATAGAGTTGCTGGAGAAAGATAGAGTTGCTGGAGAAAGATAACGAGGACCATGATGTCACATCTTTGGATGAGCGGACATGTGATGTCACGTCCACAACTCCGAAAGCGACAGATAGCAGGCAGCAGATCTCCGTTATACCGGCTGCAGTGCAGGAGAAAGGAAGGTAAGAGTGAAAAAAGTTATATCAGGGTCCCTGTAAACAGTTATATCCTCCTCTCAGGACAGATGGATTCCTTTTAAATGTGACCTGCAAAATTGTAGCCAGCCAAGATGTTTTCCAGCCAAGACATTTCTTTTAAAATCTGGTAAGGGATGGGATAATTAAAAAAAATAAAAAAATAAACACACTCTTACCTTCCTTTCTCCTGCGCTGCAGCCGGTATAACGGAGATCTGCTGCCTGCTATCCGTCGCTTTCGGAGTTTTGGACGTGACATCACATGTCCGCTCATCCAAAGATGTGGACATCATGGTCCTCGTTATCTTTCTCCAGCAACTCTGTCACTGTAAAGTGTTTTTAAACAACAGCCCTACACACTTCTTTCCTAGAAACATACTGCAGGTGTGTCCTGAATATTGATTGTATATAGTGTACGCGTATAGAGCGACAATGAATAATGATGCCTAGTAGTGGCATCGTACTGGGTTTTTAACCTTTCCTTTTTTGCTCGTATTATTTCTGTATAGAATAAAAGTTATATTTTAATATTTTTGTGAGTGGGGGAAAATAAGTAGATTTAATTACTTTGGGGGTGATTGATCAAACTGTGTGAGAGAAAAACTGGAGTGATTTTCCTATAGCAACCAATCACAGCTCAGGTTTTTACCTTACCAGAGCTCGCTAGCTGAGCTGTGATTGGTTGCTGGGAGAATTTCACTCCAGTTTTTCTCTCACACAGTTTGATAAATCTGGGTCTTTGTCTTTTAGACAGAGTTGCTGGAGTAGATAACGAGAGTTCCATCCATCCCTCACTTTATGGGTCTGGTCGTTTGAGCATGGTCCTCGAACCCAGTGGCACTGGAAAGAGGAGACCAGAGCTCATTTTTACTGTCAAAAAATAGCTTTTGGTGCCCCAATGAAACACCTTTTTTATAGTTTCTTGAAACCACCCGATCACCCGACAATTCAGGGAATCCGTCAGATGGTCCTGAGGTAAGAGGCGGGGGTTATACAGTCGGGGAGGAGGGGTGAATGTTTAAACGGCATGTATGCCTAATACACAGCCCCCTGATTGTATAATCATGCCCACCATGATAGTCACTCCGGTCTGGCCCTGCATAGAGGTGACTACAGTAAATTAAGGAAACCATGAATGGCAACATATACTGTGAGATACTGAAGCAGAGCATGATACTCTCCCTTTGGAGACTGGATCACAGGGCAGTATTGCAACATGATAATGACCCCAAATACACCTCAAAGACGACCACTGCCTTGCTAAAGAAGCTGAGGGTAGAAGTGATGGACTGGCCAGCATGTCTCCAGACCTAAACCCTATTGAGCATCTATGGGACATCCTCAAACAGAAGGTGGGGGAACACAAGGTCTCTAAAATCCACCAGATCCATGATATCGTCAAGGAGGACTGGAAGAGGACTCCAGTGGCGACCTGTGAAGTCTAAGAGGCTTAAGGCAGTGCTGGGAAATAATGGTGGCCACACAAAATACTGACACTTTGGGCTCTATTTGGGCATTTCCACTTAGTGTGTAGTCACTTTTGTTTCCAAGGTTTAGACAACAATTGCTGTGTGTTAAAGGGGTACTCCCGTGCCCCAGCATTCTAAACATTTTGTTCAGAACGCTTGGAGCGGGTGGTCGTGATCGTGACGTCACGCCACACCCCCTCCACTCATGTCTATGGGAGGGGGTGTGATGACTGTCACGTCCCCTCCCATAGACATGAATGGAGGGAGTGTGGTGTGACATCATGAGGGGCGTGGCCATAACGTCACGATCACGGACGCCCGCTCCAAGCGTTCTGAACAAAATGTTCCGAACGCTGGGGCATGGGACTACCCCTTTAAGTTATTTTGAGGGGACACAACATTAAAGGGGTTCTCCGGTGCTTAGACATCTTATCCCCTACCCAAAGGAAAGGGGATAAGATGCCTGATCGCGGGAGTCCCACCGCTGGGGACCTCCGTGATGTTGCACGCCGCACCCCGTTTATAATCAGTCCTTGGAGCGTGTTCGCTCCGGGTCTGATTACCGGTGACCACAGGGCTGACGGCGTGGGATGTCACGCCTCCGCCCCGTGGGATGTCGCGCTCCGCCCCTCAATGCAAGCCTATAGGAGGGGGCGAGACAGCTATCACGCCCCCTCCCGTAGGCTTGCATTGAGGGGCGGAGCGTGACGTCACAAGGGGGCGGAGGCGTGATGTCACACGCCGTCGGCCCTGTGGTCGCCGGTAATTAGACCCGGAGCGAACACGCTCCGGGGACTGATTATAAACGGGGTGCCACGTGCAAGATCACGGGGGTCCCCAGCGGCGGGACTCCCGCGATCAGGCATCTTATCCCCTATCCTTTGGATAGGGGATAAGATGTCTAAGCACCGGAGAACCCCTTTAAACACTGTTATACAGGCTGTGCACTCACTACTTTACATTGTAACAGAGGGTAATTTCTTCAATTGAAAAGATATAATAAAATATTTCCAAAAATGTGAGGGGTGTACTCACTTATGTGAGATCCTGTATACACACCAGTTTTTGGTTATAGTATTGCCTGGACTATCAGTGAATCCGCATAGAGTCAAATTTAGCTTAATTATTCTTAGCTAAGCCTTGACTGGCAGATGGTACATTTGGCTTGGGGCATAATATGAAACATTGTTAGCTGAAATGCTTTTTGTTTCTGCTGTATATTTTATCCTTATTTATACAGTAAGAATGCAAAATATAATGTAAGTCAAAACCAATATTTTATACATTTAGAGTAAAGTCCAATATTATAGTTGAACAATGACTAGAAGTGCTGTCCGTTTACTGAACCTACGTAACCGTAAGGCACCGAAAAAGAACTATAAAGATGTCCATACACTGTGCACTTTAGTATTTGGAGCCAGCTGGGAATCACTGAGCAGCAAGCCAAGAAATCATACTCACTCCATCGACCAAGTCAGTTCTCTAAGGAAATATACTGTGCGTAAGATGCATTATTTCACTTAAACTTTCTCTACCCCTCACAAGCGCCTAGAGGCCGCTGCAGGCACACGTCTACCCAGATGAAGAGAATTCGGAGCGACAAGTGAACTAGAGGACAGTACACACAGGCACTCACTAAGAAGTATTAAATGAAGCACATCAAGTTAGTACAGCTTATTTTATAAAAAAGAAAATATTACATTGCTTTGGAAAGCAGATTAACTATTTCAACATAATGAATATAAAGACAAAAAGAGCGCTCCAATGTGTAGAAAGGTTTAAAGTATATACAGGATATTGGATCAATATGCGCTAACCTCGGTGGTTGTGCAATGCCGGCACAATACACAGATGAGCATAAAGAAATCCAAGGAACGCAGCTGCAGCGATCCCTCCCACGCCAGGCACGGCGTGAACAATCAGGACGGAAACAGGAACACACAAGGAGACGGAAGGTGATGATCGCGCTGCCAGGTAAAAGGACCGGAGAACCAGGTATACAGAACTAGTTTATTTTCACACATCGCGTTTCTGGATCGGGTTGATCCTTTCGTCAGACGAAGCCTGACGAAAGGATCAACCCGATCCAGAAATGCCCGATTCAGAAATGCGTTGTGTGAAAATAAACTAGTTCTGTATACCTGGTTCTCCGGTCCTTTTACCTGGCAGCGCGATCATCACCTTCCGTCTCCTTGTGTGTTCCTGTTTCCGTCCCTATTCCAACATAATGACTGGCTGTAAAATATCAAGCATTTACATAATACCTTATTTTATGGCCGGTAGGTATGTGTTATTAAACAGTATTTTTTATTTAACTAAAAAAAAAGACCTATGAAATAAACACAATATAAAGTTATATTCCGATTACTTAAATTTGTTATATTACAATATAATGAAGAAATGAATGATAGCTCATGGGATTCCAATTCCCTGATTGTCTTTATTATGCCAGTACTTTCCAAATACTTGGGCTTTTTCCTGAAGTAGGAAGGAGAAGAGAGCCAAAAACAACAGCTGGATTATAGTATGTGTAAGGAGAAATTGCTTCTGTCTTAAGAAGCCCACCCTATGCTTTTTCTACCACAAACGGTTGTACATCTTCTCCTTGTTGCAAACGTGATGATTCCAGCTGTGTTTACTGTATATGTATACTAGCTGAGTACCCGGCATTGCCCGGTTTTTCCTACATAATCAATGTGGGGGAAGGAAAAGCAACATAGGAGGGAGTACTTGTCCCCATATCCTGTTCTTATAGCCTGACCTCATATCCAGTCCTCATATCCCGTCCTCATATCCAGTCCTCATATCCAGTCCTCGTATCCAGTCTTCGTATCCAGTCCTCGTATCCAGTCCTCGTATCCAGTCCTCGTATCCAGTCCTCGTATCCAGTCCTCGTATCCAGTCCTCGTATCCAGTCCTCATATCCCATCCTCTATTCCCGACCTCACATTCCAACCTCATATCTCAACCTCATATCCCCTCCTCATATCCTGACCTCATATCCTGTCCTTATATCCCATCCTTATATCCTGTCCTCCTATCCTGTACTTATATCCCGACCTCATATCTCGTCCTCATATACAGTCCTCATATCCCGTCCACATATCCCGACCTCATATCCTAATCTCATATCCCGTCCTCAGATCCCAACTTCATTTCCCATCCTCATATCCTGACCTCATATCTTGTCCTTATATCCCGTCCTCATATCCCGACCTCATATCCTGTCCTCAGGTGGGGCTGAGCTGTGATGAAGAGATTGTAGGGTGAAAATAGAAGGAGGCGTGGTATTTTGGAAGTGGGCATGACTTGCAAGCCGGATCAATGCACAAAAAGGGTAGAAAATAAAAGGGGTGAGGCTTAAATGGTGGGTGTGGCTTTGTGAGATGGGGTTTGGCAAGTGGGAAGGGTGTGGCTGGACTGACGCACTCACCAGGAGATGCAGAGCAGAGCTTATTAAGTAAGATAATGGAAGTCTTATATACTTGCATGGGACTTAAGACAAAAACACCATCCTTCACGTAAGGGTGTAGGATAGAGTTAATTTAACTATCATATATTTTTATTTGGCATAAAAGTAACACGTGTACTAAGTTTCATCGAAATATCTCCAGCTGTTTGGAAGTTATGAAGTAACATATATTTCCCATAGACTTGTATGACTCTTTAACCCCTTAAGGACCCATGACGTACCGGTACATCATGAGTCCGCTCCCGTTCTATAACGCAGGGCCAAGGCGTTATAGAACGCCGGAACCCGTGGCTAGTAGCGTGCGGTATTGATCATGGTGCCGCACGCTATTAACCCTTTAGTCTAAAGAGAAAGTAAATCATTGCCCGTTCGCTAAGGGGGCTGTTCGGGATGTCCTCGGCGAAATCGATGTCCCCGTGATCTTGCACGCCCCGGAGCGCGTTCGCTCCGGGTCTGATTACTGTCGATCACTGCGCGGGGAGCATTGCGACGTCACGGCCCCGTGATCGACAGTAATCAGACCTGGAGCGAACACGCTCCGGGGACTGATTTTAACGGGGTGCGGCGTGAAAGATCACGGGGTCCCCAGCGGCGGGACCCCCGCGATCGGGCATCTTATCCCCTATTCTTTGGATAGGGGATAAGATGCCTAAGCTCTGGAGTACCCCTTTAAGGACCTTTAGGTCATGTGATACCCAGAGTTCACTGGGTCAGGATTTACATGTCTGCAGACCAATGAGCTTTTTCCCACCCCCTTAATATATAAGGGGTTGCAGCCACTAAATTCGCGCTCTTATTTCCTGGCTACAAAGCAAGCAACTATCTTAGTTGCTGTTTGTTGTGGACCGCCGGCGCTGGAACTCTGTACTGTACACTGTATCCCTATGCCCGGGCTGCAAAAGATAAACAAAATAAACTTTAACTCACCTTCCCTGTCGGCCTCATGCTCTTCCTGGGGACGGGAACATCGGAGAGCCGTCAGCCTATCACCGGCCGCAGCGATGTTCCGCCTCGGCCGGTGATAGGCTGAGCTCACTGTCATGCAAGAAGCCGGCTTGGGGGCCGACAGTGGGCTCAACCCATCACCGGCCGGTGATAGGCTGACGGCTCTCCGACATTCCCGTCCCCAGGAAGAGCATGAGGCCGAAGGGGAAGGTGAGTTAAAGTTTATTTATCTTTTGCAGCCCGGGCATAGGGATGCAGCGTACAGTATAGAGTGTCAGCGCCGGCGGCCCGCAACAAACAGGTGGACGAGGAGGGCAGCGCTTGCGGGTGATATGGGAGTATTTACCCCGATGGGGACAGCGCAGCGCTGGGCTGATAATTAATTGGGGGGGGGGGGCAGAACAGCCCTCGTGGGTCACATTTGATTAGTTCCCCGATGTGGGGACAGTGCAGCACTGGGTTGATAATTCATTCATTCCCGAGGGGGAGGGGCCGAACCGGTATTGTGGTATGGGGAAAAATTCATATCGCGCAGCACAAAAATTTCGGTATTCGGTATGAACCGGTATACCACCCAGCCCTATCCCAGAGTACCCCTTTAAGAGAAAATATTAAAAAGAAAGGAGTAAAATCCCTCCATATTATCCTGAAGTGTCTTACTGATAACATATTTAGGATAAAAAGTACTTGAATGATATCAGCTTCCTAAGATACTGTTGTTTTCTTTACTGTCACTTTTTTACTTCATTAAATTTGATTTTGTAAAATGAACTGCTTGGCTTTTGAATAATGTATTCCACTTTAGCCCAATGCCAAGAACATCTTCAGTCATCACCGATGTTACAGTAACAGCAAGGACCTAACTTTGAGAGGAAAGTCTTGTATGACCGTGATTAACACAAACGTAAATAATTAAAGGAACAACCTGGACACTACAACAATTAAAATACACTTTTCCCATTAAAACCAATTACAGAAAGCTAATTATTTAATAAAGACTAGATGTTTCCAATAAAGATAACATTACAGGGAAACTTATTTTGGTATCTCGCAGAAAACTTTTCTGTAATTAAGAAACTATATAAAGCATTAACCTCAGAAAACTCATTGTTCCCATGGGCACAATCTCCGAGTAGAAGAATTATAGTCATTTTTAAATGTGAGTTGCAACTAGTAATTATTAGAATGGGCTGCGGTTAATCCCAGGTCATTGCCTTGAAAGTACTCACAGAGATATTTTCAGTGGGGCATATTAAAGTTGAATATGACTGAATTGTTATTAAACATTGTCACGATGCCGGCTGGCAGGTAGTGGATCCCCTGTGCCAGAGAGGGATGGCGAGGACCGCGCTAGTGGACCGGTTCTAAGCCACTACAGGTTTTCACCAGAGCCCGCCGCAAAGCGGGATGGTCTTGCTGCGGCGGTAGTGACCAGGTCGTATCCACTAGCAACGGCTTACCTCTCTGGCTGCTGAAGATAGGCGAGGTACAAGGGAGTAGGCAGAAGCAAAGTCAGACGTAGCAGAAGGTCGGGGGCAGGCGGCAAGGTTCGTAGTCAGGGGAGATAGCAAAGTTCTGGTACACAGGGTATAAACACACAAAAACGCTTTCACTAGGCTCTAGGGCAACAAGATCCGGCCAGGAAGTGCAAGGGAGGAGACTAGATATAGCCAGGAAACAGATGGGAACCAATTAAGCTAATTGGGCCAGGCACCAATCATTGGTGCACTGGCCCTTTAAGTCTCAGGGAGCTGGCGCGCGCGCGCCCTAGAGAGCGGAGCCGCGCGCGCCAGCACATGACCGCAGGAGACGGGAACGGGTAAGTGACCTGGGATGCGATTCGCGAGCGGGCGCGTCCCGCTGTGCGAATCGCATCCCCAACGGCCATGACAGGGCAGCGCTCCCGGTCAGCGCTGACCGGGGAGCTGCAGGGAGAAAGGCGCCGTGAGCGCTCCGGGGAGGAGCGGGGACCCGGAGCGCTAGGCGTAACAGTACCCCCCCCCTTAGGTCTCCCCTTCTCTTTATCGGGTAACTGCCTCCCCTGGGAAGAGGACACCGGGAAAGGAAGGAGGGATTCCTCAACGGCAGGCAGAACCGCAGGAGTAGGAATGGGGAGAGAGGGCAGAGGGCGAGACCTGGCACGGGGCAGTGTGACACCAGGACGGGGGCCATGGGGTGGCACAGAGGCTTGCCTGACGGGACTGGGAGGGGGGGAGGGGCATTTCCTGTGGCAGGCAGAGTCCTTAATGACCTTAGGGGGACCGGAAACAGGAGGAACCACAGGGTCACGGCAGGGAGTACTGGGAACCGGTTTTAGACAGTTCTTGGAACAAGAGGACCCCCAACTCCTGATCTCCCCAGTGGACCAATCCAGGGTAGGGGAATGAAGTTGAAGCCAGGGAAGTCCAAGGAGAATTTCCGAGGTGCAATTGGGGAGGACCAAAAGTTCAATCCTCTCATGATGAGATCCGATGCTCATAAGAAGGGGCTCCGTGCGGAAACGTATGGTGCAATCCAACTTGGCTCCGTTGACCGCGGAAACGTGGAGTGGCTTGACAAGACGGGTCACCGGAATGCGAAATTTATTCACTAGGGACTCTCGAATAAAATTTCCAGAAGCTCCAGAGTCCAGGCAGGCCACGGCTGAGAGAGAAGAGCTGGCTGAAGCAGAAATCCGCACGGGTACCGTGAGACGTGGAGGAGCAGACTTGGAACCAAGAGACGCCACACCCACGTGAGCTGGGTGCGTGCGTGCGTTTCCCAGGCGTGGAGGACGGATAGGGCAATCCACCAAGAAATGCTCGGTACTGGCACAGTAAAGACAGAGATTTTCTTCCCTGCGGCGATTCCTCTCTTCCTGGGTCAGGCGAGACTTATCCACTTGCATGGCCTCCTCGGCGGGAGGCCCAGGCGTAGATTGCAACGGATACTGTGGGAGAGGTGCCCAGAGATCTAAGTCTTTTTCCTGGCGGAGCTCTTGGTGTCGCTCAGAAAAACGCATGTCAATGCGGGTAGCTAGATGGATGAGTTCTTGCAGATTGGCAGGAATCTCTCGTGCGGCCAGCACATCCTTGATGCGACTGGATAGGCCTTTTTTGAAGGTCGCGCAGAGTGCCTCATTATTCCAGGATAATTCTGAAGCAAGGGTACGGAACTGTACGGCATACTCGCCAACGGAAGAATTACCCTGGACCAGGTTCAACAGGGCAGTCTCAGCAGAAGAGGCTCGGGCAGGTTCCTCAAAGACACTTCGGATTTCCGAGAAGAAGGAGTGTACGGAGGCAGTGACGGGGTCATTGCGGTCCCAGAGCGGTGTGGCCCAAGACAGAGCTTTTCCAGACAGAAGGCTGACTACGAAAGCCACCTTAGACCTTTCAGTGGGAAACAGGTCCGACATCATCTCCAGGTGCAATGAACATTGCGAAAGAAAGCCACGGCAAAACTTAGAGTCCCCATTAAATTTGTCCGGCAAGGACAGGTGGAGGCTAGGAGTGGCCACTCGCAGCGGAGGAGGTGCAGGAGCTGGCGAAGGAGATGATTGCTGAAGAAGTTGCGAATGTTGGCGCACAATGGTGGACACTTCCGACAGCTGGTGGGTTAGATGGGCGATCTGTCGGGCGATATCAGAGACAACTGGCAGGGGAACCTCAGCGGGATCCATGGCCGGATCTACTGACACGATGCCGGCTGGCAGGTAGTGGATCCCCTGTGCCAGAGAGGGATGGCGAGGACCGCGCTAGTGGACCGGTTCTAAGCCACTACAGGTTTTCACCAGAGCCCGCCGCAAAGCGGGATGGTCTTGCTGCGGCGGTAGTGACCAGGTCGTATCCACTAGCAACGGCTTACCTCTCTGGCTGCTGAAGATAGGCGAGGTACAAGGGAGTAGGCAGAAGCAAAGTCAGACGTAGCAGAAGGTCGGGGGCAGGCGGCAAGGTTCGTAGTCAGGGGAGATAGCAAAGTTCTGGTACACAGGGTATAAACACACAAAAACGCTTTCACTAGGCTCTAGGGCAACAAGATCCGGCCAGGAAGTGCAAGGGAGGAGACTAGATATAGCCAGGAAACAGATGGGAACCAATTAAGCTAATTGGGCCAGGCACCAATCATTGGTGCACTGGCCCTTTAAGTCTCAGGGAGCTGGCGCGCGCGCGCCCTAGAGAGCGGAGCCGCGCGCGCCAGCACATGACCGCAGGAGACGGGAACGGGTAAGTGACCTGGGATGCGATTCGCGAGCGGGCGCGTCCCGCTGTGCGAATCGCATCCCCAACGGCCATGACAGGGCAGCGCTCCCGGTCAGCGCTGACCGGGGAGCTGCAGGGAGAAAGGCGCCGTGAGCGCTCCGGGGAGGAGCGGGGACCCGGAGCGCTAGGCGTAACAAACATAAGGCATTATTTATTTAGTCTTTGTCATTGTAGATAAACCTCATCATTTTCTCATTTGGTGAAAAGAATGCTTAAGAGATAATTGCATTTCAATATGCTTATTCTATTGTGACTACACATCGTGATGCAGTAATGGAGTTACAGGGTGCGTTCATTTGAGATCAGATTTAGCCAAATGTCTTATATTGCCCTCTACAGCATAAAATGCTGCCAAACCTCAACCCAGTGGGTTGACGTACTGTAAATTGACAATGGGCAAAAATATCCAGATTAGATTTATTATATGAAAAACATGCGGTCATGTCACGTTACTGTGCTACCCAATCGGTTTGACTTCGGGCAAAACTCAGTAATGGAATATAAGTACTTATCCCACTCCTGTAAGTGAAAGCTGGCCTTAAAGGAGATCTCTGGCAACAAACAATTCATCCCCTATCCACAGGATAAGGGGATAAGTAGCTGATCACAGGGGGTCCATCTGCTGGGGTCCCCTTGATCACTGGGACGGGACCTGGTGCTCAGTGAGGAGCACGTGCTCCATTCATTCCAATGGGAGTGCCGAAAAGACCCAAGTACACCTCTCAGGCATTATTGGTGCTCCCTTAGAAATGAATGGGGCGTGTGCCGTCCACTGGTAGAAGACATGCACTCCTCACTGAGAGCACTGGGATCCCATCCCGGTGATCGCAGTGTGCCCCAGAAGTGTCAGACCCCCCGCGATCAGCTTCTTATCCCCTATCCTGTGAATAGGGGATAAGTTATTTTTCACCGGAGTACTCCTTTAACTGCTAGAGTGTACCAGGTTGCTTTCCGAGAGTGGTCATGCTGTGTGGGTAGGCAATAGGCCAGTGGACCATAAGGCACCAGGCAAGTCTTGGTCCAGGTGTGGGTCATGGGCAGGCAGCAAAGTAGCATAGTTGGGTACAGACAGAAGTCGCAGGTGACACAGATTCATCGTCAACTGTCCGGGTCAAGTACAGCAGAGGTAACACAGAATACAACGGGCAGGCAGAAATGAAGTCGGTGGTACAGACAGAGTTCAAACACAGTAAACGTAAACTCAGCAGAAACCCAAGAGAACTTATTACTTGGGCAGAGCTACCTTTTATAGGTGGTGCTGGGCCACCATTGGCAAGGGGCTGGGTGCACATGCTGGCCCTTTAAGACACCTGGGCATAAAACGCACAGCTTATGGCTAGCAGTGGAAAGAACAGCAGACAGAAACATATGGAGGAAAGAGAATGCAAAAGCCAATTGGTATCACGGAAAGGTATCCTGGCAGAAGTGTGTGTCAGGAGAAGCGACACACCATCAGGAGGGGGGAACTGAAATGTCATTAGTTTTACAAGGGAGAGTGGGCACCAGCGGAATGGAACTGGAAATTACAAAAACTGTAGCCGTTTGGAAGCAGTTTTTTTGCTATCATCTTTGAACATGTGATACCCTTACTCTCTATGCATGAGCTTTCAGCTTTTTGCTTGTTCCCTTCTACAAATTCTTCTTCAATTATTTCCGTTTTTCAGTTTTTAGTACTTGAAAAACATTTTTTGGTTACTTTTACTCTCTTCCGAAATGCATTTATTTTTCTAGCTCTGCAGCCCTTTAATTCCTTTTACTCAACTTATGAATCATAATCTTTCACTGTCTTGTCGCTACCTTTTTGTCTTAGTATTTGAACTGTTTTCATCTTGTTATGTATTCTGCCGCTGACATTTTTATTAAGTGAAATTGGTTTTCTCTTATATGCGACTCTTTTATTCCTAAAAGGTATATATCTTTTACACTGCTTATTTAATAGGGTTTTTAATAATTATTCTCTGAGTTTTTGCACTGGTCTGGGGGTAGACACTAAAAGTGTGGGTGACTGATATCTCATCTGCACAGAAGTGCCTGGGCAAAAGGAACTTAAAGGGGTGAAAAACTTATCCCCTATCCTAAGAATAGGGGATATGTTTCGGACCCCCGCGATCTCTCTGTACGGGGTCCCGGCTCGCTGGCCACATAGCGCGTGTTGACCACCGCACGAAGCGGCGGCCGACATGCCCCCTCAATACATCGCCATGGCAGAGCCAGAGATTGCCGAAGGCAGCGCTCCGGCTCTGCCATAGAGTTGTATTGAGGGGGTGTGTCAGCCGTTGCTTCGTGCGGTGGTCAACACGCCCCCTTCCCGAGGGCTGTCGGGACCCCGTACAGGAGATCGCGGAGGGGCCCCAGCGGTCGGACCCCCCGCGATCTGAAACTTATCCCCTATCCTTAGGATAGGGGATAAGTTTTTTACCACTGGACTTTTGAGTTGATTTGGAAAACAAATGTTTTCAAATCAACTGGTGCCAGAAAGTTAAACAAATTTGTAAATTACTTGTAATTTGTAAAAATCTTAGGCCTTTCAGTGCTTATTAGCTGCTGTATGCTCCAGAGGAAGTTGTGTAGTTCTTTCCGGACTGACAGCACTCTCTTCTGACACTTCTGTCCGTGTCAGGACCTGTCCGGAGCAGGATAGGTTTGCTATAGGGATTTGCTTCTACTCTGGACAGTTCCTGACACTAACAGAGGTGGCAGCAGAGAGCACTGTGGTCAGACTGGAAATAATTAAACAACTTCCTCTGGAGCATACAGCAGCTGATAAGTACTGGAAGGATTAAGATTTGTTAAAATTAAGTAATTTATAAATCTGTATAACTTTATGGCACCAGTTGATTTGAAAACATGTTTTTTTCCTTCGGAATACCTGTTTAAAGGGGTACTCCGATGGAATAATTTTTTTGAAATCAACTGGTGCCAGAAAGTTAAACAGATTTGTAAATTACCTCTATTTAAATGTCTTAATCCTTCCAGTAATTATTCGCTGCTGTATGCTCCATAGAAAGTTCTTTTCTTTTTTAATTTATTTTCTGTCTGACTACAGTGCTGACACCTCTGTCCATGTCAGGAACTGTATAGAGCAGGATAGTTTTGCTATGGGGATTTGCTCCTGCTCTGGACAGTTCCTGACATGGACAGAGGTGTCAGTAGAATACACTGTGGTTAGACAGAAAATAAGTTTGAAAAGAACTTCCTCTGTAGTATACAGCAGCTGATAAGTACTGGAAGAATTAAGATTTTTAAATAGAAGTTATTTTCAAATCTACAACAAAAATAGAGAAACAGAGCCGCACATCCACCATTTGTATTTTGATCTACTTGCTTCTCAGCATAATTTCAAAAACTAACAGGTTGTTAGTATACATTTTGATCAAAAAGTACAAGCCCATTCGCCAAGTCAAGCCCACCTAGTCAGAGTGGGTACCTAACCTGACACTGTCTTGGCGCCGGGCTGCGACCACTGCCTCCGAGACTCCATGCCCACAGGGGGAACGACCTAGTGGCCAGGAAGCCCCACTGCTGCCCTGGCTCTGGGCCACACCACCCCATAGACAAAGCATCACAGAAACAATGGCCGCCACAGAGAACCACACCAGTGTGAACACCACTATTTGCTCCCTGCCAGAGGGCTTGGAGAATGCTAGGAGGAAACCCTTATGCAGTCTCCTGAGCCAGGGGCTTGGTCGGGCAGCAGTAGGGCTGCCTGGCCGCTGGGTCATTCCTCCGGTGGGCTTGGTGTCTCCTAGGCAGTGGTCGCCGCCTGGTGCTACGCCAGTGTCATGTTAGGGACCCACTCTGACTAGGTGGCCTTGACGTGGCGAGTGCGCTTGTACTTTTTGATCAAAATGTATACTAACAACCTGTTAGTTTTTGAAATTATGCTGAGACGCAAGTAGATCAAAATACTAATGGTGGTTGTGCGGCTATGTTTCTTTATTTTTGTTGTTAATTTACAAATCTGTTTAACTTTCTGGCACCGTTTGATTTAAAAAATGTAAAAAAATTCCACCGCAGTACCCCTTTAAGGAGAATTAAAGGGAAGCGGTCACCTTGAAAATACTGTCCAGTCTACTGTCATCGAACAGAGCAGATTGATATATAGTGTTGTGGGAGAATTGTCAGTATAACATTTTAAGTCTTTACTAATTCTAGGCTTAGGAGTTCATTGTGTGGTCACAGTCAATGACTGACAGCTGTCAGTAGGACCGCCCACTGGACTCATGGGCCTAAAAATATACCGAGACTTTAATGAATAAAATACAAGTAACATATCATGATGCTGACAGACTGGACAGCTTGTTCATTGTGACACATTTCCTTTAAAAAAAGAATTGATGTAAAATGATTATTTTTGTACTAAACTTTTTGACTCTATTATAAATTTATAACATTCTTGCCTGGAGCGCTGGTAGCAAGCCATTTATAACATTTCTGTGCAGATCTAGCTCCTGTTTTAGTGCAACCTTGCCAATGACCCTATTAGGAATTTATAGGAAATTCTGACCACATGCCTTATAACTTTTTCAGTTTTTGGCAATGAAACTGAAAAAAATTAAAACACATGTTCTGTCAAATTCATTATTTAGGGAATGCTGGCAATCTCCAAAAGGAAGTGATTTAAAATTTGCTTCGGTAACCAAGAAAAAAACTTATATAAATAGGAAAATATATTCACAATGTCGAAGACACAACATTTATTTAACAAGTAATTTTGGTTATGAAGGAGGGGGCACCGGATGGTTGTGAAGTGGCTATTCTGTTATTATTATATATTTGATGGTTTTTATGCTTCTGCAATAACTATATAGACGTGACAAGTATTACAGATTCCTCAAGCACGGCATAAACATGTCTTAGATGTTACAGTAATTTAATATTCTATCTCGCATGACAGTAATTAAATTGCCGCCGACACGCAACCTCTCAGCTATACAGACAACACATCTATTGCTACATACCCCACAGTGATATTATCTATGTTTATGTCCATAACTATCCCCAAATATCAGTACAAAATGTAAATGTGTAGTCATGTATAAATCTATAGCATGTTCACTCACTGGCCACTTCAATTGCTGATTAAAGAGTACCTGTCATCAAACCATAACTCTAACTCTATTTAACTAACTATTCCCTAACTACTCCTAACACCCCTCCTACCTTTCCCCTTGCTCACATTGTGTGAGGTCCCGGCAGAAGAAAGTGGGCGTTCCCCAGCAGCCACGCCGTCACTGAAGCCTGTGATAGCTGTACCTTACCATGCCCCGCACGCACTTCCTGAGTTTGGTCTCCTGCCACTCCGAAAGGAGATAAAACTGTTTGACTTGCGCAGGAAAAAGAGCAGAGCCCCCAAGTGGTTGTTTTTTTCAATCACATTAAAAACATATAAAGGTTTAGAATTTTAACAGCAAGTAAATAGCAAAGTGTCTTATAATTAAATAAAGAACAATATATTTAAATTTTAGTTTGGTGACAGGTACTCTTTAACACAAATAACTAGATACTCAATGCATTTAGGTATGTAGATGTGGTCAAGACAACTCACTGAGGTTCAGACTAAGCATGAGAATGGGGAAGTATGGGATATAAGTGGCATGGTTGTTGGTGCCACATAAGCTATTTCAGAAACTTCTGATCTACTGGGATTTTTATGCATAACCAACTCTAGGGATTACAAAGTTGCAATGAGTCGCGATTCCAGCTGCAAAATTTAGATGGCAGGATCAGAATTTGCTGTAAACAACATGAAAGCATGGATCCATCCTGACTTGAATCAGGTGGTCAAGTCGCTGGGGGTGGTGGTGTAAGGGTGTGGGCGACATTTTCCTGACACATTTTAGGCCCTTGCAGAGTTGTCAGGACTATGGAAAATGAAGAAAGTCATTACAAAGTACAATTGGTCCTGTGCAGCGCAGCAGGATTAATAATTCCCCTTTGTGTCCCAATGCATAAGTGATCAAGCAATTGCATATTAAAGGGGTTATCCAGGATTAGAGAAACAGAGCTGATTTCTTCCAAAAAGAGTGTCTTGTCTGTCTCCAGGTTGTGTGTAGTATTGCAGCTTAGTTTCATTGGAGGTCAAGTTGTAATACCCCACACAGCCTGGGGACAAACATGGTGCTGTTTTTGGAAGAAATTAGCTCAGTTTTTTCTTTTTCTGGATAACCCATTTAAAGCCCACTAGTGGGACAAACAAAAAACATCTTATTTTAATTTTTTTTTTAAACCCTCAAATATAAAAGAATTTTTTTTTAAAACACCCCCTTTTCCCAGTTATCATATGAAAAATTCTGAATGTTATACAGTTAATGAAACCATATCGGCATTGCCCTGTCCACAAATGTCTAAACTATTGTAATATAATGTTATTTATCCAACACAAATAACCCTGCCAAAAATAAACCCATAAACAATTCTGTAAAGGGAAGATTAAAAAGTTATGGTAACCACTATATATAATGTTTTTGATTATGTTTATATTTATTTTTATTTACACATTTTTTTTTTTTTTATGGGAAAAGGGGGGTGATTCAAACTTTTATTAGGGAAGTGGTTGAATCATCTTTATTAACTTTTTTAAAAACTTTTTTTGCACTGTTATAGCCTCCATAGGGGACTATAACATGCAGTACATTTATTGCAGGCACTGATCAATGCTATGCCATAGCATAGCATTGATCAGTGTTTTCGGCGCTCATCTGATCCTGCCTTGATCTCAGGCACGGAACAGTCATTCGCCGATTGGACATCAAGGAGGCAGGTAGGGAATCTTCTCGTGCGTACAGCTGATCGGGACACCGCGGTGGTCCCGATCAGCCCAACTGAGCTGCCGGGAATGTTTTTTTTCAACTTTAGACGTGGGGATCAACTTTGATCGCCACGTCTGAAGGGTTATTCAATCATAGCTCATCTCACACTGAAATGCTATGGGCTGTGTGTAGCAGAGTGAGGGAGGAAGTTCTCCCCTGTATGGCTTCAGATGATGTAAAGCCTGCTGGGGAACGCCCCTTCCCAGTCTGTGATCTGACATTATGGCGGGTACTCTTTAATTATCCCTGTCAGTCCTATAGGAGTGAATGGAGTGGTAGCCAAGCACAGGCACTACCGCTCCATCCACAATGTCACTCAAGACCTCCATTCTTGAGAAAAGATGATGAACCCTTTTAGTGGGCCAACACCTTTAAGGGCTTCAAGACCTTTTTTCAACTCTTATTTATTTACTATAAATGCAGTATGGAAATGCAATGATACGGCATAGGAAACTTGGCCTTTTCTGATCAAGAGGTTGGTAGTGATGAAGGATCCCAGCACCTAAAGCTGCACTCTTCTAGGTGATTTGAGGGAAATAAATAAATGTTACTATGCTAGGTCTGGCAGATGAGCATGCTCCTTACATTACCTCTCGGTACACATGCTTACAGGACCATTTTGCAGTATTTTGCAGGCATCGAAATAAGAAAAATAACCTCAACGTCACTAGGAGACACTCGAAGACACCAGGAGCACTATCAGAGAAGAATAGCACAGCAATCAGCATACAGTAACATAATATTTCTCCTCCAGACCTATGAAAATACAAGCTCTTATCGTATCTCCTGCCGTATCTCTCTCTAATGTAACATCTTTCAGTAAAGCTTATTTTTACATAGGTCATAATTCTGCAGCTATATAGACTATTTTCTGTCTTCCCGTTTATGCATTCTCTTCGGCTGACATCTGCGAGCTTCCACTATTGCACCTAAAAGCCGCCCTCAGCACAAAATGTAACTTCCATACATAAAGTGGCTGCATTATTGATGCTCCATAAGGAGTTGTTTATGCGTGCGCATTAACTCTGCCGTCTCCCACTCCATAAATAATACTATTTCTAAAGCTCAGTCTTTACCTTAGCACTCGGCTTGTATCTATTTAGTCCGTGGGGTATCTTTAAGGCTGTGTGAATTTTAATAGGGCTTCATAATGGGATATGTTTTGTAGAGATAACTAATGACAAGTGTTTGGTTTCCATGGAGATGCCAGGGCCGGCCTCTTTGGTATTTACGGGCACATTACAGTGATGGCCATTTAGTGATCTCTATTTTCCTCTTAAACACCATAAAATGTTCAAAATATTTTTTTCATCATCATTAACTAACATTTCATTGGCAATAACACAGATTGTAAAGAGTCTCTAGCTAAAGATTACAGATCATTTCCTTCTAAAACTAATATGAAGTAAAATCACCAGTAAATAATAATCCTTGAGACGTCCTCTTCTGTCAAGTGATTAAAAATTCTCTGCAGCCATTTCTCAGTTATCTCTGTGAAAGCCGGATGGAAAATCTGCCTAGTTTTGTTGTGAGGCATTAATAGTCTGGATAACATCCTATGTGGAAACTCTTAGGGCATCCAAGGCGCGTGTCACCTTGAATTCCCCGAAATGGGTTTAACTAAACAACGGCTTCATGAGTCTTCCGGTTATGGCAACATTCTGTGAAGACGCACCTCATTTTGGCTCCGCGCTCAGACGCTCTTTCCATAGCCCTACTGTCAGATAACACTGGTCCAGTTTACTGATCGGTGAGTGGGCCTATATATATGGAGCATTATACATATGGGCCACCAGAGCATGGCCTAGGCCTATCTAGTCCCTTGGCCTTGTATTGACCGGGGAAGGGGGCGGTCTAGTTGTAGGAACCAGCCCTACTCTGTTAGGGTACGTTCACACATAATTCTTTGAAAGTTGCCCGCGGCGGACAACCCAACAGTGGAATTTCACGTACGAGAAACCAGCATCGGATTATTTACATGTGAACATACCCTAACAATTTTTAAAGGATTTATACTTTGTACCACATACTTTCAATAGGAGTCAAGTTTTGTACACTGGAATACCCCATTCATTTCTTCCATCTCTTTAGGGGCTATTCTGTTGGGCCACAGCTCCTGATGGTTTATAAGTGAGCACATGACATCCCAAAAAATGCAATTATATTTCGGAATAGACCTGTTGCAAAGAGTAACAGTTTCTGATATTAATGCACATCAAAATGCCATGTTCCCACTTTTTTTGGATGAGATATAGGCTGATAATGATATCTCTTCTTGGAATAAACCACCAGCATAAATAACACATCACATTTTCTTTCTTTTCTGGAGATTATGTTTAGACACTTGAATTTTTTTTCTCTCCTTCTTGACAGTAATTCTGAGATGTTTAAGCAGTTTTCATATGCCTGAGGCTCAGAAATCTATTTAAATGTTAAGTTTCTGGATACAACATACTGTACCAAACCAGAATTGAATATCCTCTGTGCAGATAGCAATTATTCCTGTATCTATCCCTTTTGTTCTCTACTACTTCTAAAATGTATATTAATACAGTATGTTCAGCCCTGCAGCTCATAGACGGTAATGCTTAAAGGGGTTGTCTATTGGCTTAAAAAAAAATGCTTTGATTTTCCAGAAACGGCGCTAACTCCATCCGTCCGTTGACTAATAGGAGTACTCGACACAGCCCATGAGCAAACATTGTTCTGTTATTGGATAAAAAATTAGGCAACTCCTATGCCTATACACTATCAAGGACTCCCCCCCCCCCCCCCCATCCCTTTATATTAGCCAAAGCAGAGAGCTGCTCGTCTGTGCATTACATGAATGTTTCTTTTATTGACACGGACCTAAAGGCAACATAACTCATGATACTTAAAGGGGTACTCCACTGCTCAGCGTTTGGAACAAATTGTTCAGAACGCTGGAGCCGGGAGCTTGTGACGTCATAGCCCTGCCCCATCAATGCAAGTCTATGGGAGGGGCCGTGACAACTGCCATGCCCCCTCCCATAGACTTGCATTGAGGGGGCGGGGCATGACATCACAAGCATCCAGCGCCGGCTCCAACGTCCGGAACAGTTTGTTCCAAACGCTGAGCAGCAGAGTACCTCTTTAAATTCTACAAATATGGTCTCCCAAGAATCATTAACTTGTCGACATGTATGTTAGCACTGCCACATAGGGCTACTCAGTACTATACAAATACAGATTATAAGGGGAAAAACCGAACAAATGCCCCAAAGTCAAAACAACACAGGGATCGTTCCTTCTCCGCTATGTGCATCTCACACAACAGCATACATGGTTTACATATGAGGTTGGGGCTCTAGACGGACTGAGCAGTATTATCTGCCTAACATGTGCCCTCGTGAGGGTGGTTATAACCTCCGCTCATGTTTTTCATTGGACTGTGTATCTTTTGTATCCATGTGTATTTGTATATTATTTGCTAATAAAGATTAATATTTTATACAGAATATTGTTGGTGTTGATAGGTGTGCACTGCACTTTAGTATATCTGCTTTTTTCTCTGTTTGTTTTGTATATGGCTATTGGGATATACTGCTTTGCACCCTGATATGTGCTCTGATATAGAGGTTGAGCCCCCCGTGTTTTTGTGTTTGGTTGCATCTCACACAACAGGTCAAGAAAAATGTTCTTTGTCGCTTATGGATACAGTATGAGACTTTTAAACACATTGATGGAATTTTACAATATAGTTGTCTCCATACTAAGAGCAAAGAACACACCTCCAAAGAAAATCGGCAGGATCAAACAGGCGCCGGGACTCTTCTTAGTACAAAGTAAGTAAGTACATTACCCATAATGCAATTTCGCTGAACATCCGCTTCATCAGGTATGCCCGGCTATACTTTGCACAGACCCTTTTTACCAAGCTGGAAATTCCTAAGAATGGGCTAGTTTGCCAGGAGTATATGCAGGATTTTCTCATGGGTGGGGGTTTTAAATAATATTCATTATGGATATGTGGTGGCTTCAGGAAGCATAGAGGCTTATGATAATGATAGTGGTGTTAACATGATGATTCTCTGTGAACCCATATATATTTTTTAAAATAAAGCTGCTCACGCATGCAAAGCACAGTTGTGAAATTTCTGATGCTTGAATTTCATGAAATAACTTGTAAAGTTTACCGAAATCCTTTTGTAAATCCAGTGAAACACAAATACTTGAAGGTAGTTTTAAAAAGTACCGCTTAGGAGTCAAAAGGATGTAGACTGTGTCACTGTCCCTTGAAAAAGAGGACCTATGGTCAGGCTAAAAAAATGACAGTCCTGTGTATAGATAGCTATGGGGGGGTCTGATCACATACATGTTTTTCGTCTTTTAATCCTCTTCTGGAAATAATAATATCCTGTACCACTCTTATGATCTCTGACAATAATTATAATGTGCGCTGTGTTCTGTATGGGGGCTGGAACCAGGGGTGTGCATATTTAAAGAAGGGAGCCACACACTCAGGATATCATGCTGCCTGATAGCGGCCACGGCCATTCATTAAAGGGGTGCTCCACTGGAAAACATTTTTTTTTAAATCAACTGGTGCCGGAAAGTTAAAAAGATTTGTAAATGACTTATATTTAAAAATCTTAATCCTTCCAGTACTTATCAGCTGTTATATATTCCAGAGGAAGTTCTTTTCTTTTTGAATTTCCTTTCTGTCTTACCACAGTGCTCTCTGCTGACACCTCTGTCCATTTTAGGAACTGTCCAGAGCAGAAGCAAATCCCCATAGAAAACCTATCCTGCTCCGGACAGTTCCCAAAATAGACAGAGGTGTCAGCAGAGAGACCTATGATCAGACAGAAAAGAAATTCAAAAAGAAAAGAACTTCCTGTGTAACATACAGCAGCAGAAGTACTGGAAAGGTTAAGATTTTTAATTAGATGTCATTTACAAATCTGTTTAACTTTCTGGTACCAGTTGATAAAAAAAAAAAAAAAGATGTTTTCCAGGGGAGTATCCCTATAAATATGCATGCCCCCCTATAATTAACATACTAAACAGGTATGTGATCAGCCTTCCTCCCCCCAGCTATCTATACATAGGACTAAGTCATTTTTTCAGTGATCGCAGTTTAATTGAATAGTAGAAAACTTGAAGTGCTTTAACACGTATAAGGAAAAATAACTTCTGCAGATATGTGTGCAGGATTTAAGGTTTTCTTCCTCTGTAGTTCTCAAGTCAAATTACTGAAACTACTGGACAAGGATCTTTACTGGTGATTAAAAATGGAGTAAGGTGCGATAAAGGACTTTAATTTGTGCTGTGACACTCAGAAAGGCACATCTAGGAAAGAAATCCCTAAGGGTATGTTCACACTACGGATTGTGAACGGAATCTCCGCTTGCAAAATTCCGCGAGCGGAGATTCCATTCTGGCGGCCGCCGCTGAAATACTTCGGCGGTAGGACCGCGCGGCACTGCACCATCACCATTGATGGGTATGCAATGTTCTCGGACTTCCGCGCAAAGAATGAACATGTTCCTTCTTTATGTGGAACAATTTCAGCTGCTGAAATTACGCAGTGTGAACGGGTCTCGCGGAAACCCATTCACACTGATGTTTATGTTCTCAGCGCGTAATTCTGTGGGAATTACGTAGTGTGAACATACCCTAAATTGGCAGACAGGCCGGCACTGACAAGACTGGAGGCAGAAAGAAAAAAAACAGCTACAGACAGAAAGGCCCTTGTTCAGTTTTATCCTTTCTTGAAAATATTTTCTCTCCTTGGAGACTCAAATATAAAAGACTATGCTGGCAAGGAACTAAAACTAGACTTAAATTGGCGCTGTCACATTCAAAAACATTTTATATGTTGTAAATCTTGGCAAAACATTAACCTTCATAACAACATTTTATTTCTTTTTTATGGAAATCATGGCTTTCTCCAAGCCTCCAAGCTGAAACACAGGCATGGACAAAGTCCGGTAAGTGAGGGTGGGCTAGTACTCCTCTGTGCTCTCTCCTGTCTGATGGCACTCTTCTGTGCTCTCTCCTGTCAGATAGTACTCTTCTGTGCTCTCTCCTGTCTGATAGAACTTCTCTGTGCTCTCTCCTGTCAGATAGTACTCTTCTGTGCTCTCTCCTGTCTGATAGAACTCCTCTGTGCTCTCTCCTGTCTGATAGAACTCCTCTGTGCTCTCTCCTGTCTGATAGCACTCCTCTGTGCTCCCTCCTGTCTGATAGAACTCCTCTGTTCTCTCTCCTGTCTGATAGCACTTCTCTGTGCTCTCTTCTGTCTGATAGGACTCCTCTGTGCTCTCTCCTGTCTGATGGCACTCTTCTGTGCTCTCTCCTGTCAGATAGTACTCTTCTGTGCTCTCTCCTGTCTGATAGAACTTCTCTGTGCTCTCTCCTGTCAGATAGTACTCTTCTGTGCTCTCTCCTGTCTGATAGAACTCCTCTGTGCTCTCTCCTGTCTGATGGCACTCCTCTGTGCTCCCTCCTGTCTGATAGAACTCCTCTGTTCTCTCTCCTGTCTGATAGCACTTCCCTGTGCTCTCTTCTGTCTGATAGCACTCCTCTGTGCTCTCTCCTGTCTGATAGTACTCCTCTGTGCTCTCTCTTGTCTGATAGCACTCCTCTGGGCTCTCTCCTGTCTGATAGGACTCCTCTGTGCTCTCTCCTGTCTGATAGGACTCCTCTGTGCTCTCTCCTGTCTGATAGGACTCCTCTGTGCTCTCTCCTTTCTGATAGCACTCCTCTGTGCTCCCTCCTGTCTGATAGGACTCATCTGTGCCTTCTCCTGTCCTATCAGACACAGAGGAATGCTAGCCCATCCCCCCCCCCCCCCCCCCACACACTTACTGGACTGACATCTGATTGGTTTCAGTGGGAATGATTTAATGCTTTACGTCACCTTTGGTGGCATAGCGATGCTGGGGAATCAAATTATATATAATATATATATACAGTATATATATATATATATATATAGCTTTTGTTCTTCTTTTCTATGGTTCTGTATATTCATTATATAACTTGATGTACTGTATCTGTATATCATACATTAAATTGCGCTATCCTTTGTATCATATATCAATTTCTCTACAATGTGTCTGCCAGGAGTATTGTTGCCAACATGCATAGAGCTTTCAAGAAAGATAATTTTTCTCTTTCTAATTTAAATGTATCTTTCAATTTTTCATATAAATCATCTCAGCTTTCATGGACAGACAAGTGATATAATAAGTCATTCTGATATTTCTATCATTAGTTCTATAATAAAATAGCGTAAATTCTCCTTGGTCTGCTTAGGGTAACTGCACTTTTGAATGCCTGAGTGCACAGATATTTGAATGATAGCTGTACAGTCACATTTAAAAAAGACAAAAAATATTAGAATAAAAGTATATAATCCTAAACTATAACCTAGAATACAATAACTAAATTAAATATGTTCTGAAAAATGTTTTATAATTGTTTTAAAGGGGTTTTTGAAGACTGAAGCTGGGTTCACACTTCGGAATTTCAGAGATTTTGAGTGTGGCTAGCGCCGAAGCGGGAGAGGTTTTCCGGGTGGGAAGACCACCTCGAAAACTCTGCAGTGTGGCCTGTGCATCGGAAACACATTGCGAGCAATAGGACTCTGCTGCATCGGAATTTCTGAGCGAAATTTCAAAACAGAATTCCACACAGGAATTCTGTAGTTTGAACCTGGCCTTAGGAGGAGCATTCACAGAATGTTTTATCTATATGTTGCAGCCATCAAAAATGGTATCTGATTGGTATCTGTTTCTGTGAGACACAAAAGCGTCATAAGTAGACTACATTTGGTCTATTGGACACTACAGTGACCCCTCAACTTACAATGGCCTCAACATACAATAGTTTCAACATACAATGGTCTTTTCTGAACCATTGTAACTTGAAACCAGACTCAACATACAATGCTTTGGAATCTGCGAAACGTGTCAATGGATGGAAGAACCGACCAATCAGAATGGATATTTCACTGCTAAAACCCCTGTATTACTGAAGTGTATGCACTGACTGGTGTCTGGTAGCGCCCCCTACAGTACAGGGAGGTATTTCATGTTCTTTACCTGTGCCAGGGTTAGCTTCTTCTTTGGGCATCAGGTGAGGGCGGCTCCATTTTCCTTTTTTAAGGACATTGCATGTTCTGTACAGGACCCTGAAGAAGCTTCTGTCCTCTACATAGACCAGTGTTTCCCAAAGAGGTTGCCTCCAGCTGTTGCAAAACTACAACTCCCAGCATGCCCGGACAGCCTTTTGCTGTCCGGCCATGCTGGGAGTTGTGGCTTTGCAACAGCTGGAGGCACCGTGGTTGGGAAACACTGACATAGACAGTGATTACAGCTCCCAGCAGATCTTTATTACTTTTATATGTAAGGATTTGCTTTATCTGTATTAGTTATCTACTTATTTATCTTTAATCCTCACGTTTTCCAATTTTTGGATGACATTTTGGTGGCTTCAGAACCAATTACCAGGTTTCCATAGAGTTATGGTCTCAACATACGATGGTTTCAACATACAATGGTCGTCCTGGAACCAATTAATATTGTAACTTGAGGGACCACTGTATAGGTATTATATGATTTAAACACCATGGAAAACTTTTATGATGGTTTCTGTCCTATACCGATGGTGTACAGACAAAATGTTACATACAAATATTATATTTTATCTTGTTTCTTGTTTTGAGCCATAAAAACAGCCCAAACAGGGGTGGAAGGAGGGGAGCGTAATGCTGCACGACTGAAAATGAAGAAAACATGTTGTTTGAAGTACCAGACATTGTTATGGTAAGTACCAAAGTAATGGGCTGTATTGCTTGTTTCTTTTCAGTCTCTAGATTGGAGAGGAGGGGAATGGGAAAGGCAATACAAAAAAGTTCCAAGGAAATTTGGTATTCTGGCGTAATTTGCCCCAGAAAACTGTCTGACATTACTTGCTCCACATTTATTATAAGTTTCAGACACTTTACTCCAGCATTCAAAAAAAGGGGCAGGTCCTCGGTAAAGGAGTGTAGCTTATACAGTGGTGCCTCAAGTTACAATATTAATTGGTTCCAGGACGACCATTGTATGTTGAAACCATTGTATGTTGAGACCAGAACTCTATGGAAACCTGGTAATTGGTTCTGAAGCCACCAAAATGTCATCCAAAAATAGGAAAAAGTGAGGATTAAAGAAAAATAAGTAGATAACTAATATAGATAAAGCAAATCCTTATATATAAAAGTAAGAAAGATCTGCTGGGAGCTTTAAATCACTGTCTATGTCAGTGTTTCCCAACCAGGGTGCCTCCAGCTGTTGCAAAACTACAACTCCCAGCATGCCCGGACAGCCGTTGGCTGTCCGGGCATGCTGGGAGTTGTAGTTTTGGAACAGCTGGAGGCAACCTCTTTGGGAAACACTGGTATATGTAGAGGACAGAATCTTCTTCAGAGTCCTGTACAGAACACGCAATGTCCTAAGAAAAGGAAAATGGAGTCGCCCTCACCTGATGCCCAAAGGAGCAGCTAACCCTGGCACAGGTAGGGAGTACAGAACATGTAATACCTCCCTGTACTGTAAGGGGCGCTACCAGATACCAGTCAGTGAATACACTTCAGTAATACAGGTAAAGAGTACAGAACATGTAATACCTCCTTGTACTGTAGGGGGCGCTACCAGACACCAGTCAGTGCATACACTTCAGTAATACAGGTAAAGAGTACAGAACATGTAATACCTCCTTGTACTGTAGGGGGAGCTACCAGATACCAGTCAGTGCATACACTTCAGTAACACAGGTAAAGAGTACAGAACATGTAATACCTCCTTGTACTGTAGGGGGCGCTACCAGACACCAGTCAGTGCATACACTTCAGTAACACAGGTAAAGAGTACAGAACATGTAATACCTCCCTGTACTGTAGGGGACGCTACCAGACACCAGTCAGTGAATACACTTCAGTAATACAGGTAAAGAGTACAGAACATGTAATACCTCCTTGTACTGTAGGGGGCGCTACCAGACACCAGTCAGTGCATACACTTCAGTAATACAGGTAAAGAGTACAGAACATGTAATACCTCCTTGTACTGTAGGGGGAGCTACCAGATACCAGTCAGTGCATACACTTCAGTAACACAGGTAAAGAGTACAGAACATGTAATACCTCCTTGTACTGTAGGGGGCGCTACCAGACACCAGTCAGTGCATACACTTCAGTAACACAGGTAAAGAGTACAGAACATGTAATACCTCCCTGTACTGTAGGGGGCGCTACCAGACACCAGTCACTGCATGCACGTTAGGAATACACAGGTGATTTACCAGTGAAATATCCATTCTAATTGGTCGGTTCCTCCAGCCATTGACACGTTTCGCATATTCCATAGCATTGTATGTTGAGTCCGGTTTCAAGTTACAATGGTCCAGAAAAGACCATTGTATGTTGAAACTATTGTATGTTGAGGCCATTGTAAGTTGAGGGATCACTGTATATATATTTTTTTCATTTTCAAAACATCCCTGGGGTGCTTAGACTTGAGGTACGTGCTTCCTGTCAGTATTGTACGTATGGCATGGTGTGTATGCTTTATGGTAGCTGAAGAAAATGGGAGTCGATTGACAGAGAAAAGTGATGGATTATTGTAGTATCAAGGAAGGATGGGGTATAGTTGTTCCTCAGAAGCCATGAGAGGAAAGACAGGTTGTCTCACATGGAAGAGCAGTGAATGGAAATGAAATCAGTACCAGGATCAGCCCCATACATAATTATTGGGGAGTCCCACAATCTCCTATCCTAAGGACCTGAATGGACAAACCCCTTCCATTTCCTAATAGATGGTTATGAACATGAGTTTTACAACCCCTCTAAACAACAATAGCAAAATTACTGCCTTCCTTGTTAGGTTCACCTGTTTAATTGTTTGTTAACACAAAAGCTTATAAGCCAATCACATGTCAGTAACTCACGTCTAGGCATGTGGACGTGGTTGAGGCAACTTGCTGACATCCAAACCGAGCGTCTGAATGGAATAGAAAGGGAATTTAGGAGACTTTAAATATGGCATTTGGTGTTGGTGCAAGACGGGCTGGTCTGATTATTTCAGAAACTGCTGATCTGGGATTTTCCCGCACAACCATCTCTAGGGTTTACAGAGAATGGTCTGAAAAAGAGAAAATATCCAGAGAGCAGCAGTTGTGTGGAGGAAAACGCCTTGTTGATGTTAGTGGTCAAAGGGGAATGGGCAGACTGGTTCGAGATTACAGATAGACAACAACAGTAACCTAAAATTACCACTGATTACAACCTAAGTATGCAGAATACCAGCTCTAAATGCACCAAGATGTCAAAGCTTAAACCAGATGGGCTACAGAAGCTAAGGGGGAATTTTGCTTTTGTGATCCCACATCAATGACTTAGAAAAACAAATTAGCAGGCCAAGAGGTGTGACAAAATGTGCACCCTTTTCGGGAACACATTTTAATTAACCACTTAAGGACCAATGACGTCCTGGGACGTCATGGCACCCTGGGCCTTAAGGACCAATGACGTCCCAGGACATCATGGCGTTTTCCGGTCCCTGCCGCTCGCCGGACAGAGATCGGAACGGCATGCCTGCTGAAATCGTTCAGCAGGCATGCCGTGCAAATGACTAGGGGGGACCCGGGACCCCCGCATGTCGGCGATCGCAGAAAATCGAATGTCAATTCAGACATGCGATTTTCTCCTATTCCGGGGTGATCGGGTCTCTGGTGACCCGATCACCCTGAAAATAGGGATGCTCGGACCTGTCAGTGAAAGTCCCCAACATCCTGCAGGGTAGGAGTGAGGTCGCAATGCTGCGATCTCCTCCCATCCCCTGCCATTGGTCAGAACTGATTCTGACCAATGGGAGAAATTAAACTGAAAGTAAAGTGATTTTTACTGTGGCAACCACTAGGAAGGCCGAACTGTTACAGTGGTGCCCAAACTGTAGCCCTCCAGATGTTGCCAAACTACAACTCTCAGCATGCCTAGACTGCCCAGGCATGCTGGGAGTTGTAGTTCTGTAACATCTGTCCCTTCAGATTTTGCAATTTTCATGAAATTTTTGAAAATTGCTGCTCTACTTTGAAGCCCTCGAATTTTTTCAAAAAGTAAAAATATGTCCATTTTATGATGCCAACATAAAGTAGACATATCGTATTTGTGAATAAAAATAAAATTTATTTGGAATATCCCTTTTCCTTACAAGCAGAGAGCTTCAAAGTTAGAAAAATGCTACATTTTCAAAATTTTCATGAAATTTTGGCATTTTTCACAAAAAAAGGATGCAAGTAACACCGAAAATTTACCACCAAAATAAAGTAGAATATGTCACGAAAAAACTATCTCAGAATCAGAATATTCAGTAAAAGCATCTTAGAGTTATTAATGCTTAAAGTGACGGTGGTCAGATGTGCAAAAAACGCTCTGGTCCTAAGGTGTAAAATGGCCTGATCCTTAAGGGGTTAAACAATGTCTATTTTGAGATAACCAAATTTGCTACTTTTTTGTTGCTCTTATGCCAAAAAGTGGAGTAAACTGCATAATTAATATGGCCCGTTCTGTGTGATATAGCACTGGGACCTAATGGGGGTCAAAAAGGTATTAAGCATCGATAGGAAGCCAGTATACTGCAGAAGCCCTGGGCATAGGATCCAAGCTCAATTTGTAACAATAGGATAGAAATAGTATATTGTAGGAGAAACATTGGGGATATTGGGATATTGGTGGTTGTCCCCTAGCTGCTGGTTCCTCTCTTTCCTTGTCTTCTTTGGTCTTCATAGTTTACAGAACAGAAACACAATTCAGATTTAGGATATTACTTTGAAAAGGCTGCATACCTGTTGCTTAAAAAGTTGTGCAAAATCATTTATCTGAAAGGCATAATATATAGCTCACGGTTTTTCATTCTTTGTAAGGCTGCAGAGTTTCATTGGGAAAAGAAATTTCATAATCCCATGTGAAGGTCTGAAAGACATGATGGTCCATCAGTTCTCTTGGTGAAAATGTATTTGCCGCAGGATATAGTATGTGTGATCAGAATGACAGAACATTGATGAAACTGGTTTTGGTAACTCAAGGTGAAAGTTCTTCTTCCAGCAATGAGTCAAATGTTACTGATATCTACAACCACTACCTCCGGTATATTTCAAATTTAGGCATTTTGCACACAGCAGTACCACATGTGTAGGGCCTTTACCTAGACAAAAGGAGACAATTGCCCTGTACCTCTCAGACATGCATTTACACCAGAATTTAGACCAGTGGCGGTCTTGATAAATGCCCCAATGTGTTTTTGTTATTAGTATTCTAAATGCAATATCCAATATGTAGATACTCTCAAATACTCTCAAATCACTCACCCAGGGGTGTTCCAGCTTGGGTGTTGCCACCCCACCAATCAGAAATGGATGATCTATCCTCATGATCTAACCGGAGGATATATTTTTGACTGGAAACTCCCTTTAATGTAACAGGGTTCCTACAAATAGGATGTCTGGGATTAGGAAAGAAGAACAGCATCCCTCTTGTCCATGGGTTGTCTTGTCCATACGAATAAGAGTGGCACCACTTTTGAGGGAAAAAAAAACACCTTATTTCCAAATTCTAGCCAACCCCTTGTAGAATTTCAGGACCTAATACACAAATTTAAGTCATGGTGCTATTTTGATAGTTTAGCATCATCAATAATCCACTTTGCCGTCTTATTATGTGGCAATACTATTTCCATAACACATAATCCCTCTCCAAACCTTCATGTTGGTTTTGAGTGATGGGACAATAAAGAGGCAGCGCACTGCAGTGGAGGTTTTATGGAGACCTTGATCAGGATGACTACCGCAAACAGGCAAGCAAGGCTTTTACAATGTACAGGCGCGAAACAGAAAAATATTGGATAAATGATGCATAAAGTGACAATGTATTAAGCCTTCTTTATATTTTAGTGCAGGTTTATGTACTATTTAGCTTTGCCGTTATAAACTGATCAAAGCCTATATTTTTGGGCCTAGTTGGTTGCATCAGTTATGGTTATTATTGCTGCGGCGAGAGTGGTTCTAAAACATGGCCACTTAACTATTTCTAATTACAGCAGTAAAACTACTGTCAGCTACAAGAGGCGCAAGTTTTCCGTCAGGGCAATACACTTTACAGACAAATGGAAATATCAAGGGTAGCGAGGCCAATAAATATTTTAAGCGAATGGCTGGAGTCCAGAGACAATTTGCTTTGTAGAAAATAACCTTTACAGAACCTGTATGCTATATATTAGAAAGCGGAATCAACCTCATTATCCCTGCTAAGATACAGGGAACAGCTATACTTTTCTTTATTGCTAGGTATGGAATTTAATGTTGACCACGCTTCAGATCTTTTCTTTTATGGGTTTCAAGCAACCGTGATGCTCATTAAAAACACCGGGGGTTCTATTTAGGCTTGAAAGAAAACTACAGCATTGGAAATATTATATGATTATTTACATCTTTTAGTCAAGCCGTTTCCAGCAAAAAAGTAGAATGGAGAGGAGTTAGATTTAATAAGTTTGGCCTTTATTATTAGATATTTTTATGCTGTGTTGACCATGTGACCTTGTCTCTTGGAGTTTGCTATCTGATTTTTTTCTCCTGGGGTTCACAAGGAACTTTACCTTGACATTTGCCCTGTAATAAATTGACTGTAATGCATCATTTTTTCGGGATCTAGTGTTCCATATATTTATCTAGCTTCAGCTTTGAAGGTTTTAATTGCCAACCTAATCTTGCAGAATGCTAGGAGACTCATTATAAGTGCGGTAGGATTCAAAGGTAAAATCTAGAACTTACAAACTGCAGTCAGATAAGTATGGATGGAGAAAGCAAAATTCCCAACCAATTACACTTTTTGATATATTCTCTCTATGAAGTAGTCATCCGTGACCCCCTTGGATAGAGGGAAAAATTTACTTCATAATGGTTCAATTCACTATATGACTTCACTCAAATACTGTTAATTGTATCTATTAAAAGGCACCCAAGGGTATGCCCATATTTGCAACCTTTTTCTGTTGTTTTATTGGGGCTTTCTGGGATGTTTTTTGATTGATGGCCTAGCCACATAATAGACCATTAATTTATGATTGTAGGGGTGCCAATCAAACTGGACACCCAACTATGGTTATATGACACATATCCTGCAGCCCTTAGCAAAGATCAAACTTGTTACGCCGAGCGCTCCGGGTCCCCGCTCCTCCCCGGAGCGCTCGCGACATCCTCGCATTTGCAGCGCCCCGGTCAGACCTGCTGACCGGGTGCGCTGCAATATCTCTCTCAGCCGGGATGCGATTCGCGATGCGGGAGGCGCCCGCTCGCGATGCGCATCCCGGCTCCCGTACCTGACCCGTTCCCCGTCGGTCTTGTCCCGGTGCGCGCGGCCCTGCTCCTTAGGGCGCGCGCGTGCCGGGTCTCTGCAATTTAAAGGGCCACTGCGCCACTGATTGGCGCAGCAGGCTTAATTAGTGTGTTCACCTGTGCACTCCCTACTTATACCTCGCTTCCCCTGCACTCCCTCGCCGGATCTTGTTGCCATTGTGCCAGTGAAAGCGTTTCCTTGTGTGTTCCTAGCCTGTGTTCCAGACCTCCTGCCGTTGCCCCTGACTACGATCCTTGCTGCCTGCCCTGACCTTCTGCTACGTCCGACCTTGCTCTTGTCTACTCCCTTGTACCGCGCCTATCTTCAGCAGTCAGAGAGGTTGAGCCGTTGCTGGTGGATACGACCTGGTTGCTACCGCCGCTGCAAGACCATCCCGCTTTGCGGCGGGCTCTGGTGAATACCAGTAGCAACTTAGAACCGGTCCACCAACACGGTTCACGCCAATCCCTCTCTGGCACAGAGGATCCACCTCCAGCCAGCCGAATCGTGACAAAACTGGACACCCAACCAACTATGATTATATGACACATATTCTGCAGCCCATAGCAAAGATCAAACTGGACACCCAACCAACTATGATTATATGACACATATTCTGCAGCCCATAGCAAAGATCAAACTGGACACCCAACTATGATTATATGACACAAATTCTGCAGCCCATAGCAAAGATCAAACTGGACACCCAACTATGATTATATGACACAAATTCTGCAGCCCATAGCAAAGATCAAACTGGACACCCAACCAATTATGATTATATGACACATATTCTGCAGCCCATAGCAAAGATCAAACTGGACACCCAACTATGGTTATATGACACATATCCTGCAGCACTTAGCAAAGATCAAACTGGACACCCAACCAACTATGATTATATGACACATATTCTGCAGCCCATAGCAAAGATCAAGCTGGACACCCGACTATGGTTATATGACACAAATTCTGCAGCCCATAGCAAAGATCAAACTGGATACCCAACTATGGTGTTTTGTTTTGCCCTTCAGGACAGAAGGCTCTAAGTCATCCCGGTCAATGGACACTTTTCATTACCAAGCAACCTACTTACTGTTTTCACTATGTCTCCACTGCTCGGGCTGCACAAAGGCTTCTGGTTGCCAGGATGACCAGTGCCAGAAGATTACCAGCGGATGGTTTCTCAATAAATATTACAAATTATGGGAACTAGATTTCTAGAGATGAGATGTTAATCCATGACAATTGATGTCTTACTAATGAAGGTTTTTGTCATCTTTGGATGAATATGGAAGGGTTATAGGTTGGATGTGACAGAGTCTTTTTTATTTAACAACCTTTGCTATAGTGTATATATTTGAATGTATATTGTATGTTATATATTCTACTTTATATTACTTGGCTTTATTATTTTAGCTATCAAGTGTACATTTCTTGTATGTGGCACTGTACTAGCATTATTTTTTAATTTTTTACTTTGCACATTAAAATTAGCTTGTCCTCAGATATACAGATTCATGCAGGCTTTAGACAGGTAGGAGAAAATTCAGTCCCTCATAAATTTCTTAACTTTGGTATCCTTTGTCAATGACCCAATTCCCAAAAAATTATATCTCATTATTACAATAAATGCAAAAAATGATGATAATTTTCAGCACTTAGAAATGTGCAATTTAAGTGTAAGTATAGATGAGTGCAGTCAATTATCACTGAATAGCAGAGAACTCATGAGGAGGTAATGGACTTTGTAGGGTCATCCGCAGGTACTCTGCATTTTCAGGTCAACTATTATAAATTATGAATTAGCTGGTCAAGATGAGGGTGACCCAAAGGGAAGAGAGATTCTTGTTGGTAATGTCAAAAAAATTGGCTCATTGACATAATTATACAATTTTCTGGTTCAGACTTTTAATATTATCTTCTCCTGCACACTGCTCGGCCTTCTGTTAGTTTAAAAAGCAAAATGTCCTTGGATGCAGGAAAGACCTTTTTCTAATAAACTGAATGGAGCCATCACAATTATACATAAGCTAAATGTTGGCTGATGAGATGCCATTGAAAAGCAATTTAGCTCTTTAGTCAGATTATATTCCACTTGGTTTGTCTATATTTTCTTACATATTTGTAATACCAAGTACTTACTACATATTTTGATAATGCTTTCATTTTTATTCTTGACACATAAATAATGCCCTAAAATGTGCCCCCTTTGAGCCCCAAAGAAGCTACATACCCATTGTGCCCCCACGCAGTATTTAGACCCCTTTGTGCCCCCACACAGCAGCTAGAACCTCTTTGCACCATCACACACTATGTAGGACCTCTTTAAATGTCTTGTTTGTGCCACCATGCAGTATTTAGGTCCCTTTGGTGCCCCAAACAGAGTAGTTACATGCCTACTGTAGTTGTGCCCTAACTGAGTTGTTAGGCCCCTTTTTTACCCCCACACAGCAGTTAGGCCCTCTTTTTGCCCTCACACAGCAGACTCCTCACCCAATTATTATAAAGAGCAGATATATGCCATATATAGGGAAATTAACTGACTCACACCACCTTTGTCAGGGAACGGACATCCTCTCTTCCCCTGATACCCTGTAGATTGCAGGCTGAAGTCAGCTCGCGGTTTAAAGGGGTACTCCGGGAAACTAAACCCATAGCCCATCCTTTCCCTCTCACCAAAGTATGTTCTTGTCTAAATATCATTCATTAGCTATATAGAGCAGTTTCCCTCTTTCAGCTGTCACTTACATGCAGCAAGTGAGAGAAAAACATACTTTTTAGATCCACTTTGTCTCCTCAGTAAGACCTAGCCCCCTCCCTTCAAGACAACACCACCTGATTTCTGTCTTATTTCTGTTTGGTCTAGAGCTCTGGCTGTACAGCCACACCTCCCCTCCTCCTCCCCTCCCTGTGTGAAAAGCTTGTGAGGTGTGAGAGAAGAGCAGTGAAGATTCTCAGTCACAACTGAGCACATAGCTGTTTTTTTCCTCTGTAGATCTAATCAGTGACTTCTGCTATTAAGAGCACAGCATGATTTATTGCTGGGGGAAGGATAGTCTGAAAGAAAATACATGTGCAGTGTGTGAGTTGCAGTATGAACATGCACACAGATAGTGAAAGCAGTTGACTGGCAGCCATTACACAGAGCTGCACTGACTTCTGGGAGCTGTAATCTGTGCTGCAAACAAGGAAAAAGTATTTAGGATACATCAGGGGCCAAAGGAGCTACAAAAACCACATGGATAACTACAGGGGACACAGAACAGGTATTATGGTGGCTTTGGGGCATTTTTATGTTTCTTAGCTTCCTTGGAGTACCCCTTTAATGACTCCATGCTACGGATACAAAAACAGCTGAAAATGGCACACCTGTGTTCCTGATTACATCTCCTGCCAATGCCATTACAAAGTTTTGTGCATTCACATGCAACTGATTTATGCCAAAAACAATGCCAATACAGTCAGGTCAAGCCAACAGTATTACTCGTTCCTAAGTCCCAATTATACATTACAATTTTCTAATACCCCATTTAGAACTAACTTCTCAAAATGAAAATGACCATAAGATGGATGTTCATTTACTATTTTACATCTACTGTAGGTAGTTACTGAAATATTCAATTGAGCTATACAGGACATAAAACAACCATGTACATATTACAATATTTAAAATGGAATAAGTGTGTACTGTGAAGTGTGTACTGTGCTTTTATATACTTCATCATGACTTTATATTGACTGACAGGTAGAAGCACTGACTGACAGATAATCCAGATTCTCTATCCTTCCGAGCAGTTACACTTCAAGTTACATTAGTGTCCTCAGTAGAATCTTACACTTTATCCATCAAGTAAACCATACCATAACTTATATATAACCTTGGTCTACATAAGTTATGTCTTCTAAAATTAGGCAAAACATAACAATGCACTTGTACAACATATATATGTCCATCTGCAGCCTTCTCCTTATGCCTATCTGGGTGTCCTCCTCTCAGACCCACAGTACTCCGAGGGCCTAAATATCATATTATATATGAATGAACAAAGGTCAGCAAATTTATGTTTACATTTTCTCCCTTTCCCCCCAAGACCGCCATTATGGACAGGCCTACTGAGCCTATGAAAACTTGGTCAGAGTGTCCTAGGATAAAATGGATACTCTATTTTAGGCATGATAAATTTAGACATGTGTAATATAATGGACACGTAAAATGAATTCCTGGTTACAATTCTGATAATACATCATAATAATATCATCCAATATCACCAGCAATTGAAAAGATTCAAGAAAATAATATATAGTTGTTAACAATTTGGTTGAATCGAGAAATAGAGAATGGGAAAAAAAGGATACAACATTTTTGGAAATTCATGGCACCTCCTTAAAGGATATAGTCTGCTTAATGTTAACGGAGCAAATGAAGATTTCCGAACGACCGTTCCAGGAAAAAAGTAATGATGTAATCCATGGGGAGTCTTTGAGTGTCTGTCAAAGAAGGTATTTGTAGAACAAGAACTAGCCTTTATGGAAAGCAAAGGAAATAGGTGACATGGCTGAGATAGATTCTTTCTTCCCTAAATGTCACAGAACATGGAGTACCACTGCTAAGAGAATAGTCAACAGTAGGAGATAAAGCGGGATTAGATCCGCCACATGACCTTTGGATTTCCAAACGTGAAGGTCATGTTTCCTTCTTGTCTGGAGGTAACCGGTGAATGAGCTCAGAAAATAAATAAAAAAATATCTAGACGTTCAGAGGAAAATTAGATTATACAGATGCATAAAGGGACATTTACAATGGCATACAGTAGAGAAAAGCTGAAAGGCAAGACAAGCCATGCATCTGGATTTTCCATACTTGACAACTGCTTGCCAAACCCCTTAAAGTATCATGAAACAAAACTTATACCCCTATGCGAAGGATCGGGGATAAGTTTTAGATCAGGGAAGGTCCCCAGAAATCTTCTGTTTAGAGCCCCGGATTTCCTTTACAGTGGCATGTCACTACCCCTGCCCAAAGTGCGGGCCGCCACGCCCCCTCTATATAGTTCTATGGGAGAGCCGAAGATTGCCGAACAGCTCTCCCATAGAACTATATGGAGGAAATGTGGCGGGGGTCATGTCGCGCCCCTGTGAAGGAGTGCCGGGGCTCAAAGCAGGAGATTGCAGGGGGCCCCAGCGCTCAGGGACCCCCCCCCCCCCTTCAGATAGGGGATGTTTTTTTCATGATACTTGTTCTTTAAGGACACAGCCCATTTTCTTTTTTGCATTTTTGTTTTAGCTTTTCATTTTTTAAGAGACATATAACAACCACAGAGCCAATGTACTGTTCAGCACTATATATTAACATGGTAACGATAAGTACTATCGGCAATATTTTTCTACTGCCTGACTCTGCATGCTGCACAAGAAGATTGGTCATTCAACGGCACGGGGGTGAGTAGCAGGCCTCTGTTTCAATTCCTATAGGTCACCTAAGTGACCCAAAAGTAACCCAATTTCCCATATATTCCAAAAACTTTATTATTAAATCATAATTAAGCACACATTTTGGTTTAAAAAATCCAGTGTTTTTCCGCTCCTGAGGTATTAGATGCTATATAGCACTCTTAGCATTCATGATCGGTGTACACCTGCAGTGTGTACAACCAATATAGGAGCTAGCACTGATGTTTAAAATCAAAGCTCAGCCCCCCTCAACATGTTTCGCTGCTGGACGCAGCTTTGTCAAGAGGTTAAAGGACTCTGGACTCCATCTGCACTCACTGGACCACTGCATTCTCACTGTGATGGTCTGATATGCCCCCGAATCCAATGGCAACTCCATTTTGCCTATAGATGTTGTGATCAGCATTGATCTCGGCATCTATAGGGTTAAAGGGGTTATCCACCATAAGGTGATTTTAGTACGTACCTGGTAGGCAGTAATAGACATGCTTAGGAAGCATCTGCTCTTGTCTTGGGGCTAAATGGCTATGTTGTGAGATTACCATAATACTGTGACTAGCTTTTTGTGAACTGGTATTTCCTGTTTGACTTTTCTTTTTTTTTTTTACTACAAATCCTATAATTCCATTTTCCTCCCTCCCACACACTCAGCTACCCTACCCATTGAAACATAAATAAGCTGCAACCATTCAAAAGACCTGTGGTTTTCAATCAGGGTGCCTACATCTGCTGCATTAGTTGCAGATTGATCTCTCTCCCACCAAGCGATCCCTCCACCCATTGAAGCAGACAGGCTCCCTGTCATCAGCTGACTAGTGAGGTCAGGTTTCGGCCGCATTTCAATCTGGGAAAAATCTGAGACAACAGTCATTTTGTATGCTGGTAAAAATAAATATTGGGGTGAAAATCCCAGAAGAATTGTGAGAAAACCATTACACACAGGTACAGACACATAGAATAGTCAAATAAAAAAATTCCTGGAATACCTCTTTAATGGCTGACATAAGCTGAAGTCCGCAATGAGAGGTAAGTCTCAGTAGCTGGAACTCACTTGCTAAGAAACGAGCGCAGCTCCTGTGCTCGCTTTATAGTTGGGCAGTAAATGTACTAGCTTAAATTCCGTACATTAATGGCACATGTCTTTACGGGGTAAAACATACATGAGAATATTTTATGTCAGGAATATAAGGTGGATGATGTCACTGAGGCCTCACACGTTCTGTTTAACAGGAGTAAATGGATCAAGCCAGTCCACTGCATGCCAAACACCAATAGGGCCCAAGAGACCCCATTAACATTAATGGGGTCTTTTTGGGTTTCCAGCCAATGTCTGTACTTTCAATGGATTCTAACCAGACAAAAAAGTAATGCTGACCAAAGATGTGCACATGTGGACTAGAAAGAGGGCTTGAGCCCCTCAATATTGTACAGAAGCAGGGAGTCCGACTATATACAGGGGGGGCGGAACACATGCTGGAAGAGGTCATAGGTGATAGTTGTATGTATCACGCCTGAAGAAAGGATCAGTTTATATCCAGAAACCCGTTGTGTGACAATAAATATAACTTACAGATATGCACCGAATCCAGTGATTTCTGCGACAGCGCGATCCCAAGCTTCCGTTTTCCTCTGCTCTTCACATATTCGGCTATATACAGGACTTCCTGCTCTTGTACTACAGCACATCCCCTATTAGAATAAGGTCAAACCCAAGCTGTGACCCGTTTTTCAAAAGTTACAAAGCCTATGTGTTATGTATATCTCTGGCTTAGTAATTGAATAACTATTCTTTCTAGCACTGTCCAGTCACAGCCAAAAAAAATAAATAAAAAAATTCCCTCCACTAATTCATGAACCTTCTTTTCAATCCTGTCTGTAATAAATATAAAGAAATCTCAAATTGAATACTCAGAATGGTTTTATTACAATTAAAACATTTATTCAATTAAACGCTACAAGGGCGATGTTACCAAAAAATATGATTCATGTCACTATTATATAGCGAAAAGAAAATCCACTGAAATGTGTTTAATATATTATCTCACCCCAAGCCTCAGAAGATGTATGAACTCGGCTTTGCTGTCTGCTGTATTGCAAAGCCGGAGAACGCTTCTGAATTGAGCATAAAACATTACTAATGAAACTAGAGATGAAAAATGAGAGCAGTAGCGGAGAGGAAAGGATTTGTTCATTTGATAAATTCCCATTTTTTTTTACAGTATACAGTGTAAGGAACACTTGGAAAAGAAGGTGAATGGCTTTACTGGAAGCCGCGTATTTCATTTCCAGGAGTAAATCTGAAAACCAATTTCTATAAATTCTTATCAGTTACATTGAGAAAATTACCAGGCACTTTCCTTAAATCAGTGCAGATAGCTAATGCTATATATAGAGTGAAAAATAGGTAGAGCAAATAGTTGTATATTAGCCATATCTCTGCATGTGTAAAGGTCATGACATGATTCAGAGCTTCACTCGCATACTATAAGGGTCGTATAATAGCGCTCTGCAATATATTCCATTATGTGCAGCAAAAGTATCTTTCCTCGCAGTCGCTCTTGTCAAATAAAATGTAGAAAAATCTGTTTTATTTTATTTGCCTTTAAATTTTAGACACAAAGCTCCCGGCATGAAATATAGGAGAAAGGCTTTATGCGGTGGTTTATTTCATACTAAAACCATGCGGCATTCTATTTATACTCTCTGCAAAGTGTGTCAGTCCCAGTCCTAGCATGCTCGCTAGAGATGAGCGAACTTACAGTAAATTCGATTCGTCACGAACTTCTCGGCTCGGCAGTTGATGACTTTTCCCTGCATAAATTAGTTCAGCTTTCCGGTGCTCCGGTGGGCTGGAAAAGGTGGATACAGTCCTAGGCGACTCTTTCCTAGGAATGTATCCACCTTTTCCAGCCCACCGGAGCACCTGAAGGCTGAACTAATTTACGCAGGAAAAGTCATCAACTGCCGAGCCGAGAAGTTCGTGACGAATCGAATTTACTGTAAGTTCGCTCATCTCTAATGCTCACAGAGGAAATACACCATAAAGGGTCTATTCACGCGGCGGAATGTTTGCTTGGGGAATTCTGCCTCAACTTAGAGCCCATAGACTTTTATGGTATTCCGCACTCCCATTCAACCTTCTGAAATTCCGCAAGCGGAATTTCAGAAGGTTGAATGGGAGTGCGGAATCCCATAGAAGTCTATTGGTTTTAAATGGGCACTCCCCTCGAAAACATTTCATTCAAATCAACTGGTGCCAGAAAGTTAAAGGGATTATCCAGGAAAAAACTTTTTTTTAATATATCAACTGGCTCCAGAAAGTTAAACACATTTGTAATTTACTTCTATTAGAAAATCTTAATCTTTTCAGTACTTATGAGCTTCTGAAGTTAAGGTTGTTCTTTTCTGTCTCAGTCATCTCTGGTGACACGTGTCTCGGGAACCGCCCAGTTTAGAAGCAAACCCCATAGCAAACCACTTCTAAACGGGGCGGTTACCGAGACACGTGTCATCAGAGAGCACTTAGACAGAAAAGAACAACCTTAATCCTTTCAGTACTTATGAGCTTCTGAAGTTAAGATTTTTTAACAGAAGTAATTTACAAATCTGTTTAAAGGGGTTATCAAGGAAAAAACTTTTTTTTTTATATATATCAACTGGCTCCAGAAAGTTAAACAGAGTTGTAAATTACTTCTATTAAAAAATCTTAATCCTTTCAGTACTTATGAGCTTCTGAAGTTAAGGTTGTTATAAAGTAATAGAAGTAATTTACAAATCTGTTTAACTTTCTGGAGCCAGTTGATATATAAAAAAAAGTTTTTTCCTGAATAACCCCTTTAAACAGATTTGCAAATTACTTCTATTTAAAAATCTTAACCCTTTCAGTACTTAGCTGCTGTATGCTTCACAAGAAGTTCTTTTCTTTTTGAAGTTCCTTTCTGTCTGACCATAGTGCTCTCTGCTGACACCTCTGTACATTTTAGGAGCTGTCACGAGTAGGATAGGTTTTCTATGGGGATTTGCTCCTGCTCTGGACAGAGGTGTCAGCAGAGAGCACTGTGGTCAGACAGAAAGAAAATTCAAAAAGAAAAGCATACAGCAGCTGATAAGTACTGAAAGGGTTAAGATTTTCTTAACCCTTTCAACTTTCTGGCACCAGTTGATTTAAAAAAAAAATTGTTTTCCAGTGGAGTACCCCTTTAATTTGAGGTGGAATTCCGCAGAAATTCTGCCGTTTGAATAGACCCTTAGACTTCAGACGGCTATGATTCATGTCCACCTCTAGGACTTGAGTTGAGGACCACATGGGGGCTTAGGTTGCAACAAATGTTGCACAGCCAAAGACTGACCTGGGGCAAGTAACAGGTGTGGGCAATATAAAAATCACACCTGGAAGAAGATAAAAAGGAGAGAAGTTCACTTAGTCTTTGCATTGTGTGTGCAACACTAAGCATGGACAACAGAAAGAGGAGAAGAGAACGGTCTGAGAACTTGAGAACAAAAATTGTGAAAAAATATCAACAATCTCAAGGTTACAAGTCCATCTCCAGAGATCTAGATTTGCCTTTGTCCACAGTGCGCAACATTATCAAGAAGTTTGCAACCCATGGCACTGTAGCTAATCTCCCTGGACGAGGACAGAAGAGAAAAATTGATGAAAGGGGTCAATGCAGGATAGTCCGGATGATGGATAAGCAGCCCCAAACAAGTAAGATTTTCAACCCTGCAGACTCAGGGATCATCAGCGTCAGCGAGAGCTATCCGTCGACATTTAAATGAAATGAAACGTTATGGCAGGAGACCCAGGAGGACCCCACTATGGAGGAGACCCAGGAGGACCCCACTGCTGACACAGAGACATAAAAAAGCAAAACTACATTTTGACAAAATGAACTTGAGTAAGCCAAAATCCTTCTGGAAAAAACATCTTGTGGACAGATGAGACCAAGATAGAGCTTTTTGGTAAAGTACATCATTCTACTGTTTACCGAAAAAGGAATGAGGCTTACAAAAAAATGTTACAGTACCTACAGTGAAATATGGTGAAGGTTCAAAGATGTTTGGGGGTTGTCTTGCTGCCTCTGGCACTGGGTGTCTTGAATGTGTACAAGGCATCATGAAATCTGAGGATTACCAATGGGTTTTGGGTCGCACTGTATAGCCCAGTGTCAGAAAGCCGGGTTTGCGTCCGAGATCTTGGGTCTTCCAGCAGGACAATGACCCCAAACATCCATCCAAAAGCCCCCATAAATGGATGGCAACAAAGCGTTGGAGAGTTCTGAAGTGTCAGCAATGAGTCCAGATCTAAATCCCAAAAGTCTTCCACCAACTTCATTGAGAACATATTCTGAAAGTTCATGTATATGTGCCAAATAATAGCTATTGAAAGTGTATGGCCTTTTTAAATGTCACAACTACAGTTACCCCTATGGGAACTAGAGTTTGAGCCATATGTAAATCATATACTCATAGTCATATAATATAACTATACTATAATCCCAGAACCAATTGACCTAAGTGAATGTGACCCAAGACTTACTCCGAAAGGGATCATGACTGGTGAACCCAAAGGGAGACATATTTTATGACTATGAGAGGTCTCTTATGAATACTTAAAATTTTCTACCAAGTTAAGTAAGCTATCCATCAAATAAGAGTGACTGTTTATTGACATCCAGGCTACATGTGGGATCGATAAAATCAGTTAAGCAATCAGCATATAATAGAAGTGTTACCCATAGGAACCCTGCGCTAGGATGAAGGTTAGACATATCTCCGAGTCAGCAGGCATCTTCTGGCATCCTATATGCCCGATTCTACAGCGTTATCATGAATATGAAGGACAACTTTCCATCAAGCGGTAAAGCATTTAACTCAATTGTTACTGAATTTTATGAGCTTCTCCTGATTTAAGCACTATATAAACTGTAAGATATCATTCTGAGAAAGCCGAGGAGTGGGATTTACAGCCATAATATCTGCCACAAATTACAGCTTATAGAACATTTATAGACACAAAAAAAATAAAACTTTTACGTCTCCGTTACATGAGTGAGGTTATGACTGCTCTAATATTACAGAATAGGTTTGTGTAGATTCTGCTGGAGGAACCAATGAGGTGTTACAGCATTTAAAAAAAAATTATAGCCCAAATACAAGTCAGAAAGCATCCCTCCCAGACACGCACATAAACATCACCCAATGCTGGATGTTTATGGGGATTTAAATATCACCCAGGAATATATTCTTTCCTGTACTTTACCATATCATGAGCGCCAGGGTGACAAAATGGGCTGAATACATCAGCAAACAAACTTTCTTACTACTCTGTTTCCATTATGTGTGGTCATATTCAGTATACCACTAGACACACTTATGGACATTTATCAATGGGTTTAGTCAGGTTTTCTTTACTATAATTGTCGCAAAATCGCAACTGCGACTACACGATTTTTCGTGCGACATTTTGACTGGAAAGCGAGAAAAGCAAGTTTTCCTAAAATTTACTATGTAGTAATAATTTTAAAATGGACTAAGGGTAGTCAGGTATTTATTAACTGCGACAGTCGCAACTGCGCACAAAAAAGTCGCAACAGCGTTAAAAATTGACTAAATTTATTCCAGCTCAAACATGGAGCAGAAAAAGCTAAAACCAAAAGTAAAGAAGGAAAAATTGCTTACGTGAAAGAAAATTATCAACAGGCTGAAACCAGTTGATAAATACGTCACACATGAGCAAAAAAAAAGTAAGGAAAAAAATTACTAAAAAAAAGATACATAAGCAAAGATTGATAAATGTCCCTCATTATGATTTCAGATTGTTTAAGACATGTCGGGGGTGTGCATAAAGGAGATAGGTCAAATAAGAAAACATATAAAAAGTCACCTCCCTTTAATGTTCAGCCATACTTAGTGTTAGAAGCTAAATTAAGCGAATTAAAGGGGTATTCCAGGCAAAAACTTTTTTTTATATATCAACTGGCTCCAGAAAGTTAAACAGATTTGTAAATTACTTCTATTAAAAAATCTTAATCCTTGCAATAGTTATTAGCTTCTGAAGTTTTCTGTCTAACAGCTCAATGATGATGTCACGTCCCGGGAGCTGTGCATGATGGGAGAATATCCCCATAGGAACTGCACAGCTCCCGGGACGTGAGTCATCAGAAAGCAGTTAGACAGAAAAAAACAACTCAACTTCAGAATCTAATAACTATTGGAAGGATTAAGATTTTTTAATTGAAGTCATTTACAAATCTGTTTAATTTTCCGGAGCCAGTTGATCTATATAAAAAAAAGTTTGGGCCTGGAATACCCCTTTAAGGTTGCCTTATTGAACTCTAAAAAGATGCCGAAAGCCCACAGACAATGAAAATAACCTGCAAGCATCTCCATGGGGCTTCTAGATGGGTTAGTACACATCATGGAGGAAGCTGGAAGAAAAGTGGGCAACAGCATTAGTCTAATTTCTTCCCTCATGCTGCTTAACAATAATGGAAACTCCAGGGAGCATCTGCTGGGGGATCAGACGAGCCCAGGTTTAAAGGGGTACTCTGCTGCTCAGCGTTTGGAACAACGCCGGGAGCTCGTGATGTCATAACCCCACCCCCTCAATGCAAGTCTATGGAAGGGGGCGTGACGGCTGTCACGCCCCCTCCCATAGACTTGCATTGGGGGGACAGGGCATGACGCCATGAGGGGAGGCGGGACAATGACTTCACGAGCTACCAGCGCTGGCTCCAGCGTTCGGAACAGTTTGTTCCAAATGCTGAGCAGCGGAGTACCCCTTTAAAGTTAGGTTGGGTGCTTTTTTATAGAAACTCCTATTGAATAAACTCAGCTTGAACACTGGCCACAGGACCTTTAGCACCTTTTTATCCCCTACCTGTGAAGATCTCACAGTTTACGTCCACTGAATAGGGCATCAGACCCTTTATAAGGCCAAGGGAGGAGAACCTGAGCATGAGATGAGAAGCAGTGGCAACTTCTTGTGAAAGTGGAAAAGTAAGGTTAAAAGATTAATCTGACAATCTTATATTTTGGATAAAGTTTAGGATCAAGCTTCATAGCTTATATTCACCTTACTTGCCCCTCGCAGTTGTGTGGTGTCCCAGTGCGGAACACTCTTGTCCACCTGCCCTGTTAGGTGGATGTCACTTTGTGATGTCTGCTCTGGCCCACAGCTCCAGGTTACATTGTCATGCATTTTATGATTTATTTTAATGTATTTCCCATTGTTTAATATATTTTCAACAAGTCATTTCAACAGTTAACTGTATCTTTGTAGGAAGATGCATGGGGAATCGAATGTGCACTTTGGCCAATCAGGGCCTCCTGTCCTGCTCCAGACACAAGTCTGTCTAGTTTGAGGATTTAGAGAGTTATTTAGTGGAGTTAGTGAGAGGAGTATGTGAAGCTGCTCCATAGCAACCAAAGGATAAAGTGAATGAAGATCCTCCAGCCACTCCTGTCTGTACAGGTCCACCCTGGTGATAAACACGAAAACAGGAAATCCGTGTATAAAAGACTATACCGGGGGCAGCCATCCCCTTTCTCTGAAGTCTGCGTTTCCTACTTTGTCTTAAATTTACCCATGAGATCAATCGTGATGAACTGTGTTTTCTAGACGTGAAATTGAGAAGGGAGGCTGGGGGGAGAATAGATACCAACGAGTTTAGGAAACCGACAGCTAGCAACAGCCTTTTAAAATGGAGAGCCATCACCCCCTCCCTCTCAAACGAGGTATCCCAAAGGTCCAATATTTGCGAATAAAAAGAAATTGTTCCCATATCGAGAATTTAAACATACAGGCCTGGAACCACCGGCATAGATTCATGGAACGGGGTTACCCAGATAAGGTATTAAAGGGGTATTCCAGGCCAAAACATTTTTTTATATATCAACTGGCTCCGGAAAGTTAAACAGATTTGTAAATTACTAGTATTAAAAAATCTTAATCCTTCCAAAAGTTATTAGCTTCTGAAGTTGAGTTGTTGTTTTCTGTCTAACTGCTCTTTGATGACTCACGTCCCGGGAGCTGTGCAGTTCCTATGGGGATATTCTCCCATCATGCACAGCTCCCGGGACGTGACATCATCATTGAGCAGTTAGACAGAAAACTTCAGAAGCTAATAACTATTGGAAGGAGTAAGATTTTTTAATAGAAGTAATTTACAAATCTGTTTAACTTTCCAGAGCCAGTTGATATATATATAAAAAAAAGGTTTTGCCTGGAATACCCCTTTAAAATCAGCCTATCATGAATCTATGTGCAGAGATCGCAGTTCTCTTTTGATCCTGAAAGTGAAAAATACCACTGATAACACTCCTATAGGCACATTTGATAAGTCATCAGCTCAAATTAGACGGATCATAACCAGATTTTGGCCCATTCTTACTGCCGATCAATAGTGGTTGATTTAGTTGACGAGCGACCGGCAATCACCTACAGACGAGGAAGAAATTTAAGAGATTGCCTTATGCACAGCCACTATATTCCAACTCCTTCTTGCAGAACATGGTTACAGCAAAAAGTGCTAGGGACGTACAAGTGCGGCACCTGTAAAGCATGTAGGTTTATAAAAGTGACCAAGTGCCTGGTCAGTACTAGAGACGGGACAAGGTTCTTCAGTTGATCATTTGCCAACTGCAAGACAACTAATGTCGTCTATGCCTGCACTTGCCCGTGCCCACTTATCTATGTGGGCAAAACTAAAAGGGAGTTTCGCCGTAGAATATTGGAGCATGTGGGAGATATTCATCATCACCGTGACAAGCCCTTGGTCAATTATATGCATTCCTATCATTCCGATGAACTTATGGCCATACAATTTCAAGTACTGGAGGTTAAATCAAAGGGGAGGTGATAGAGATAGACACATGCTTCAAAAAGAAGCTCAGTGGATCTATCGATGGGATACAATCTCCCCGAGGGTGTTAAATTATTGTTTATCCTTTACATCATTTATATAACCTCGGGTGTACTTAGCAATGCGGTTGGCAAATGGATCGATTGAAGTACCTTTATATGTGACTGTCATATCCACATTATCCCATCATTGTTATTTTTACATCGGAGGTTGGGCGTTTTCCTGTTATTCCATGTCACCAGATGGGATGCAGCTTTGTACAATTGTCCTTTATTATGTTAATTCCATTCTTGTACTGTACCCCAACTAATAACATCAGAATGGACATTTTCCTTATCAATATGCAAACACCACTACTGAGCCACCTGTCACACCACTTAATTTATATTTTTTCTAATTCCTGTACTATTTTGCTTAATGGAATGCCCAATACCAGGAACTGAGGGATATCATTTTGCCAGCAATGTGCCTCTATTAGTATGCGCATACGCGCCCACATCGTGGAGCGCATATGCGGCCCATGGAACGCACGTACACGTGCATTAGATCCTCTCCATTAGTGTGCGCATGCGCGCTCACATTGTGGAGCACATATGCGGCTGATGGAACTTATGTACGCGTGCATTAGATCCTCACGATGATGCGCATCTGGATGTGATGTGCACTCGCTTCTGGTGGCTGACACGCAGGCTAGGAGCAGCGCAAGTATCAGGCGCTGGAGTCCTGCACATGTCCATCTCTGTTGTGGGAGGTACGTAATTAGGTTGTGGCCTAGCTATATAAATAGTGGCGGGACTATTTTCTACTGACAGCACCATCCAGTAGTCCACCATTAGGGCTGCGGGGTATTGAGGGACCTGCCGTTTCACTGGCACCATCGTGGTCTTGATAAGTATATCTCCGGAGTTTGCCATTACACACCTGGGTTGCTTTCTATGTATACAGGAATTATTTTTATTTAACCCCTTAAGGACCGGAGGTTTTTCCGTTTTTGCATTTTCGTTTTTTGCTCCTTGCTTTAAAAAATCATAACTCTTTCAAATTTACACCTAAAAATCCATATGATGGCTTATTTATTGCGCCACCAATTCTACTTTGTAATGACGTCAGTCATTTTGCCCAAAAATCTATGGTGAAGCGGGAAAAAAAATCATTGTGCGACAAAATTACAAAAAAAACGCTGTTTTGTAACTTTTGGGGGCTTCCGTTTCTACGTAGTACATTTTTCGGTAAAAATGACACCTTATCTTTATTCTGTAGGTCCATACGATTAAAATGATACCCTACTTATATAGGTTTGATTTTGTCGGACTTCTGGAAAAAATCATAACTACATGCAGGAAAATTAATACGTTTAAAATTGTCATCTTCTGACCCCTATAACTTTTTTATTTTTCCGTGTATGGGGCGGTATGAGGGCTCATTTTTTGCGCCGTGATCTGAAGTTTTTAACGGTACCATTTTTGCATTGATAGGACTTATTGATCGCTTTTTATTCATTTTTTCATGATATAAAAAGTGACCAAAAATGCACTATTTTGGACTTTGGAATTTTTTTGCGCGCACGCCATTGACCGTGCGGTTTAATTAACGATATATTTTTATAATTCGGACATTTCCGCACGCGGCGATACCATTTATGTTTATTTTTATTTTTATTTACACTGTGTTTTTTCTTTTATGGGAAAAGGGGGGTGATTCAAACTTTTAATAGGGAAGGGGTTAAATGATGTTTATTCACTTTTTTTTTGCACTTTTTTTTTGCAGTGTTATAGGTCCCATAGGGACCTATAACACTGCACACACTGATCTTTTACATTGATCACTGGTTTCTCATAAGAAACCAGTGATCGATGATTCTGCCGCATGACTGCTCATGCCTGGATCTCAGGCACTGAGCAGTCATTCGGCGATCGGACAGCGAGGAGGCAGGTAGGGGCCCTCCCGCTGTCCTGTCAGCTGTTCGGGATGCCGCGATTTCACCGCGGCTATCCCGAACAGCCCACTGAGCTAGCCGGCATGCTTTCGGTTTCACTTTAGACGCGGCGTTCAACTTTGAACGCCGCGTCTAAAGGGTTAATAGCGCGCGGCACAGCGATCAATGCCGCGCGCTATTAGCCACGGGTCCCGGCCGTTGTTAGAGGCCGGGCCCGACCCGCTATGACGCGGGGCCATGCCGTGGCCCCGCGTTATAGATCGGGAGTGGACACATGACGTTCCAGTACGTCATGTGTCCTTAAGGGGTTAAACATTCTGTCCTATTGTATTGAAATGTGGAATTATGCTATAATATGTAATTGGTGTGAACATGGGCTTAACCCCTTAAGGATCGAGGGTTTTTCCGTTTTTGCATTTTCGTTTTTTCCTCCTTGCCTTTAAAAAATCATAACTCTTTCAATTTTGCACATAAAAACCCATATGATGGCTTATTTTTTGCGTTTATCTACGGCGAAACGGAAAATAAAATCATTGTGAGACAAAATTGAAAAAAAAAACGCAGTTTTGTAACTTTTGTGGGCTTCCATTTCTACGTAGTGCATTTTTCGGCAAAAATGACACCTTATTTTTATTCTGTAGGTCCATACGATTAAAATGAAACCCTACTTATATAGGTATGATTTTGTCGGACTTCTGGAAAAAATCATAACTACATGCAGGAAAATTAATACGTTTAAAATTCTGACCCCTATAACTTTTTTATTTTTCTGCGTATGGGGCGGTATGAGGGCTCATTTTTTGCGCCGTGATCTGAAATTTTTAGCGGTACCATTTTTGCATTGATAGAACTTATTGATCACTTTTTATTCATTTTTTCATTATATAAAAAGTGACCAAAAATGCACTATTTGGAATTTTTTTCCTCGTACGCCATTGAACGTGCGGTTTAATTAACAATATATTTTTATAATTCGGACATTTCCGCACGCGGCGATACCATATATGTTTATTTTTATTTTTATTTACACTGTGGTTTTTTTTTATGGGAAAAGGGGAGTGATTCAAACTTTTAATAGGGAAGGGGTTAAATGATCTTTATTCACTTTTTTTTTTTGCACTTTTTTTTTGCAGTGTTATAGCTCCCATAGGGACCTATAACACTGCACACACTGATCTTTTACATTGATCACTGGTTTCTCATAGGAAACCAGTGATCGATGATTCTGCCGCTTGACTGCTCATGCCTGGATCTCAGGCACTGAGCAGTTATTCAGCGATCGGACAGCGAGGAAGCAGGTAGGGATCCTCCATCTGTCCTGTAAGCTGTTCGGGATGTCGCGATTTCGTCGTGGCTATCCCGAAAAGCTCCCTGAGCTAACCGGCATGCTTTCACTTTCACTTTAGATGCGGCGTTCAACTTTGAACTCCGCGTCTAAAGGGTTAATAGCGCGCGGCACCGCAATCAATGCCGCACGCTATTTGCCACGGGTCCCGACCCGCTATGACGCGGGGCCACGCCGTGGCCCTGCGTTATAGATCGGGAGCGGACTCATGACGTACCGGTACGTCATGTGCCCTTAAGGGGTTAAGGTGCTAATTCACATGCATTACATTGGAATCTTTTTTGCACTGTGTCTCAGTGTATCGTGGCAGTGCATTATTGGTGTGATCTTGCATCAATAGCACGGCACCGGTTGCATGATATTGGTACCTTGTACATTGCTTTCCATGGCAATACTTTCATGCTATGTGTACATATAATACGTCCCATTAGGTTGCTATTCTTGACCTAAAAGCACAATACCTTTCGGGTGATAGAGCCCATTGCCTGAACATTGATTTTTATTGTGAATTTCTATATTTTACTTGAATCTTGAAAATATGGCTTTCTGGTTCCCTGATGAACCCGTGCTTGATTAGATGGGGGAAACGCGTTGGAACATGTGACCAGTGAGTTATAAGATTATTGTATATACCTTGGTTTTTTGACATTGCGCCACTAGTGTGACGGGACTAGGTGACCTATAAGTTATATCTGCTTTCCTACCTGTCTCTGCATTTATTTTCTCCCTCACTTTATATCAGGAAGGGAACGTCACCATGGTTGAGGCCATCCTATTGAGGAGGTGGGAACCTCAAAAGGCAGGGACAGCGGGTGAGGGCGGCTTAGTATCAGAGAGCACTTCCCCTATTTCATCTCTGCATCCATTTTGGACTATCATTGCAGTCCTTTATTGAGGGGTCCTAAATACTCTATATACAATTCCATCAGTACCTCCCCTACCCCTATACACCATCATCACCTATAAACACATCTTATGTGTTTCTGTCCCGTCAACTAGTGGCGTATTTTAGTTTTCCCATTTTTTTGCAACTTTGGTTTTTGGTGGCGTGCACACACTTATTTTAGGTGTTAATATGTTTTTGGTTTTATTTAGTACAATTTACGTTTTAGCCCTACATTGTGTTATTAGTGAGGTCCTCTCTTCCATTCGGTGATTTGCTACTTTGTCCCAAGTCAAGTTAAGTCTACCTCAGTCAAGTATAAGTCAGTCCAATCAAGTAACATCAAGGCTAGCTGTCCAGGTCAAGCTCAGACAAGTCTAAGTCACCAATCAGTTGGAAAGGACTACAGGTCCCATAGTGCCATTAAAGAAACAGTGGTTCCCTTCTGCATCCTTCTGCCCAATTGCACTACAATTGAACTTGGTGCCGGTGTAGTGCCATATTTTGTGTTTTGCTGTGGAATGCGTTACATGACTCACAATTTCCAGTGCTGGACTAAGACAGCTCCATTGGCTGACACGCGCACATCCGCCCCCTACCATTGGTTCCTGGGGGTGGGTGCGCGTATCACACGACCACAAATATGCTGTTTCAAACACCGTTCCCTTCAGTGTGAGTTCAGCTACCACAGCAAGAGGATGTCTTCTGCTCTGATAGCCGAAGCGCTGCGGCTGCAATGTTATTGTTGTAATGTAATTGATTTCCCGCTATGGGGACCGTGCTCCTGTGGGTGGGGGAACTGTATGAGATGCCAGCTGCTGCGCTCAGCTTATGACACCCGCAGGCGCTTGGTCCCCATTGCGGGGAGAGTGTCCCATGTCAGCCGCAGCGCGATCCCCATAGCGGGGACATGACAGCCGCAGTGGAATCCCCATGGCGGGGACTGTATGAGATGCCAGCAGCTGCGCTCAGCTTATGACACCTGCGGGCGCATGGTCCCCATAGCGGGAAAATAATGTTTTGTTAGCCGCAGCGCAGAGATCCCCCCGGGGTTGCATGGTCTCCATAGTGGGGAATCAATTACATTACAGCCGCCACGCGAATAACATTGCAGCCGCAATGCTTCGGCTAAGAGACATCCTCTTGCTGTGGTAGCCAAATTCACACTGAAGGGAACGGTGTTTGAGACAGCATATTTCTGGTCACGTGACACGCGCAGCCCCCCCAGGAACCAATGGTAAGGGGTGGGTGTGCGCATGTCAGCCAACGGAGCTGATTTAGTCCAGCACTGGAAAGTGCTATGTCATGTAACACATTCAACGCAAAAACACAAAATATGGCCCTACACCGGCAACCACTTACCCTTGAAGTGTGGTGGGTTAAAACCACCCTAATGTCAACACTACACGACACCTTGCTCACAAGAGTTGCAGTTCAGATGCTTGCCGGATGCCAGGCCAGTCTCTTCTCCATGTTTCCTCTTGACAAGTGTCAGAATGGCAGGGACACAGAACCGGTAAGGTGGGTATAGCTTTTTTTTGTCTAAATATAGATTGTCTGTCAACCCCTTAAAAATCGTATTGGCCTTACCCTTCTCAAGATCAGGAGTTCTTGGGTAAGTGCTAAGGTTTACCCATGGGTGTTGTCTCACAGATTCAAAGCCCCATAACATAGTTACCAGGCCTTTGTATCAACAGTGCATCACAGAGGCAAAACCCATGGGTAAATCTTAGCACCTACCCATTATGATCCTACGAGACAATATACAAATTTAGACCTACAACTGCTCTCCAAAAATAAAAGATTTTTACAGCCTCATATTGTTCTTCGAAGGCAAGACGTGCATATATCCTGAGACAGAACCCACAAAAGTAAACAACCAATATAACCTTTAAAAACTTCTACCTGTATATATTTCCGTATGTGCAGATGATTTTATGAATTGCTTTTTTGTATTTTATTTATATATGGATTTTTTTTCACTTTATGTATGGATTTTTTTTAAATCTCTTTACGTAAGTTTTTTTTTTTCTCTTTATGAAAACGGTTCAGACATAAAGATGAAAGGTCTTAAGTCTTGGTGGAAAAACACAAATTACCATAGTTAGGAAAAACACCTCAAAAACTGGCTTTTAGGTTGCATTTATTCAAGCATTTTACTAAAGAAAGATCTTCAGGAGCCTGAATGCAATTTTTTTCATGCATTATGTGATCCATTAGATGGGAAATAAGTCACGTAGTAATAGAATAGGGGTCAAAGGTTTTAGAATGTCTTGCCTCTGCTTTGTTGACACCATGTAACACCCTGCTTATTATTGCTGCTACTTCAAGTATTTTCATTTTCGTGGGTAAATTGTATCCCTTGTACTGAGGGGTCAAATGGAAAATTATTTCAGTGATGTATTGTGTCCTCTTAAAGGGGAAATAATGGCAAACACATTAGATGAATAATCTTTTGAAAGTGATGATTTATAGATCTGTTTTACTTATGTCTAGTCTAATGGCCCTCCTTTACTAACAGGGTCATGTTTTGATTCTGTGGGTTTCTTTTATGTGTGTCATGTTTTCCTTTATTATTAACTAATGTAAAGCTTTTGTTGGGAAATTTTCGTGCACAGGACAATATTGGTGCATCACAATAAAAATACAGCAAAAATAGCCTTTTCCCTCATTCAGTAACTGGCAAACTGAAACAATTTATGCCACTATGTAAAAATTTTTATACTTCTATTAAGTTTTAATTTTGATGGTTTCCTTACAGAAAGCTCATTATTTTGAGGGAAAAGTTAATAAATATGTGCTTTAGCATACTAATAATGTTCATAGCTTTATAGACAGAGAGAGACTCACCTCTAATGCTTGGCAGCAGCAATTGTGCCAATGCCCAGAGTTAACTCTTTAGATTCCGCAATAAAAATTGAATGCATTACCTAAAAGTCTAAATTCCTGGTGTCGATAGGTCCGGGGGGCTGATCGACGGTACCTCAGCAGGGTAGTCATGGAGTCTCAATCAGCGGGGATGACAGCCAGAGGGTCCCTATCTGCCTCTGTGCTGTTTGATCAGTGATCCTATCAAGTGGGGATCAAAAGTTTGGGCACTCCAGGTAAAAATTTGCATTAATGTGCATAAAGAAGCCAAGGAAAGATGGAAAAATCTCCAAAAGGCATCAAATTGCAGATTAGACATTCTTGTAATATGTCAACAAAAGTTAGATTTTATTTCCATCATTTACACTTTCAAAATAACAGAAAACAAAAAAATGTTGTATGCAAAAGTTTGGGCACCCTGCAGAGTTAATATCTTGTACTGCCCCCTTTGGCAAGTATGACAGCTTGTAAACGCTTTTTGTAGCCAGCCAACAGTCATTCAATTCTTGTTTGAGGTATCTTTGCCCATTCTTCCTTACAAAAGTCTTCCAGTTCTTTGGGATCTCTGGGCTGTCTGTCACGCACTGCTCTTTTAAGGTCTATCCATAGATTTTCAATTATGTTAAGGTCAGGAGATTGTGAAGGCCATGGCTAAAACCTTCAGTTTACGCCTCTTGATGTAATCCCCCATGGATTTCGAGGTGTGTTTACGATCATTATCCATTTGTAGAAGTTAGCATCCAAAATGTGCTGACATTTTCTTGAATCCATTTTTCCTTCTACTCGTGAGATGTTCCCTGTGCCACTGGCTGCAATACAACCCCAAAGCATCATTGATCCACCCCCATGCTTAACAGTTGGACAGAGGTTCTTTTCATTAAACTCTGTTCCCCTTCTTCTTCAAACGTACCTTTGCTCATTTCGGCCAAAAAGTTCAATTTTAACCTCATCGGTCCACAGAACTTGTTTCCAAAATCCATCAGGCTTGTCTATATGTTCATTTGCAAAGTTCAAATGCTGATTTTTGTGGTGAGGACTTAGAAGAGGTTTTCTTCTGATGACTCTTCCATGAAGACCATATTTGTACAAGTATCTCTTTACAGTGGAATAGTGTACCACAACTCCAATGTCTGCCAGATCTTTCTGGAGGGATTGTGTAGTCAAACGTGGGTTTTGAATTGGTTTTCTCACAATCCTGCAAGCTGTTCTGTCTGATATTTTTCATGGTCTGCCAGATCTTGCTTTAACTTCCACTGTTCCTGATGACTGCCATTTCTTAATTACATTCCGAACAGAGGATATTGACATCTGAAAACATTTTGCTATCTTCTTATAGCCTTCTCCAGCTTTGTGAGCGTCAACTATTTTCAGTTTCAGATTTCTAGACAACTGCTTAGAAGAACCCATGGTGCTGATTGTTGGGGCAAGGTCAGATGAGTCTGGGCATTTAAAACCTTTGAGATTGACATCACCTGGGCTTCCCAGATGATGATTGAGAACAATCCATGACACTGGCAGCTTTGCAAAGGGGGCACTGCATGCTATAAATTCTGCAGGGTGCCCAAACTTTTGCAGATGCCATTTTTTTGTTTTCTGTTATTTTGAAAGTGTAAATGATGGAAATAAAATCAAATTTTTGTTGACATATTATAAGAATGTCTAATCTGTAATTTGATGCCTTTTGGAGATTTTTCCATCTTTCCTTGGCTTTTTTATGCACATTAATACAAATTTTTACCTGGGGTGCCCAAACTTTTGATCCCCACTGTAATCTACAGCAGCCTATATAAGTGGAGCAACGATAATACTCATCAATGCTATGCTATAGCACTCAGCAGTGTATGCAATAAAAAGATTGCATGTAATAGTCTGCTATGGGAACAAAAACATAGTGAAAAAAATTAATGAGAAAAAAAAAGAATAACCCACAATTTCCCAAATAAAATAATGTAAATAAGAAATTAACAAACATATTCTGTATCACTTTGTGTGGAAATGTTTGTACAATTAAAATATAACATTAGTGAAACAACACAGAGAATGGTGTAAACGTAAAAAATACCAAAGTACAGAATTGCTGATTTTTGGTCATTTCATATGCCAGAAAAAAGTTAATAAAAAGAAACAAAAACTCCCATCAAAGGAAGAATTGTACCAAAAACACAAAGCATCAAAGTGCAAACAATTTGCCATGGAAAAATGAAAGAGTTAAAGGGATCAGCATACTTATTTTCTTACAAAAAGATATAGGGGAAGATTTATCAAAACCTGTACAGAGGAAAAGTTGCTGAGTTGCCCATAGCAACCAATCAGATCGCTTCTTTAATTTTTGAAATGCCCCCTTGAAAATAAAAGAAACTATTTGATTGCTTGCTATGGGCAATTCAGAAACTTTGATAAATCTCCCCCATTGATGTTCTAAAAGTAGTAAAATAAAACAAAAACTATATAAATTGGCCATTGTTGTAATCATATGGACCTACAGAATAAAGATAAACAACTAGTTTTAATTGAACTGCGTAGAACGCCCCCCCCCTGCAGCAAAAAAATAATATAAATAAAAATATACTTTAAAAAAATGTTAGAATGGAGTATCCATTTTTTTTTTATTTTGCGATCCCAGAACGCCTCATTTATAATGTTCATAATGTGGAATTTTTTTGGTAAATGTAAATAACAAAAAAAATATTCTATATACCTCTATGTTTAAGATTTTAATTTCTTTTTGTAATCATCAGAAGGTAGATGTTATCATATTATACTATTTGATCAGTATTCAGATATTATGACAGATAAAGAAGACAATTCCTAATAACACATGTCCTGAGCTTTACAAAGCCTTATTACACTATGGATTCATGTTAGCATGCACACTATTATATGTACACTATTCTCTCAGTGCTGAAAGCTTCAAATCACTCATGATGATTTATTGATGACTTTTGCAAATGTCGATTAACATTGATCAGTTATGTTGAGTGTATTTCAAGGAACGCCTCCAGAACATCTCCTAAGCAAATTACTATAGAGTAAATTAAGTAGTTTATTTTAAATGCAGATAAACTTGCCTCCATTGTTATTTAGTTATGACTATATAACAGGAGAAATAATTATCTATCGATAAGATACGGTAGATGTGCTTTGGCCAGTATGCAGCTGATCGATCCAATGTATGATTGTTCACACAAGAAATATGATCAGTAACATGCCGGTCTATACTGGCAAATGAAGGACATAGGGTTGAAAGAAAAATTAAGCCAACAGAGTGGGCTTGTGCAAAGTGGTGAATGATTGTTTGTTACAGGCCAATTATGCCATACACATGTGGTTTTAGGTGACAATGGCCACAGAATCCAACACAAGAGATCACAGTTTCGGCAGATAGAAGTTTGCCTTCAATCAAAGCGATTGATCGCTTGGAGATATCTATAAAATAATGGTCGGCCGAATTGTCAAATCTGCCTTTTGGATGCCCTCCTCCTTCTTCCCTCCATTCCTACACTAAATCTTCAGCAGCTTGTTTACCTCTCTAATCTGCTGAGGTCCTTGCTCTAAATCTTCCAGAAAGGCTCAGAAATAATGTTTCAGGACCTTCCACCTACCTCTATATTTTAGAGAAAGAAAAAGGGTATAAACTGTCCTGTAGTTTGGTCCTAATATAAGAAATATTCTAAAAATTTTTTTAAAATAACATAAAAATATAAAGTATTATTAGTAAAATATCATGTAGCCAGTTTTATGTAAGTAAAAAGTGTAAGTATTAAATAGCATACATTGACGTGGTCTGAAATGGCAGGAGGTGCTCAACCCCAAGTGCAGTTGTGCACCTACGATGGGGTGGAGGTCCTGCACTTGTGATCCGTTGCTATGGGCGATCCCCAGCATATATATTATTGGGGTTGAGCACCTCCTGCCATTTCAGACCACATCAATGTAAGCTGTTTAATATCTAAATGTTATACTAATGCACCCTTTTATCATATTGGGTAGCATTAAGGTTTCACCTGTGAGGCCGGCAATATATTAGCCAACCAGGGTGGGGCTTGTAGCCTGTCTTCCCCCTCCCATTGTATGTGTGCTTAGTCACACTGGAGGTAACCGGGGAGCAGTCTAAAAGTCGTACCTAATGCTGCTGTAATTTGGTTCCTGGTTTTGCTTATCTGGCACAGGTAGGTTAGTGTTAGGTCCCGTACCACTTGAGAAACCTTGGCGTTGGTGTGCGGGCTCAGGTATGTCCTTCATCTAAGGATATACTGGCTAATGTCTCAATTTTACATCAGTTTTGAGGGTTAGCTAATATCATTGTTTACATCTACCACAGTAGTGAACCTATATCGTGCCCTATATTGTGCCCACGCCCCCTGACGAAGCACAAGCGAAATGTACGTTGGGGTTGGAGGTGGTAGGTAGGCAATGCATGGCAGGATGTTATCTATGTCTATTTATCTTTGCACTAACTTTGGTATTTATACTTCTGTAATGTATCTTTTATATACAGTGGTCCCTCAACATACGATGGTAATTCGTTCCAAACGAGCCATCGATTGTCGAATCCATCGTATGTTGAGGGATCCGTGCAATGTAAAGCATAGGAAGCTGTACTCACCTGTCCCCGCCGCTCGAGATGGTGTCCCCGCCACTCCCGATGGTGATCCCGGTCCTCCGCTGTCTTCTCCGGTCCTCTTCTGTCTTCTCCGGTCCTCTTCTGTCTTCTCCGGTCCTCTTCTGTCTTCCGCAAGGCCTTACTGGGCCTGCGTAGCGACATCATTACGCCGCTGCGTACGCCATTCCTATTGGATGGCGTGTGCAGCAGCGTATTGACGTCATCGGAGAGGGCCGAGAAGATGCCGGAAGACCAGCGCTGGACCCGGAGGGCACCCCGGAGCATCGTGGAGGTGTAAGAAATACTTACCGCACCACACGGGGAAAATTAAGCTGCTATCCGGCAGCAGCTTAAGCATTTGGCGCTGCCGGATAGCACTTAATGCGATGGCCCCGACATAAAAAAGCATTGTATGTCGATGCTGACATCGACATGCGATGGCCTCTGAGAGGCCATCGTATGTCAATTTCATCATATTTCGGGGCCATCGTAGGTCGGGGGGTCACTGTACTTTATACACATTGATTTACTATGTCCGTTACTTTTGGTCTAATTTTTGCTTATAATTATAGTTTCCCTGGACTCCATGTATTTGTACCTACTGTACCTCCTCCACTTTTCTGCAGCTGTTCTTGTGGTGCCTTGATTTTATTCATTTCTAAATGTGTGGGATTTGCATATGTGTTTAATAAACGTATCTAATTTTCATTACTGGTTTTCTTTTGTTGGTGTATATCAGTTTTGAGGGTTAGCTAATGTCATTGTTTACATCCACCACAGTAGTGAACCTATATTGTGGTCCACAAATGCAGGACCTCCACCCCAGCATAGGTGCACAACTGCACTTGGGGTTGAGCACCTCCTGCCATTTCAGACCACGAAACAAAACAGTCCTTATCTCCAGCCAACTTTTGTAAGTGCTCTGGCACTAGAATAAATATTTTTTTTATAATCATCTTGCTAAATATGTGCAATAATAATGATTTCTGTACTTTCTGAACTCACCAGGAGCACCTGTCCCTTCCTGTTGCTTATCTGCCCTATGCGGCTGATCCACAACCCATGAAGATAGTCTCTGCCTGACTAAGTAGTAAGTGAAGATTTCCAGAGGACGGTGGGTTACCACGGAGCTGACCAGGGATAGGCACGTCAGGTGACTAGAAAAGAAGGATTTATTTAAAACAATGCAACGCATTTCACCGCGCTTGCGTGGCTTCATCAGGCATGACAATCAAGGTAGGGAGGGATCTTATATATGGAGCAGTATTAACTCTTTCATAACCTGCATTGTATCTTTAACAATAGTTAAAATCAGTGCTGTTCAGATTTTATAACCAACATCTACAAAGTAAAATATATAAATCATAACCATACAACAAATTCCCATATGAAATATAGGATATGAGTGTGAGGGGTATGCATACATATATCCCAAAGACAACCAACAATTATCAAAAAATAATTATTTTAGTTATATCAATTTATATTTAAAATTTTTATTTTTGTTATTTTTATTTATATTTATAAATACTTATATTTTTGTAAATATACTCAATTGGATCAAATAGATTTGAATATAATGCCTTTCTTTCGCTAAAAATTGAAATCTCGTTGCACATAAGCGTGCATACCAACTCACATACAGGCCATATATAGACATAGTTCATACCACATAGGATAGTATTAAAAATAAATAATAAAATCAAATATTATCGATAAAAAACAAAGGACAAATCTAAAGAGATTCAAAAACGAGAATTAAGAATATAATATGATATGATATAAAACTTATAAATGAAAATGCTGTGTATGAACAGAGCATTGGGATCAGGATTATCGCACATTGTCGATCGTTTCATTTAATCCCTAAGGGATTAACGTGGCCAGTAGAGATGAGCGAAGTTACAGTGATTCGATTCATCACAAACTTCTCGGCTCGGTAGTTGCTGACTTTAGCCTGCATAAATTAGTTCAGCTTTCAGGTGCCCCGGTGGGCTGGAAAAAGTGGATAGAGTCCTAGGCGAGAGTCTACTAGGACTATATCCACCTTTTCCAGCCCACCGGAGCATCTGAAAGCTGAACTAATTTATGCAGGATAAGTCATCAACTGCCGAGCCGAGAAGTTCATGACGAATCGAATCACTGTAACTTCGCTCATCTCTAGTGGCCAGTTTATGTATCGAGAAGGATTTCCGATTGATCAAGCCTTGAAATCAATTGGGGTAATCGTCTGGGATCTGTTCAAGTAGGATTAATTGTAATGTACTCATGTCACCTTTATGTATGATAGAAAAATGTCAAGAGACACTGTGCTACAAAAAATAATTTTTTTATGTTGGAACTATGTTTGCACATGCGGGATCGCACCGTCTGCACCGTGCGACCCACATATTAATTATTGTAAATTACAACTACATGTCAATAAGTAGATAGCAAATTGTGTGCCACAGTCGACCAGATTTTTAATAAAAAACTTTTTCTTAGTTTGTAGGGATTGGAAACTCTCGATCCTGGTGCTATGCATCATACTACAGCAAAGACATCAACTTTTTTTATACACCCTTTCACTACTGTCCCATCACTTTTTTCCAAATCTAAATCTATTAGGTGCTAATAGATTTTTTTTAGTTTTTTTGCACGTCTGAATGTCACACTGGGGGATTCTGGTACTAACTGCTTTAATATAGGGTCAGCAAGAATAATGGACCAATTATTAATAAAATAAAAAAAATTCAAATGCACTATTATTAAAATTAGTAATAAAGTTATATTTAAATCTATTTTTCCCATTCGGTCCCTCCATTAAATCTGCATTTTTAGTCTTATTTTTGGTTACTAGAAAGTCAGACTGTTTTTTCATTTTTACTTTATTATAGGCTGCACATAATAGTTTTTTTGGGTACCCTTATCACATACCGTAAGCGTTTTTGTACGAGTAGTGATCTTAACTGGCTCTGTTTTCATGATTTCTAAATCCATAAATTCTATTGAACAGGAAAATGTAATGTACATTGTAAACCTCATGTATTCTGATTTAAATAGTTGTCAAAAAAGCTTCTACTTGGGTCCCTGTCCATATATAAAAGAAATAGTCTAGAAATCTCCTAAATAATAAAATGTGCTGTGAATATTCAGACTGTGCCATGTACTGGGACTCGAATCGCCCGATAAGCAAATTTGCCTGACTAAGTGCTGGGAGCATCCTATCAAAATAACAAACTACAGTAAACTCAAGTCAAAGGTCAGGGAATTGTCAGGAATACAAATAGGTAAATACACACAATACAATACTCAGGGGAGACAAACAAAAACACATGATAGTCAAGATGCTGAGTCGGAAACATGAGGACAGATATAAGCCAAGATAAAAACTAGATAGAATATCTAAAGACAAAGCTGGGGTCACAAAATACTAGGTAATCAGAAGGAATGCAAAAGCAGGATAGAGATGCTAGCTTCTGAAAACAAAGTTCTTTCACAGGCAAAGTGCACTAGCCCACTGAAGGCTTAAATAGGCAGCTGAACAGGTGTGATCACACAAGGCAACAGAGACACAACCATGGAGAGGTCAGGGTGTAACCACAGCAACACAAGCTAAACCAGATCCAAACAAGTTTAATCCTTCGGACCAATACTGGGACGAGTCCTTACTGCAGGAAGGTTGAGGCTGTGCACAGCTCACCACAAGTAGAGTCCTGATGTGTTGCTTGCTCTCCAGATGTGAGCGTCCTTGATGTGGACCACTGCTGTGTATCCCTTCCGATGTTGACGCTCTCCTGATGTCAGTATCCTTTGAACTGTTTGAGCCACTTATCCCTATTTATTGAATACTTCTATATTTGTCATTGGTGGCAATGTGCACCGTCCTGTCTCAATTATCTATCAACCCAATATGCCAAACCTGAGTCACTGATTTGTATTCTTGTTTTTGTCATAAACTGTTCTCCTAAAAATTGAATTGCCTGCTACCAGGACGTTCCTGTCCTGTTTCCATTTCCCTTCTAACTGGATTCCACATTTGCCTGGTTGCTAATTCAAGTGTCTTGCTGCCACAGTATAAACACTAAATCTGACTCCTCCCACATTCATCAGCTTGGCAAACTTAATGAGGAATTTCAGATTAGAACTAGCCTTCCTGTCACTCTTTCCTCTACCTATTCTTCTGTTACCCAAAAGCCACTTGCTCTGAACCTCCATGCTTCCATCCCCATCCCAATATAAATCCAGATCTAGGATTCCATAGGAAATTTCCGCTTATCCTGTTTAGCAGTATACCCCCTCAAATAGTTGCCAAGGAGAACATACTGTACTGAGCATTGCATGTACAAAAGGTAGCACAGGCACCAAGTGTGGATTATGCCAAATGTACATTAGAGAAAGTAATGGGGAAAAAAGCTACAATCTGTGAAGTGAAAAAATAACAGTTCCTTCTTCACACTAAGAATACTCACTGCAGACATTGCCATCTATGGAGATGGCAATGTTCGTGCGTTTCTAGCACTGATTGATTTAAGTCATCGCTAGCCGTACTTGCTATCTCAGACCACAATTTTTCCAGCCGGAGATTGCGAGTACGGCCAGTGCTGACTGGAATCGGTCAGTGTTAGGACTGCACGGACATTGCCGTCCCGATAGATGGCAATGTCAGCAGCGCGGATTCCGCCAGAACATTGAACAAGTTCAATGTTCTGGTTGAATTTTTAGATCGGAATTTTCTGACAGAACCCCCAAAAATTCTGCATGATGAATGGGTTAACGGAAAACCCATTCACCTGCATTTTACCCTCAGAAGCGGGAATTCAGAAGCGGAATTCAATTGGAAAACCCTGGTGTAAACCCGGCTTTAAACCCCTTAATCAAAAGTCACTGAATCTCAAGCCCCACCAAATTTTAATAAACTTACAAAAATGGTGATACAGCAAAAAAGTTTTTTTTTACTTTTATACACCAGAAAACCTAACTATAATGTTTTTAGGGGTTTTTATGGAAAACACATCATTACTAATCGCCAGGCTGTCCCCAGATAGCATCACTACTGACATAGTGTCAATGGAGCTAACAGAGAAGCACCTATTAAAGATAGTGGGGGAGAATTCAGTTTTTTTTCTAGGTCTTAAAAAAAAACAACTATTGGGAGAACAAAATGTACTGTTTTATTTGTAAACCTCCCTTAACAATGTCCAGAAAAGGGGCATGATTTAGAGGAGTCATAAAAGTTTTAGGTGAAAATATTGATGTAAGTAATACCGGCAGTTGGCAATTCACCATGCCAAGCCACATTCTCTGCTCCATGTCTCCACTGTAGGCCCCTCTGGATTCACTCCCGCTGCTTCTACCACTGCTGCAGTTCCTGTTCTGCTCTCTGGGGACTGCACACAAACACTGTCTGTAACTTAAACTAAAGTTTCCCTAACCAATCCCTGTTAGGCACTACATATATAAGGTTGCTCCACCCATCTACTGTTGCCTGAGTAATTGGGTAGTTTACTACTAGCAAAGGTGTCTGGATTATGTCCTGCTGGTCTATGTTGCTTACCTGTGCCTGTTTTCCTGACGTTGCCTCTGTCTTATCCCTCAGCACCTTGCTGATTCTCCTGTGTATAATCAGGACTGTTGATGACGCCTGACGACATGCTCTTATCAAGCCTGCACCATCTGGTTGCATATAAGCTTCTCAGCCCTTCTGTGCTAAAGATACATTGTTGATTTAACACCTTTTCAGCTCTGCTACTCTGTACTCTGCTGTGCAGTGCTACTATCAACTACTGCATTAGCCCCTCCTGCCTATATCCCCAATGCTTAGCACTGGGACGTTCTGGCCTGCCTGGTCAGCTGATACCTAATCGGGACCATTCTTGCGGTAGCAACTTGGTATGTCCCCTGTAGCAGAAGTCCAGCTATGGCATTCTGGAGCAGGATAAAGGGTGAAAATGAGGGGAATACTTAGATTCCACTCCCAAATTTGCCCTGTGTGTCAATTACAAGCAGGAATGGTTGTTACTTCAGCAGAGAGAGGCATTGTTGCCCTGCAGAAAACCGTCCCCCAGGCCACGCCTCTCTGGCATTGTATGAAAAACTTTTCTTTAAGGAAATAAAGCAAAAAAATAAAAATAAAAGGTTTGCCAGGCATGAGCTTGTTATCACCTACTGCAATATGTCCCCAGTTAAACAAGGATATATGACGTGACAGATGCACTTTAAAGCATTAAATAAAAATATATAAAATAGAATTATTGTCTACGGCATTCTATGCAGTTGATTTTCCAATTCTCTGGAAGAGAACATAAGTCACAAGCTATGTTGAGTGGGCTGAACACTTATGGCAATGCCGGTTTCAACCCCAGCTGTATTACTATGTAATTACTAACATTAACACGGCAAGAAAGGGCACTGCAGGGCACACACGCTGACCACTGCAGTCATTGTTTCCATGTTTTAAAAGCTACAAACTTGCCCTTAAGATGCTGACAGCTTATAGGTCACAAATTATTCACTTTTTCGTCTTTGTATAGACTGGGGATCTGCAGTGCAGACAGAGATGCAACGTACAAAACACTGGGACAAAACTATATTGACGTATTGACGCAAGAATAAATCTTTCGGTTCTCATGAGAGCAATTTATACTCCAGCTAATCAATCATGGCGCTTGCACGTCTTACTCTCTAGGGACCGCCAAGGCTTCCAATCCTAGTTATCAATATTTCCAGAGTAGAGCTGCTGATGTGAACATCTCGTACGTTGCATGTTCTCCTTAAAGTGTCAGTGTTAATAACACATGTATAGTGTAGAGGGATCTGACATTTTCATTAAAAAAAATAAATTAAAAAAAAAGACACAACCAAAAAGCAAGCAAAGAATGTATTAAGCATCCAAACAAAGTTTATAATGGAAAAGTGCTGGGACACAGAAAAGAACATCTGTTTTCCCAGTGGCATACGGTATAATAATGTAGTATATATATAATAGTTTACAGGCTTGAAACAAATGAGCTCATTGTTTATTCAACTCCATGACAAAATTAGTTTCAATTGGGATTTTTTTTTAGGCTATCTTATCTAAGTGTGTGCAAAATGATTCAGATGTTATGGTCCACATGTGTTCTAACTAAAAACTCTCAGAAATACGCTAATACAAGACGTTGAGGTGTTGTCCCATGACATAACATCGACCCTTCTGTCCTAGGTGGCAAAAGCAGGCATTATAATGGGAGGTTTATTTTGCCCTTTGCCATGGGGTTTCTTGTATGTACACCACCCAAATTTGCTCTACAATCCATGAGGGAATATCATAAAGGTAGCCTATGTAGTTTCTAAGAGACCCTTGAAGAGAGATCCCAAGTGCCACTGGTTAGTCTTATTAAGGATGCATTAATGGCCTCACTACCTCTGTAAACGATTGTCGATCTTGTATATCAGTGCCGATCTTGTATATCAGGGCCGATCTTGTAGTTCATGCAGCCCATTGCTGCCAATATTCTTAAGTCAAACACTCTTTACTCCACAGGTATATGTGTCGACGAGTGATGATTTTTAAGCATGGAAAAATTATGTGATCAGCCAAATGATTGACGGAAATATTGCCCTGTTCGACTGATAATCTCTTCTTGCAACAGAGCCCTAACCTTGCCATTGGGTCCTAAGCACCTGAGCAAGGCTTCTATTGCCAGATTAAAGGGGTATTCCAGGATTTTTTTTTTTTATTTGACTATGCTACAGGGGCTGTAAAGTAAGTGTAGTTCATAATATGGTGTCTGTACCTGTGTGTGACGGTTTTCTCACAATTCTTATGTGATTTTCACCCCTATATTTATTTTTAACAGCATACAAAATGACTGTTGTCTCAGATTTTTCCCAGGTTGCAATGTGGCCGAGACCTGACATCACTAGTCAGCTGACAACAGGGAGCCTGTCTGCTTCAATGGGTGGAGGGATCACTTAGTGGGAGAGACATCAATCTGCAACTAATTGTATTTTTGCAACAGCTGTAGGCCCTGATTGAAAATCACAATTCTTTTGAATGGATGCAGCTCATTTTTGTTTCAATGGGTGGGGTGGCTGATTTATGGGAGGGAGGAAAATGGAATTATGGGATTTGTAGGCAAAGAAGGAAACTCAAACGGGAAATACCAGTTTACAAAAAGCTAGCCACAGTGTTATGGTAATCTCACAGCATAGCCATTTAGCCCCAGGACAAGCGCAGATCCTTCCTAAGCATGTCCATTACTGTCTGGCAGGTATGTACTAAATCACATTATGGTGGATAACCCCTTTAATTCTATAGGGTAGGGAATTTACCTATGGAAAGGTCACAGAGGGAAAAGCATGCATGAAACTTTTCAGGAGCCAGACCCAACAGGTCAATAGGTTGTCTTCCTTTCCACTTATTGAAACTATAACATCAATGGATCTACCATACTAAACATTTTGGAGAATATTTGATGGCGTCCCCAGCAGTGGTGGTGTCTACTGCTAGGCTTCTTGTCTAAAGCTATTGAGGTACTTTCTTGAGACATAGCAATTTGCAAACATGATCTAAAAGGCTCCATAATAATAATAATAATAATACAATGCCAAACGTCATTCTATTTTTTTAATGGATATTTATGAACTAATCAAAGAAGTACAAAAAGAGAAAATGATGTGTAGCTCACTTAGAGCCAAGGAATATGTACCCAAGGTTACTGGTGATACCTTCACCCAAAAAGGCCAGAACTGTGTAGGAATTGGATATAAAATTAATTATATAGACCAGTCCTAGAAGGAGCATAGAAAAATAGAATAGAAATAGAAGATGGATTCAGTAATATTAAAATAACAATTTATTATGGTATACAATGACAACAAATAAATTAGCCTCCTGTCGCCCTAGCAGGGCCCTTGCATCGGGTGAAGGGGCTCAGCAAATGGATATATTAGATATCAAAGATATAATGTAATAAAAATGTTGGATAAAAACAAAAAATAAAATAAAAGTTCAGGCGTGTATACCAACTGGAATGATTAGCAGCTTAATTAATGTGCAATAATATGAAATAATAAAGTGCACTAGTTTATGGAATAATTCATTGATGGCACAGTGCAAAGTTCAGCAATTAAGTGACAAAGGCAAGTTCCATGAATGATGCATAATAGTTGGTGATATAACGACACTTGATTAGCAGCTGAATTAATGTGCAATGATAAGCAATAAAGTGCCCTGGGAAGATGTTATATACTATTATCTTATCTCAGGAGGGAAGTAGGAAGATGTTTGCAATTTAAAATAAAGAGGGTAAAATAATATTTCAAATGGATTAAAGGGGAACTCTGGTAGATGAGTAGCCATGTTCACATGTCAGAATTTCCGTGCCTGATTCCGCATTGGAATCTGTCATGGAGATTCCGCTGCAGCAGAGTTCCATTGAATTCAATGGGATCCTGCTGAACTGTGCACACAGCGGAATTTCCGTGCCAGATGTTTCCGGCACGAAAATTCTATTTTCCGTGTCTGTACAAAGAATGAACACGTTCATTCTTTGTGCGGAGTCCACACGGAATGCATAGCCATCTATGCTGGGCGGTCCCACAGTGTCCAGAATGTCCGCACAGAGATTCTCAGTCATGTTAAAATAGCCTTATCCACAGCATAGGGGACAACTGTCGAATCGCGGGGGCCCAACCACTGCAAACCCCCGTAATCTCTTGCCTGTCATCCTGGCTCTCCCCATGCACGGCTTGACTTCAGGAAGTGGTGGTCGACACATCCCTCTATGTATCTCTATGGGAGAGTTGAAGATACATGGGCGCTGTATCTCCAGCTCTCCCTTAGAGATACATGGAGGGGTGTGTTGGCCACCACTTGTGTAGTGGTCAAAAGTAATCCATGCATGGAGCGGAGATCACTCCGTGCATTGGGAGAGCCGGGGTGCCGGCCAAGAGACCGTGGGGGTTCCCAGAAGTTGGACCACCCGCGATCAGACAGTTGTGCCCTATTCTGTGGATATGAGATAAGTACATATGGACGGGCATTCCCCTTTAAGTGTAATTGTTAATTTCTATACTACTTTATATAAGTCTTGTAGAAGCAGAGACCCTCAAAACATTTTTAAAACATGTAATTTTTTAAGAGTGCAATTGAATAATTGAATCAGCCCATAGCCATATTGTTATCCTTCTCTGGCTCTTCCTCACCTATAAGAGATGGTATCCCTTCAATTTTTATAAAGAATACATTGACATATTGGTCCCAAGACTCCTTCAGTAAATCCTGTGAATATGTAGAACTTCCTAGGTCTATGAGAGTGGCCAATATCATATTAATATTAAGGCTATACAAAACCCCAGTGAGTGATATCACCCTATATCCTTGTTGAACACATATCAAAATTATTGCAAAGATCCTGGTGAGGAGACTGGCGAAGGTTGTTCCCGCTTTGATCGATAAGGAATGAATAAAAAATGTTGCTAATAAGAAAAAAAGGAATTCTGCCATTGTTTCATTTTTATAAGAAAGATAGTATTGTTATTCTTCCATAAGGAATAGCCACCTGGAGCGTTCAGATGCAAACAGCGAAATTACTCAGCAGCAAAACAGTTCTTTAAAATTACATTGAAATGATGCATGTCATCCTCTTCTACTATACTGAACACTGTAATTTTCTAGGGCCCGTGGAGAGGAAATCACAGTACATGTTCTCACCAACCAATAAAATAAGACAAGAAACCAACGTGGGCAAGGCTCCCTCCAATTCCATGGGGGCACAGGGGCTGCCTCTATGGAACTTACACCCCAGGATGGACAGATTGATATTAGACAGATACATAGATATTAGATAGATAGATAGATAGATAGATAGATAGATAAATACAAAAAATATTGCAGCACAACCCGGAAAAAATGTAGTGGCTGCCAAGCATCCCAGGCCCGATCACGGCCAACCAGATACTAAAACAAAGCAATGGTGCAGCACTCCAATTTCAATCCAAAAAATAGTGTATTTATTCACCACATCTCAAAAATACAGCAACGTTTCAGCTCAACAATAGAGCCTTTCTCAAGCCTGCTTGAGAAAGGCTCTATTGTTGAGCTGAAACGTTGCTGTATTTTTGAGATGTGGTGAATAAATACACTATTTTTGGATTGAAATTGGAGTGCTGCACCATTGCTTTGTTTTAGATAGATAGATAAAATCTAATTGAATGCGGAACTCCAGAACTAGGGGAAAAAACTGTGAAAAAGGTTTTATTCATCATGATGTGAACAGCGACGTTTCAACTTAGATATAATATATATGAGATAGATAGATATACTATAGACTTAGGATGCACCGAAAGGGAAATTTTGGGCCAAAACCAAAAATTTAGGTTGTGCTTGGCCGAAAACCAAAACCAAAAATGCATTGCCTCGCCCACTTTTTTAAATATAGTATTTATATAACTTTTTATTTTTTCTGTATACGGGGATGTATGAGGGCTTATTATTTGCACCGTAATCTGTAGTTTTTATTGGTACCATTCTAGTTCTGATGTTTTATTTTTTATGTTTACGCCATTCATCGTACAGGAACATTAACATAATGTTTTTATGAACCAGACATTTACGCACCCGGCGATACTGAATGTTTTATTTACATTTTTTATTTACATTTTTTTTTTTTGAATAGGAAAAGAGGGGAATCTTATTTTTTTATTGGGGAATGGGCTTATTCACTTTTATTAAAACTTTTTAAAATATGGTATTCACTACTTTTTTACTACAACCTCCACTATGCAGTGCAACAATGCACTATAACTCCCAGTATGCAAAGGGACAAAGCACTACAACTCCCAGTATGTAGAGATACAATGCATTATAAGCCTTTTTGTCTTCTGTGCCGGAGGTGATGATCTTGTAATGCATTGTATCTCTACATACTGGTGGTTGTAGTGCTGTGTGTCCCTTTCCATATTAGATTTACATACTGGGGGTTGTAGTGCCTTATCCCTTTGCATATTAGAATCTGTAATACAGACTCCAATATGCAAAGTGCTTTGTACCTTTGTATACTGGAGGTCACGCACAAATGAAAAACAGTTACCAGGACAGACAGTAACTGCGGCTGATGAAGACTCCTCACTTCATAAAGGTCAGACAGGCGCGTAGTCCTCCACGGTAATCCTGCTGATGGGGTCATGTGACTAGCAGATGTGCATCGCCCGCACGTTTGCCACCCCAGCAGCCCCTGCGCTGTACCCTGCTGGTGAGTGAGCCGTCTTTGTGGGAGGGGGGTTGGAGGAGGGGCAGTATTACACTGCTGCTACTTAGGCAGCGCTGTGTGGAGTGTGAGCGCACTCCAGCGGGGGTGGTGTATGGGCAGGGAATGTTTGGGTAGATAGATGATGCGCTGTAGGGACTTTGGCAGCGCGGTAGAGTAAGCAGAGACTTCGTGGAGGGAAGAGAAGAAGCGGGGTGGGACTCAGGGCGTACAGGCGCATTCTGGTGCGCTAAATCCCCTGTGTCATTTAGGCCCCACCCCCAGAAATTTTCGGCACAAAAGTGCATTAACCGAAGATGCAGAAATGCTAATTTTCGGCGGCCAAAATTTGGGTGAATCCCTACTGTAGACAGATATTAGACAGATAAATAGATATGAGATGGATAGCTAGAAAGATAGATATCAGATAGATCAATGATAGATATGAGATAGATAGATAGATATGAGATAGATCAATCATAGATAGATAGATAGATAGATAGATAGACAGATAAATATACCTTTGTTTTCCAGCTATAAAACTTTTATTAATGTAAATGGCAATACAATGATGCTTTGGAAAACCAGCTGGTCTACTGAAAGGGGAAATTATTCTGTTGTTGCAGAAAAGTACTGCAAGGAAGTTTTTTTGTCCTCTATTTTTTGGCATTTGTAGCTGTCTGTTACATGAGTCCAAGAACAAAAGTGCAGTGCTTGAGTATTCAGTACAAAGGGTTGGGTTAAAGTAGGGAGAGTGTGAATAGATTCTCATGCTGATCCAAAAAACCATCTGCTCATTTCACTACAGCTGGGCACCATATCTTAGAAATGGGCATGAAGCCATCTGGTAGTTAATAAGATTTGAACACAAGTGAGTTTATCACAATGACAAGTACAGCGCCACTAGCAAATATGAGGAACCAATTTAGATTTCATGTCTCCGTTGGAAGGAACAGGATGGGAGGAGGATATTAAATTCAGTTTTATTTTCACGCTGCAAAAAATAGATTATAATACCACTGAGTATGCACCGTAATTGCTCTGATCACGCTTCCTTGTAATGAAAATCGCAACCATTGCTTACAGCAGTGTTTCCTAACCAGGGTGCCTCCAGATGTTGCAAAATTACAACTCCCAGCATGCCTGGACAGCCTTTGGCTGTCCAGGCATTCTGGGAGTTGTAGTTTTGCAACACCTGGAGGCACCCTGGTTAGGATACACTTACAGTGTCATCTTCTTTTAAATTGATAGATGGATTCCATTATGCTTAAAGCGATTCTCCACTAGGGTGATTATACAGGGTGGGCCATTTATATGGATACACCTTAATAAAATGGGAATGGTTGGTAATATTAACTTCCTGTTTATGGTACATTAGCATATGTGAGGGGGGAAACTTTTCAAGATGGGTGGTGACCATGGCGGCAAAGATAGTGGGGCCATTCTTCATCAATGGAAACCTCAAGGCCACTGGATATGCGAAATTGCTACATGATGATGTGTTTCCCTCTTTATGCACTGAAGCTGCACGTTCCCTGAGTTTTCCAGCCAGATGGTGACCACCACATCATGGGTGTCAGGTCCGAGCATTCCTAGATGAACAGTTTCCTGGAAAGTGGATTGGTCGTCGTGGGCCATTTGAATGGACCCCAAGGTCTCCCGATCTGACCTCCTTAGACTTTTATCTTTGGGGTCATCTGAAGGCAATTGTCTATGCTGTGAAGATATGAGATGTGCAGCACCTGAAACTACGGATACTGGAAGCCTGTGCTAGCATTTCTCCTGCGGTGTATATAGTAGTATATAGCAGTGTATACGGATACTGGAAGCCTGTGCTAGTATTTCTCCTGCGGTGTATATAGTAGTATATAGCAGTGTATACGGATACTGGAAGCCTGTGCTAGCATTTCTCCTGCGCTGTATATAGTAGTATATAGCAGTGTATACGGATACTGGAAGCCTGTGCTAGCATTTCTCCTGCGCTGTATATAGTAGTATATAGCAATGTATATGGATACTGGAAGCCTGTGCTAGTATTTCTCCTGCGGTGTATATAGTAGTATATAGCAGTGTATACGGATACTGGAAGCCTGTGCTAGCATTTCTCCTGCGGTGTATATAGTAGTATATAGCAGTGTATACGGATACTGGAAGCCTGTGCTAGCATTTCTCCTGCGGTGTATATAGTAGTATATAGCAGTGTATATGGATACTGGAAGCCTGTGCTAGCATTTCTCCTGCGGTGTATATAGTAGTATATAGCAGTGTATACGGATACTGGAAGCCTGTGCAAGAATTTCTCCTGCGGTGTTGCTATCAGTGTGTGAAGAGTGGGAGAAGAGGGTTGTATTGACAATCCAACACAATGGGCAGCACATTGAACACATTTTATAAGTGGTCAGAAACTTGTAAATAACTCATGAAAGAATAAAGTTACGTTAAAACCAAGCACATCATTGTTTTTCTTGTGAAATTCCCAATAAGTTTGATGTGTCACATCACCCTCTTCCTATTGAAAAAAACAAAAAATGGATTCAAAATGTCTGACTTCAAAATGGCCACCATGGTCACCACCCATCTTGAAAAGTTTCCCCCCTTACATATACTAATGTGCCACAAACAGGAAGTTAATATCACCAACCATTCCCATTATATTAAGGTGTATCCATATAAATGGCCCACCCTGTACACTGCACATATGGTTGGGCCTCTCTATGATTGCTTCTAATCTGGCATGTCTCTAAAGTGGATTCACTACGACAGCCATGTTTTATATGCCCTATTAGGTTATGTGGACATCATAGAGGAGATCGCCCTCTATGTGCCAAAATACAGTAGCCAAAATTGATTTCAAACTAGTTACCTTTTGTCACGATGCCGGCTGGCAGGTAGTGGACCCTCTGTGCCAGAGAGGGATTGGCGTGGACCGTGCTAGTGGACCGGTTCTAAGCCACTACTGGTTTTCACCAGAGCCCGCCGCAAAGCGGGATGGTCTTGCTGCGGCGGTAGTGACCAGGTCGTATCCACTAGCAACGGCTCACCTCTCTGGCTGCTGAAGATAGGCGCGGTACAAGGGAGTAGGCAGAAGCAAGGTCGGACGTAGCAGAAGGTCGGGGCAGGCAGCAAGGATCGTAGTCAGGGGCAACGGCAGAAGGTCTGGAAACACAGGCAAGGAACACACAAGGAACGCTTTCACTGGCACTAAGGCAACAAGATCCGGCAAGGGAGTGCAAGGGAAGTGAGGTAATATAGGGAAGTGCACAGGTGAAAACCCTAATTGGAACCACTGCGCCAATCAGCGGCGCAGTGGCCCTTTAAATCGCAGAGACCCGGCGCGCGCGCGCCCTAGGGAGCGGGGCCGCGCGTGCCGGGACAGAACAGACGGGGAGCGAGTCAGGTAGGGGAGCCGGGGTGCGCATCGCGAGCGGGCGCTACCCGCATCGCGAATCGCATCCCGGCTGGCAGCAGGATCGCAGCGCCCCGGGTCAGAGGACGTGACCGGAGCGCTGCAGCGGAGGGAGTGAAGCGAGCGCTCCGGGGAGGAGCGGGGACCCGGAGCGCTCGGCGTAACAGTACCCCCCCCCTTGGGTCTCCCCCTCTTCTTGGAGCCTGAGAACCTGAGGAGCAGACTTTTGTCAAGGATGTTGTCCTCAGGTTCCCAGGATCTCTCTTCAGGACCACAACCCTCCCAGTCTACTAAAAAAAAATTTTTCCCTCTGACCTTTTTGGCAGCCAAAATTTCCTTGACCGAGAAGACGTCCGAGGAGCCGGAAACAGGAGTGGGAGGAACAGATTTGGGAGAAAAACGGTTGAGGATGAGTGGTTTGAGAAGAGAGACGTGAAAGGCATTAGGGATACGAAGAGAAGGAGGAAGAAGAAGTTTATAAGAGACAGGATTAATTTGACACAAAATTTTGAAAGGACCAAGATAGCGTGGTCCCAACTTGTAGCTAGGGACACGGAAGCGGACATATTTAGCGGAGAGCCATACCTTGTCTCCAGGGGAAAAAACGGGGGGAGCTCTTCTTTTCTTATCCGCGAACCTCTTCATGCGTGAAGAAGCCTGTAAGAGAGAATTTTGGGTCTCTCTCCATATAATGGAAAGGTCACGAAAAATTTCATTGACAAAGTCTTGGAAGACGGCAGGGGCATTGCACAGTCCAAAGGGCATGACCAGATACTCAAAGTGTCCATCTCTGGTGTTAAATGCCGTTTTCCACTCGTCCCCCTCTCTGATGCGGATGAGGTTATAGGCGCCTCTTAAGTCCAATTTAGTGAAGATGTGGGCACCTTGGAGGCGATCAAAGAGTTCAGAGATGAGGGGTAAGGGGTAGCGGTTCTTAACCGTGATTTTATTAAGACCGCGGTAGTCAATGCAAGGACGTAGGGAGCCATCTTTTTTGGACACAAAGAAAAATCCGGCTCCGGCAGGAGAGGAGGATTTACGGATAAAGCCCTTTTTTAGATTCTCCTGGACGTATTCGGACATGGCAAGAGTCTCTGGGGCAGAGAGAGGATAAATTCTGCCCCGGGGTGGAGTAGTACCCGGGAGGAGGTCGATAGGGCAATCATAAGGCCTGTGAGGAGGTAGAGTCTCAGCTTGTTTTTTGCAGAAAACATCCGCGAAGTCCATATAGGCCTTAGGGAGACCGGTTACTGGAGGAACCACAGAGTTACGGCAAGGGTTACTGGGAACCGGTTTTAGACAGTTCTTGGAACAAGAGGACCCCCAACTCTTGATCTCCCCAGTGGACCAATCCAGGGTTGGGGAATGAAGTTGAAGCCAGGGAAGTCCAAGGAGAATCTCCGAGGTGCAATTGGGGAGGACCAAAAGTTCAATCCTCTCATGATGAGATCCGATGCTCATAAGAAGGGGCTCCGTGCGGAAACGTATGGTACAGTCCAATCTTTCATTATTTACACAATTGATGTAGAGGGGTCTGGCGAGACTGGTCACTGGGATGTTGAACCTGTTGACGAGAGAGGCCAAAATAAAATTTCCTGCAGATCCAGAGTCCAAGAAGGCCACTGTAGAGAAGGAGAAGGCAGAGGCAGACATCCGCACAGGCACAGTAAGACGTGGAGAAGCAGAGTAGACATCAAGGACTGTCTCACCTTTGTGCGGAGTCAGCGTACGTCTTTCCAGGCGGGGAGGACGGATAGGACAATCCCTCAGGAAGTGTTCGGTACTAGCACAGTACAGGCAGAGGTTCTCCATACGGCGTCGTGTCCTCTCTTGAGGTGTCAGGCGAGACCGGTCGACCTGCATAGCCTCCACGGCGGGAGGCACAGGAACAGATTGCAGGGGACCAGAGGAGAGAGGAGCCGAGGAGACGAAACGCCTCGTGCGAACAGAGTCCATATCTTGGCGGAGTTCCTGACGCCTTTCAGAAAAACGCATGTCAATGCGAGTGGCTAGGTGAATAAGTTCATGTAGATTAGCAGGAATTTCTCGTGCGGCCAGAACATCTTTAATGTTGCTGGATAGGCCTTTTTTGAAGGTCGCGCAGAGGGCCTCATTATTCCAGGACAATTCTGAAGCAAGTGTACGGAATTGTACGGCATACTCGCCAACGGAAGAATTACCCTGGACCAGGTTCAACAGGGCAGTCTCAGCAGAAGAGGCTCGGGCAGGTTCCTCAAAGACACTTCGGATTTCCGAGAAGAAGGAGTGTACAGAGGCAGTGACGGGGTCATTGCGGTCCCAGAGCGGTGTGGCCCATGACAGGGCTTTTCCGGACAGAAGACTGACTACGAAAGCCACCTTAGACCTTTCAGTGGGAAACAGGTCCGACATCATCTCCAGATGCAGGGAACATTGGGAAAGAAAGCCACGGCAAAACTTAGAGTCCCCATCAAATTTATCCGGCAAGGATAAGCGTATCCCAGGAGCGGCCACTCGCTGCGGAGGAGGTGCAGGAGCTGGCGGAGGAGATGACTGCTGAAGCTGTGGTAGCAACTGTTGTAGCATAACGGTCAGTTGAGACAGCTGTTGGCCTTGTTGCGCTATCTGTTGTGACTGCTGGGCGACCACCGTGGTGAGGTCAGCGACAACTGGCAGAGGAACTTCAGCGGGATCCATGGCCGGATCTACTGTCACGATGCCGGCTGGCAGGTAGTGGACCCTCTGTGCCAGAGAGGGATTGGCGTGGACCGTGCTAGTGGACCGGTTCTAAGCCACTACTGGTTTTCACCAGAGCCCGCCGCAAAGCGGGATGGTCTTGCTGCGGCGGTAGTGACCAGGTCGTATCCACTAGCAACGGCTCACCTCTCTGGCTGCTGAAGATAGGCGCGGTACAAGGGAGTAGGCAGAAGCAAGGTCGGACGTAGCAGAAGGTCGGGGCAGGCAGCAAGGATCGTAGTCAGGGGCAACGGCAGAAGGTCTGGAAACACAGGCAAGGAACACACAAGGAACGCTTTCACTGGCACTAAGGCAACAAGATCCGGCAAGGGAGTGCAAGGGAAGTGAGGTAATATAGGGAAGTGCACAGGTGAAAACCCTAATTGGAACCACTGCGCCAATCAGCGGCGCAGTGGCCCTTTAAATCGCAGAGACCCGGCGCGCGCGCGCCCTAGGGAGCGGGGCCGCGCGCGCCGGGACAGAACAGACGGGGAGCGAGTCAGGTAGGGGAGCCGGGGTGCGCATCGCGAGCGGGCGCTACCCGCATCGCGAATCGCATCCCGGCTGGCAGCAGGATCGCAGCGCCCCGGGTCAGAGGACGTGACCGGAGCGCTGCAGCGGAGGGAGTGAAGCGAGCGCTCCGGGGAGGAGCGGGGACCCGGAGCGCTCGGCGTAACACCTTTAAGGCCCTTCACCTTTAACTGATTTTTTTAAGGATGCTAGACCAAATGACTGATCGAGTGGTTTTGATCCTTCAAACAATCATTAGTTTTCAGTCGCACATATCCTGGTGTAATAAGGGATATGTGGGCGAAAGTAAATTGCAGCCAAGAGCCACACGAACAATCTGGCGATCATTTGAGTGGCCCTCCCTGTCTGGTGCTCAAGCTTAGAAGTGCCGATCTACAAGAGCTGCGAGCTGCAATCTGGAGCATTAGGCCATCTAATAAAAACTTTAGTAGTCACCTTTCCCGGGTCCCATTATTAAAATACCCAGTACAGCAAAATATAATAAGCAGCAGGCTATCACAAGGAAAACATACAAGCATTAATCAATATCAGAAGGTAACAAGTACACTTTAGCTATTTCTGTACAAACATATTATACACGTTTTATTACAGTATACCAACATAATTTTTTTTTTTACTTGTGCATATATACAGACTTTCATTGCACCGCTCTCCAGTTCAGGTACATTTTGGAGTTCTCAGTAAAAGGTCACGGCTAAGAGCTGGGCAGGAACACTTACACAGGCGTTTAAAAGTAAACTTCTTGACAAGTCCATGAGGCACTTTTCTTAAACGTTGCAAAACCTAAAACAACAATGATTTCTGAACACCGTTAGTCTCACATGTCAACAGTAGTATACTGTGGCCTGGCAACTTTCCATCCCAACCTCGACAGTCACCTTACTTCCTAGGCTGGGACATGTACCTAGGACCACGAGACTGTGCCCCCTCCATGGGGCTGACATGAGTATCCCATGACACATGAGACAAACTGGATTCAGTGAGGGTTGGGCTCACGGTGACTACCACTTGAACAGCAGCAGCTTTCGCCACTGGAGGGATCACGTGTAGGTGCCTGTTGGGCCGGCCAAACCTCCTCCTCAGCAGGAGTAGGCCGAGGCAATTTAGTTGGTGCCTGTTGGTTAGGCCAAACCTCCTTGACCACAGGAGTAGGCCTGAGCACATCTATGGGAGACCCTCGACGCAGATATCTGGGGTCCATAACAGGTGACTCAGGACGACCATTCCTCTTGGGCAACCTTCCCCTTGACGCTTGTGGCAGGAGACCCAATGGATCTGAGTCCCAATCTTCAGAGGGGACATAGGCGAAGGTGATTTGCATAAGATTCTTGGGCCTGGTGATGGCTGCTGCCCATTCCCTTTGCAGGCTCTGTTCAGGGGTGTATTCTACAATCTCTCCACTCTCTAGGGAGTGTAGAGGTGGAGGGAGGTAGTCTCTCTTCACCGCTCTCCTGCTGACCAGAATAGCACCACCATGGTGGCAGTCCATTAATGTGCCATACCCCCTCACTCTGTCAAATTTGACAACTGTAGTTCTTCGCTGTTCTGGGGGTGGCTCTCCCTCTCAGGGTTGTTCTATCCTTCTCCAGCAACAGAACTCTTGGTGTTCTGTTGCTGGACTTGTCGTACTTCATACGGCATAACTTTAGGACCATACTCCTCTGCGCCCTTAACTCTTCCATTATGGCAGCCACTTTGGCCTCACATTTGGCCTTTTAGGCCTGGGCTGCTGGGACAGGAGGATGGGACTTCCCTGGCAAGGGTAGGAGATGGTCCCTCATGTACTGGACTAATGCTGGCTCATCGCCAAATAACCACTTGGGTAACAGTGGTGATTGGGGCTGTGGGCTGCTGAACCTGGGGCACTGGCTCATGACTGGGGGTAGATGGAGGGGTAAAAAACGCTGCCTTGGCCGGGTACTCATTTCCGACTCCTCTGTGTAGATCTCCGCCCAGGAACTCCAGGTCCGGTGGTGGGGTGACAGCCTCACCGGCGACGGCTCTCTTGAAAAGACGGCTCCTGGACCATGTGCCATCTTGGGACTCTCTGCTCGGGTAGTCTGCTGCGCATACGCCATCTTCTTGCTCTCACCAGGAACTTCCACAAGACTGAGGAGGTCGAGCTCCGCTTCGCTTCTTATACTGGTCTCCAGCAAAATGTCATCAGCAGGGCCTCAGCGTTGCGTTCTCTTCTTCCACCCCCCTAGCAAAAAGGGCCGGACCTTTCAAGTTCCACTTGGGACTAGGAACTGCGACTTGACTTCCACACCCGGGGGCGGGACACTGGCCTTGGCGGGATCCTTCCATGCGCTTTTCTTCCTACAGATTAACCGTTTCAGGTATGACGGCAGACATCTTGGCATGTAACATTGCTTCAGTACGAATTTTGCACATAATATTCACAACTTCAGAGTTTTCCCTCAATAACAGGTGATAGTCTTTTCTTCACCCCCCCTCCCCCTCTATTTCACAAGCGCCTCGGGTAAAACACTTGCCACAGACAAAGTCCTGTACACTTTCTAGCACGAACTTTACTCACATCGGCATGTGATTTTCTTGCAGACAATACTGGACACAGTTCAGACTAGGGGGGAGGACTTGTGACTTAAGGCACACAAGCGTATCCTGTTCGTGACACCAAAAGTTGTGGTATGGTGGCTGAGTGTGTGGTGCCGGACAGATGTTGTTACCCTAGGGGCAGATGGTATTAACCCCTTGTGTTTGTGACATCAGGGCATGGTTTAGCCTTAACCACCCAAAGGTATACCGCTGGATCCTGGGCTAGGCACGGGGCAATGAAGACACCAACGCCAAGTTACGGACAACGGTAGCTTTACTGAGGGTAGACAGTTGTTACAGTCTATGAAGTACAGCCAGGGCCCAAGGAGGTGACCAGTGACATAGAGATCTTGCAGGTTTGCTCGGACTTGTAGTAGACAGGAGAATTTAGTGTAGGCCATGTTGAGTATAGAGAAGACTTGACTTGACTGACAGGATAGTGACTTCAGCTTACTTGCACATGACTTGAGGCTGCTGCAGAACTTGACTTGAGGTCTCCACTGCTGTGGACACACACTATAGACACGACTTGACTGGACCTCAGCATAAAGAGAGAGTAGAGCTCAAAGAGAGCGAGGCTAGCTCCACCCAGGGCTTATATGGGGGAGACTAGCAGGACGCCCATAGGTAACCTTTAGGGTCAGCTGGTCACTAGTACCTCCTGGGTAATAATCACATGGTACATTTATTAAAGGTACAATACACAATATAATACATAACCTATTTACATGGGGGAAACAACTGCAGGGGACATTAAGGGACACTGCCTAACAGGGCAGGGAAGGTACGGGGAAATACCATCCCGTACTGGGCCACCACACCATCATCTCCAGTCTATCGACCATATTGAATTGCCATCTTGTTTATGTTCTTGATTATTGCCTTCTGATATTGATTATATTGACTGATATTGGTAGAAGTGTTTGTATGTTTACCTTGCGACTGCTTGCTGACCATTTTTTCTGTTCTACTTTAAGTCCTGAGGGTACCTGCGTACTAAGTGCCCCATTTAAGACACATGAAAAGCAACCACTAAAAGTAAATCTTAGTTCCACAGTCAAGCAACCAACCAACATTCTTACAACATAGTTTGCATAGACCTTGGATCTTACATAGGTTAACGATTTGTGAACATCTGGAGAGAGCGAGCGTGCTGCAGGGCTCCTTTCTCCAAGTGGAAAAAACTGTTGATGCGGCACCTTGGGAAATTCTTCCATGGTAATGGAAGGCCAGAATGGTGTAATCCAAATAATTTATTTATTAAGTGGGTACAGACAACACGTTTCATGAGGATAACCTTGTTTCTTGAGGATAACCTGATGAAGAAAGGTTATCCTCGCTAAACGCGTTGTTTGTACCCACTGAATAAATAAATAATTTGGATTACACCATCTTGGCCTTGACTGAATTCCATTACCACGAAAGAATTTCCTAAGGCGCCGCATCAGCAGTTTTTTCCACTTGGAGAAAGGAGCCCTGCAGCATGCTTTCTCTCCAAATGTTCACATATCGACACCACCATTTTTGATGACCGGGTATACTGCTGGGCAGCTACTGGATAATTTTGGAGCAAATTGATAGCTCCTGCAAGCGCTAAACAGTGTTGTGCCTGCTGCGCAACACAAATAGGTGAGTTGACACATATCATCCTCACCCTCCTTTCCCTGATACTACATTGAAATGGCACTTAGTTGGCACCTATTTCTGTTCTTGTTTTTCCTCCACATCAAGATAGATTAACTATTGAAACTCCAGCAAAAAAATCCAGGCCTAAGCAATTAAAGATTACTTAATTCTTTATTCAGATTATGAGCACTGCTTAAAGAGCCTATTACACGGCTAAGTTATTGAGTTGGCAGTGCCTCACAAATAAGGGCATGAGGGACATTATGCACAAGTACTGAGCAGTTGTTTTTTAAGAATTAAGTTTAGGGAGCCTATTACATAGCACAGTTATCAGGTTGGCAGTGCCTCACAAACTATTGCATAAAGAACATTATGCAGAAGTACTGAGCAGTATAAGTTGTTGTTAACGTACTAGTATTAAAGGTGTCTCTGACTGTGCAGCTCCTTCCTTATATTCTCTTCACAACATTTCTTGGGCAGTGTGTAACTAATCCCTCAGTGAGTGAATGACCAGTTAACTTGTTTAGAAAGAAGGGGTTGCGAAAAAAAAAAAAAAGAAGCCTGATAAGTGGAGAAAGTGGCATTTTTATTTGCTAAGATATTTTACAATGTTCCTTATATTTACTTGTGTTTTTGATTTAGGCAACATTTGTTAAAAGTGTAGTGACCATTTAACATTAAGCAAAGTGTCCCTATCTTTTTTTTTATTATGAAGACATTCTGTTTAGAGCATAATATATCTTTATGAGTGTTAGAATAATCTGTTTTTACATATCATTTCACACAGCCATATAGATAAATGGGAACATTTGTCTGTCTGCTGTCACAACTGGGGGGACTTAGAAGTTTGTAAAAGATTTATTATTATGTTTAATGAGAGCTGTAGAACTCTGAAAGCACTATCCCCCAAGTGATAGCAGCAGACTGGTAACATCGCTTTCAATTCTATAGCTGGGTAAAATGAAGGAGGAAATTTGGAGGTGTCAACCCCAGTGTTGGACTGGCAAACCAGAGTACCGAAGGATCCTCCGATGGCTTTCCAATGTCTGCCAAAGCTCTAAACAAGGATCACGGCTGCAGGGTGTGTCACCGCAACTGGGATACATGCACAAGCAAGCACAGATTCACAGGCAAGGACAGCTTTCAACTGTATGCACAGCTTTAAGACGTACACCCAGTTGGGAGGCAGGATGCAACTGAAGAGAGAGCCAGCATCTTTCTCTAGTGTCGCTTTAAAAGGAGAAAGTCAGGAACCTCCAGTGCGGGCAGCGTCTCTGTACTACACTGCACACCACACTTACTATGTTTTTTTTTAATGCTGGTACCCCCAATGTAGAAGAGGGCCTTGGACCCTTTCTCGCAACAGGACCTAGGTGTAGCTACTTTTCTCCCCTATAGCAATGCCCCTGGGCTGAGGACATCTGTAGAAGACTAGGTTAGCTAGTAATCTGTGTAATTAGCCAACAATAAGTGTCTGTAAGAACTACAGATCACTGGTTATGTGAGCCCATGGATGAGAGCAGAGTACCCTTTGAGGGCAAAGTCAAATACCACTTTTAAACAAGTATTTATATCCTTGCATCATTTCTAGAATTATTTCCATGAAGGCCCTAGAGACTTCAGGTTCTCCATCGAGGTTATAAGACTTCTTCTAAGAGATAAGGGAGGGTAGCCCACTCCAGAAAGTCCTACAGATGCTCCATTAGCGGCCCAGTGCTGCTCCTTGCTCTGCCTGTACAAGTCCTGTTTGATTTCCCTCTCCTTTGGATTTCATCTGTTACATTAGAAGTGGTGAATGTGGTGAAATTCGAGATAAAAAACTTGCAACAAATCCGCAACATAATGAGCATACTGCAGTTTGAAGAATACGCAGCACGCTCATATTTCACACAGAATGTGTCCCGCAGCGTATGGATGAGATTTGAAAAATAACATTCTCTTGCCTGCTACTCTAATCCCTCGCAGAATTTTTCTGATTAATGCCTGAATATTATTCTTCACAGACATAATGTACTAGTATATAGAAACATACTTTATCTCTATATGTCAATACAGTATGACATTACTAAAAAAAAAATATATATATAAAGGGTAGAAGCAATTACTATAAAGCACATTTTGTATTACAGAGTTAAGTTTATTACTGTGAGAGCTTGGCTTTCCAATTCAATTCCTTCAATAGACAATTAGGTGAATGTGATTAAATTCAATATGGAACACGAAAGGAGAATTTCCACATGTTCGGATCAGGAGGAGAGATTTCTCAGGAAGTGGAAATTTTGACTTGAAGGTAGAGTTTAGGAAAACAGGAACTTCCTCAATCATGGCACTTCCTGTGTGTCACAACAAAAGCTTATTTTTCAAATAAGTGACAGTGGCATCTTAGTGGCTACATGGAGGGAAAGTAGCATAATGTAAGTAATAAGATTGCACTCTGAAGACCCCTAATGGTACTAAAAGTCTAATAAAATGTTATTTTCCCCATTTTTTCACCCCTTAACCCCATAAGGACTCAGGGTTTTTCCATTTTTGCACTTCCTTCCTCCTTACCTTAAAAAAAATCATAATTCTTAATTCTTAAAATTTTGCACCTAAAAATTCATATGATGGCTTATTTTTTGCGCCACCAATTCTACTTTGTAATGACATCAGTCATTTTACAAAAAAATCTACAGTGAAACGGAAAAAAAAAATAATTGTGCGACAAAATTGAAGATAAAAAACGCCAATTTGTAACTTTTGGGGGCTTCCGTTTCTACGCAGTACATTTTCCTCCTGAGGAAGAATACGAAACACGTGTTGAGGCGGCGGCGGGGGCATAGTGATCTTGCAGGACCCAGTATGACTACCTTAGGTAATGACACATGACCACATTATTTCCTTCTTTGACTTTGATATTTTTGTGATTCTTTCATGTATGCTAGGGTCTAGAGATGAGCTATCCCCTGTCTATTTTTGTGGGGTTCATTTTTAAGGGTGGGTTGTTTTAATTGGCTGGGTCCCATATTGTGTATATTGAATTGTTCTAAATAAAGTATTTTCATTTTTTGACTTTATATTTCTGGACTCTTATTGTTTGCAATAAATTTTTCAGTAAAAATGACACCATCTTTATTCTGTAGGTCCATACGATTAAAATGATACCCTACTTATATAGGTTTGATTTTGTTGTACTTCTGGAAAAAAAATTAGCGATCATATGGATTTTTAGGTGCAAAATTGAAAGAGTTATGATTTTTTAAAGGTAAGGAGGGGAAAATAAAAGTGCAAAAACGGAAAAAAAAACCTGGTCCTTAAGGGGTTAAGCACTGGGATGTATAAGATTTACTAGATCTTTCAGCATTTCTGTGCTGCTCTCTGCCTTCTCTTCCCGAGTCCCTCTGCAACTAACTCTACCTCATCTCTTACCTCCCCATAGACTTCTTTGCGCAGCATATAAACTGATCCCTTAGTAAGTAGATAGATAGATCTTAGTAAGTAGATACATAGGTAGGAAAGGTGCCTGATAAGAAGACATTTTCCTTTAATTAACTATATTGCCAAGTTTCTAACATTCATTTGTAAAACAGATTTACACTAACAGAGTGCAGTAACTATACCCCCTTTGATAACAACTTTTCCCTATTTGATGATGAGCAAAACTGTCTTCAAGTATATGACCATTTGATGACCTCAATTATATACTGAGGAAGGCAACATCTGGAGGTCCGCAGGTTGAAGACCACTGCACAAAAGTAAAAAAAAAAAAAAACTACCCAAGTTGAAAATAAAATCCATTTCACATGGTGGCTATAAACCCCACAAAAGAAAATAACTCACGTCGCTTGCTGATATACTGCAGGAGGGACCCAGAAATGGCTGCTCTACAGGGTAAAATACGCGTCCTCTGTGGTGGTAAGTTCTGTGTAAAAGGCGCTGTGAACGGCTGATTTCAACATTTGAGGCAAAATTACTAACAACTTGCACAAAATGATAAATTTGGTCCATGTCCACGAAAACCAAAGTGAAAAAAAAAGGGTAAAAAGAAACGGTCAACAGGCAAAATTGATAAATACCCCCCCGATATGCCAATGAAGGGAAATAAGAATGCTATGAATTGGTGCAGAAAATGGTCTGTTGGAAAGTAATCCAATTAAAGGGGTTATCCAGAAAAAACTTTTTTATATATATCAACTGGCTCCAGAAAGTTAAACAGATTTGTAAATTACTTCTATTAAAAAATCTTAATCCTTTCAGTACTTATGAGCTTCTGAAGTTAAGGTTGTTCTTTTCTGTCTAAATCCTCTCTGATGACACCTGTCTCTGGAAACACCCAGTTTTGAAGAGGTTTGCTATGGGAATTTGCTTCTAAACTGGGCATTTCCCGAGACACGTGTCATCAGAGAGGATTTAGACAGAAAAGAACAACCTTCATTTCAGAAGCTCATAAGTACTGAAAGGATTAATATTTTTTAATAGAAGTAATTTACAAATCTGTTTAACTTTCTGGAGCCAGTTGATATATATATATATATATATATATATATATATAAATATAAAAAAAAAGTTTTTTCCTGGAATACCCCTTTAATGAATGAACTTTAGAGTTGGCATGTAAACTAAGGGGAGGCTCTAAAGGTGCTCATACACCGTCACTAGCTGTCAGCCGAACAACTATCTCTTCTGATCTCCCCATACACATGAAAATGTAGCTTGGTCAAACATTTGTGTGTTCTCGAGAAGTGAGGAAAGTAAACCATAGGGATAGGTTGAGTTGAAACCCACCATGCCCAACCCTCTTCTCCCCCAGTATAATCTGTCAGTGAAGAGTTGACGGGTTACTTTAATATTGTGATGTATAGCAATGCAATGTGAGGACTGGCAAAGCAGTTTGGAGCACTGGAGCCTGACATGTATCAAGGATCTTAGGCTCTGTACCCCAAACATAATGGAAAAAAGTGTAAACTATGCAGATGCAGCTTTCCTGCCTTGCCTGTTGGGGGTTGCAGGATGACAGGAGTTGTAAGCCACTGGTCTAGAGAAATATAACGTATATAAAAGGATGGGAACTCATACATTGAATATGCAGTCGTAGTAAATTTGCCCCTGAAGTGTATAATTTCCAGCAGATTAATATGCAAGGATTCAGTTTAGCTAGGTAGGCAAGGGTCTTCCCATTTTTATCTCCTGACTTAACCTGTTGCTGAGCCAAGAACCGTTTTTTTATTTACCGTATTTTTCGCCGTATAAGACGCACTTTTCTTCCCCAAAACTGGGGGGGAAAAAGTTGTTGCGTCTTATACGGCGAATACCTGTCCTATCGCGGCGGTCCCTGCGGCCATCAACGGCCGGGACCCGCGGAAATACAGGACATCACTGATCGCGGTGATGCCCTGTATTAACCCTTCAGACGCGGCGATCAAAGCTGACCGCTGCGTCTGAAGCGAAAATAACACTAACCTGGCTGTTCAGTCGGGATGTTCGAGATCGCCGCGGTGAAATCGCGGCATCCCGAACAGCTTAGAGGACAGCGGGAGGGACCTTACCTGCCTCCTCGGTGTCTGCTCCGTGCCGGGATCCCCTGCATGGCCGGCGCTCTCTTTCGTTGTCATCACGTGCGTAGCGACGTGATGGTGGCGACGGAGAGCGAGGATACCCGGCAGCAGAGACGTTCCGGAGCGACGGGGACACGGCGACAGTGATGGAGGGCGACATCCAGGGCAGCGGTGACGAGCGGTGACGGGTCCGGAGCGGCGGGGACACGTGAGTACTACCTCCTATACCAGTGGTCTTCAACCTGCGGACCTCCATATGTTGCAAAACTTCAACTCCCAGCATGCCCGGACAGCCAACGGCTGTCCGGGCATGCTGGGAGTTGTAGTTTTGCAACATCTGAAGGTCCGCAGGTTGAAGATCACTGTCCTATACTTTACATTTGGTTCAGAATCTTTATTTTCTAGATTTTTATCCTATAAAATTAGGTGTCCGTCTTATATGCCGGAGCGTCTTATATGCCGAAAAATACGGTACTCGGTAAGATGTAAAATTATACAGTGGTTGTGTTCCCTACCAGTTTTCCTTGCGGTCGACTGTGCCATTTTAAATGGTTTACTAAATGACCATATTCCTGCAGGGGCCATGCAATCTATTTCTAATCACTTATAAGAAGTGTGACTGCTAATCCTTTGAAAAACAGCTAAATTATTTTAATTCCCATGTTCTTTGCCTTCAGAGTGATTATGTTCCTATAGTTAAACAGGTAAACCTAGAGGCAATACAATTTTAATCTCCTGTGCTTTCTTTTGCTCCTCTAATGGGGCTCCTAACAGCGGGGAATTGAGGAGGAGTATGATTGTTTCACTTTCTGTGTGATTAGAGAACATTTCAGGGTCAAATTGTTTTTCGGGAGCATGGGACGCCATTTGTTTATCAAGTCTCCTTATAGTGAGAAGAAAAGAGGTTTCAAAAGAAAAAGACATGTAATGTAGAATAGATGTGCTGTCTACGAGACAATGTCATAACATTCCTGAACCGGCTTACTTTCAAAAGTATTAAAAAAAAAAAACGTAAAAACAAAAAAACAAGATGCATAAAAATGTATAAATCCAAATAATGTTTAATGTAACATCATACAGGTTAAAAGGTAACTTGAATTTTCAGCAACAGTCTCTAGAATGTGACGTAAAGGAATGCAAAACAGAAATTAATAATAAGAGACAATAAATTAAAGGGGTATTCCAGGCAAAAACTTTTTTTTTTATATATATATATATATATATATCAACTGGCTCCGGAAAGTTAAACAGATTTGTAATTTACTTCTATTAAAAAATCTTAATCCTTCCAATAGTTATTAGCTTCTGAAGTTTTCTGTCTAACTTCTCAATGATGATGTCATGTCTCGGGAGCTGTGCATGATGGGAAAATATCCCCATAGGAACTGCACAGCTCCCGGGACATGAGTCATCAGAAAGCAGGTAGACAGAAAACAGCAACTCAACTTCAGAAGCTAATAACTATTGGAAGGATTAAGATTTTTTAATAGAAGTAATTTACAAATCTGTTTAACTTTCCGGAGCCAGTTGATATATAAAAAAAAAGTTTTTGCCTGGAATACCCCTTTAACATGCCGGCGCTATTTGTAAGCCTTCATTATTTTCTGTATGTTTCTATGGCAAACAGGCTAAACAATCCTGCAGAGTACAAAAGGGTTACATTTCTGCTGAGCTGTTCCCTTTTTGGCTGGTGAACTGCTGATCGGGCAGGGTTGAGCAAAGAGTGTGGCTTAAAGGGGTACTCCAGTGGAAAACATTTTAAAAATTTTTTTTAATCAACTGGTGCCAGTACTTTTCAGCTGCTGTATGCTACAGAGGAAGTTCTTTTCTTTTTGAATTTTTTTTCCAGTCTGACCACAGTGCTCTCTGCTGACACCTTTGTCCATTTCAGGAACTGTCCAGAGCAGGATAGGTTTGCTATGGGGAGTTGCTCCAACTCTGGACGGTTCCTGACATGGACAGAGGGGTCAGCAGAGAGCACTGTGGTCGGACAGTACCCCTTTAAAGGAAAACTGTCAGCCTGTTCACCCCCACTAAACCCAATACAATAGGTTATAGTGTGGCTGAACAGGAGTCCGACGAGGGGTCATTTACTTAAATATGTCCAGTAGGTTCTGAGTTATGTCCACCAGAAGATCCTCTGCTAAATTCAGTTAATCGCGTGCAGGGGACGGGGCTCCCTCCACTCATTTTACATATTTATTGTCTGTGACTCCACTTCACTACGATGTGGAGTCACAGTCAATGAATAACTAAATTTAGCCAGCGAAGCCCCGCCCCCTGCGCACGATTCACTAATTGTAGCAGAGGATCTTCTGAGGACAAATCTCAAGGCTTACTGGACTCCTGTTCACCCACACTATAACTGGGTATTGGGTTTAATTATATTGATATCTACTGCAGATAGATTAGAGGGGGGGAGGGGCTCCTGCTGTCTTAAAGCCTTATTAAGTGGGGTAATTATCGCTGGTCTTGTGAAATAGTGATTAGCCATTGAAAGAGTTTATCAGCTGATCAGGTCATTTTGATCTGCTTAAAAATCATTGGCCATTGCCCGCACTTTGGAAAACATTTTTATTTATTTTTTTCAAATTAACTGGTTCCAGAAAGTTAAAGTGATTTGTAAATTACTTCTATACATTTTTTTTTAATCCTTCCAGTACTTATCAGTTGCTGTATTCTCCAGAGGAAGTTAAGTTGTACTTTTCTGTCTGACTGCAGTGCTCTCCATGTCAGGAACTGTCCAGAGTAGGAGCAAATCCCCATAGCAAACCTCTCTTGCTATGGACAGTTCCTGACGTGGACAAAGGTGTCAGCAGAGAGCACTGTGGTCAGACTGAAAATAACTATTCAACTTCCTCTGTAGTATACAGCAGCTGATAAGTACTGGAAGGATTAAGATTATTATAATTTTTTTTGTAAGGAAGTAATTTACAAATCTCTTTAACTTTCTGGCACGAGTTGATTTGGGGAAAAAAAAAAAAAAACTTTTTTCCACCGGAGTACCGCTTTAACCTCTTAAGGACGCAGGGCGTACCTGTACGCTCTGCACCCAGTCTATAAAGCAGGGTCATGCCATGACCCTGCGTCATAGCGGGTCAGTCCCGGTGGCTAATGAAAGCCTGGACCCTGGGCTAATAGCATGCAGCACCGATCGTTGTGCCGCGCATCCCATTGTGCAGCACCGGCAGCTCAGTAGGGCTAATTGGGATCAGCTAGGATGCCGAAGGAAGGTCCCCTACCTGCTTCCAGGTAGGAAAAGTCAAGCCCCGATAACACTGATTATCCCCAGGTAGTTCTATGCCGATGACCAGTGTTAGGAATCAATGTAATGCATGAAATAGCCCCTAGAGGGGGCTATAACATAGTAAAAAAAAAGTGGGGAAAAAGTTACTAATAATGAATTAACCCCTTCCCTAATAAATAAGAATCACTCCCCTGTTTCCATTTTCCTCAAAAAACTGTGTAAATAAAAATAAACATGTGGTATCGCCGCATGCATAAATGTCCGAACTATAAAAATAAATCGTTAATTAAACGTACGGTCAATGGTGTACACGCAAAAAAATTCCTAAATCCAAAATAGCGTATTTTTGGTCACTTTTTATAGCACAAAAAAAATGAATAAAAAGCGATCAAAAAGTCCAATCAAAACAAAAATAGTACAGATAAAAACTTCAGATGACGGCGCAAAAATGAGTCCTCATACCGGCCCATATATGGAAAAATAAAAAAGTTATAGGGGTCAGAAGAGGACAATTTTAAACATATTAATTTTCATGCATGTAGTTATGATTTTTTTCTAGAGGTAAGACAAAATCAAACCTATATAAGTAGGGTATCATTTTAACCATATGGACCTACAGAATTAAGATAAGGTGTCATTTTTACAAAAAACAATGCACTGTGTAGAAACGGAAGCCACCAAAATTTACAAAATTGAATTTTTTCTTCAATTTTGTCGTACACTGTGAATTTTTTTTCTGTTTCGTTTCGCGATTTTTTGGTACACTGACTAATGTCACTGCAAAGTAGAATTTGTGGCACAAAAAAATAAGCCATAATATGTAATTTTAGGTGCAAAATTGAAGGGGTTATGATTTTTAAAAGGTAAGGAGGAAAAATGAAAGGGCAAAAACTGAAAAACCCTGCGTCCTATAGGGGTTAAGGCTGATCAAACTAATAATCCAGCAATCATTTGTGTGTTCCTCCCCACACATCGCTTAAAGGGGTATTCCAGGCCAAAACTTTTTTTAATATATCAACTGGCTCCGGAAAGGTAAACAGATTTGTAAATTACTTCTATAAAAAAATCTTAATCCTTCCAATAGTTATTAGCTTCTGAAGTTGAGTTGTTGTTTTCTGTCTAACTGCTCTCTGATGACTCACCTCCCGGGAGCTGTGCAGTTCCTATGGGGATATTCTCCCATCATGCACAGCTCCCGGGACGTGACATCATCATTGAGCAGTTAGACAAAAAACTTCAGAAGCTAATAACTATTGGAAGGATTAAGATTTTTTTTATAGAAGTAATTTACAAATCTGTTTAACTTTCTGGAGCCAGTTGATATATATAAAAAAAAGGTTTTGCCTGGAATACCCCTTTAAGACTTGTAATAGTCTCTACTAGGGCCCTTACAGCCAGACATAGGACAGTTAGGAGAAGGAGAGAGGCACCAAATCTGAAGAAGATGAATACTGTACATATCTAACACCTCTGATGGAGGAAAGTTTACTATAAATGCAGTCTATATGTGACACCACCCAACATTGTAATCCCCATTCTTAAAGGGTACGTCTCATCAAAAAAAACTTCTGATATATTATAGATTAATGTATGCAGAATAACTTTACAATTGCATGTTATTAAAAAATATGCTTCTTTCTATTTAATTTTCCACTTTGAAGAAATGACCACTAGGGGTCTCCCTACCAGTCCTGGCAGCAAGCATTCCAGACTCATGCTGGAGTCCTAAACACTACGAGCTGCCAGTCTGCTTTGTTCACAAAGGAGAACACTCAGAGCTGCCAGCCTGCTTTGTTCACAGCCTGTTTGGCTGTGAACAAAGCAGTCTGGCAGCTCTGAGTGTTTAGGACTCCAGTATGAGTCAGAAATGCTTGATGACAGGAGTGAACGGGAAAAATACAATAGAAAGAAGTATATTTTTCATTAACATGCTATTGGAAAGTTATTCAACATTCATTAATCTAAAATATATCCAAAGTTTATTTGGTGAGAGGTACCCTTTAAGGCTATTTTAGGAACCACCACTGTTCCACAAGTGACGGTCAGTAACGGTCACAAATGTTCCAGAAATGTCTACTTTACTGTTTATGTTTTCGTTAGTAATGCCTCGACTGTGGTTTGTTTTTATTATACAATCCAGCAGAAAATTGGGTGTTTGGAAGATGCAGCAATCTGTGCAGTGGCATAGGGGTCCTGCAAGGCTCAGAATACAGTGGCAGGGCTGGAATGTGACCTGAATGGAAACATGTACACAGCAGCAGGATTAGAAAGTATATACAGTGGTCCCTCAAGTTACAATATTAATTGGTTCTGGAACGACCATTGTATGTTGAAACCATTGTATGTTGAGACCATAACTCTATGGAAACCTGGTAATTGGTTCTAAAAGCACCAAAATGTCATCCGAAAATAGGAAAAAGTGAGAATTAAAGAAAAATAAGTAGATAACTAATATAGATAGAGCAAATCCTTACATATAAAAGTAGGAAATATCTGCTGGGAGCTTTAAATCACTCTCTATGTCAGTGTTTCCCAAGCAGGGAGCCTCCAGCTGTTGCAAAACTACAACTCCCAGCATGCCCGGACAGCCAAAGGCATTCTGGGAGTTGTAGTTTTGCAACAGCTGGGGGCACCCTGCTTGGGAAACACTGGTCTACGTAGAGGACAGGCGCTTCTTCAGGGTCCTGTACAGATGGAGTCGCCCTCACCTGGTGTACAAAGGAGCAGCTAACCCTGGCACAGGTAAAGTGTACAGAACATGTAATACCTCCTGTACTGTAGGGGGCGCTACCAGACACCAGTCAGTGCATACACTTCAGTAATACAGGTAAAGTGTACAGAACATGTAATACCTCCTGTACTGTAGGGGGCGCTACCAGACACCAGTCATTGCATACACTTCAGTAATACAGGAGTTTTACCAGTGAATGCCCATTCTGATTGGTCGGTTCTTCCAGCCATTGACACGTTTCACAGATCTGGACTGTCTGTACATTGTATGTTGAGTCTGGTTTCAACTTACGATGGTCCAGAAAAGACCATTGTATGTTGAAACTATTGTATGTTGAGGCCATTGTAAGTTGAGGGATCACTGTACAGAGGAAGGTCAGGGAGGTGGACAAAGCCACAGGATCAGAATGTAGTCACCTGATTAGCAGAAGAGAAAGAACTTATGCAGAGTCCAGAAGGGCTCGGCATGAGTAGAGTTTAAATGGAGGCTGGATCAAAACCAGAAGACAAGAACTTGGAAGCAGATTTGGAAAAAGACCTTGAATCATAGTTGGAATATTTTGGCTTGAGGCAGAGTCCGCACATTACAAGGATAGAACCAGAACAAAGGTTATACAGTGCTGACAATCTGGCCCACATTGGAAGCAGCAACAAGGTTTATATTGCTGATCCTGTTAAGCCAATAGGAACAATTACATGGAACAAGAAGTACAGCGTTAGGTAGACTTAAAGTGTTCCTGTCGTCAACTAAAACTTTTTATATAATATAGATAATACAATTATATGTACATTTGTAATATACATTGGTTAAAAATTGTGTATACTTTTCAGTGAAAAAATGCTGTCCCTGCAGATATTGTCTGTGTGTCTCTATGATGAGTCCAAAAACAGGAAGTGAGGGTAGGACAAGCAGGGATCTGTGCAGACTCCTGGCTTGTCAATCATCCTGATGTATGAGCCAGGAGCATGTTATAGAGCCTCAGTGCACACTGTCCTGATTTTTCTTAGTGCACAGAGCCCTGCTTGTCCACTCTCACTTCCTGTATTTGGTCTCCTCATAGAGACACACATGCAATAGCTGCAGGGACAAAAAAATACACATTTTTTAACCAATGTATATTACAAATATACATATAATGGTATTATCTACATTATATAAAAGTTTTTCTTGACGACAGGTACACTTTAACTATTGCCTTGCTGGTGTAACAGGTGTGGTATAAAAAGAAGAAAGGCAACTAAGCAAGCCACTAGGATCAAATAGTATGTTGTCAACATTGTCT